>NC_086450.1:190516253-190870003 GCF_028390025.1 Pseudophryne corroboree | reverse complement strand
CCGGCGTCCAAAGGAAGCATCCTGGGAAGTGGCAGTATCGAAGGCATAGAACCTTATGAACGTGTTCACTGAAGACCACGTAGCCGCCTTGCACAATTGTTCAAGGGTCTTAACACGGCGGGCCGCCCAAGAAGGTCCAACAGACTGAGTAGAATGGGCCGTAATGTGAGCAGGAGCTGATGGACCAGCCCTCACATAAGCATGTGCAATCACCATTCTAATCCATCTGGCCAAAGTTTGCTTGTGAGCAGGCCAGCCCCGTTTGTGAAATCCAAACAGCACAAAGAGAGAATCAGATTTCCTAATAAAAGCAGTTCTCTTCCCATAGATACGGAGAGCCCGTACCACATCCAAAGACCGCTCTTTGGGAGACAGATCAGGAGAAACAAGTGCCGGAACCACGATCTCCTGGTTAAGGTGGAACGAAGATACCACCTTAGGTAAATATTCGGGACGAGTCCTAAGAACCGCCCGGTCACGATGAAATATCAGATATGGGGAAATACAAGACAAGGCACCCAAATCCGACACTCTTCTAGCTGAAGCAATAGCCAGCAGAAACACCACCTTACGGGAAAGCCACTTAAGATCAGCTGAACCAAGAGGTCCAAACGGAGACTCTTGTAACGCCATCAAAACCACCGACAAGTCCCAAGGAGCCACAGGCGGGACATAAGGAGGTTGGATACGCAACACATCCTGAGTAAAGGTATGCACATCAGGTAAGGTCGCAATCTTTCTCTGAAACCACACCGACAAGGCAGATATTTGAACCTTGAGGGAGGCCAGACGCAGGCCTAAGTCCAGGCCCTGCTGAAGAAAGGCCAACAACTTGGCTGTACTAATCTTGGAAGCATCATAATCGTTAGATGCGCACCAAACAAAGTAAGAATGCCAGACCCTATAGTAAATCCGAGCAGAAGATGGTTTCCGGGCCCGCAACATAGTTTGAATGACCGCCTCAGAAAAACCCTTTAGCCCTTAAGACGGAAGCTTCAAGAGCCACGCCGTCAAAGACAGCCGGGCTAGGTCCTGGTAGACACAGGGGCCCTGAACGAGGAGGTCTGGGCGTTGTGGAAGTAGAATTGGACGCTCCGACGATAGGCCCTGCAGGTCTGAGAACCAGTGCCATCTGGGCCACGCTGGAGCTATGAGAAGCAGAATTCCTCTTTTTTGCTTGAACTTCCGAATTACCCTGAGCAGCAGTGACACTGGAGGGAACACGTATGGCAGTCGAAACCTCCACGCTTCGCCAGCGCATCCACGAATGCTGCTTGAGGATCCCTCGTCCTTGCTCCGAATACCGAAACCTTGTGATTGTGTCGAGACGCCATCAGATCTACGTCTGGAAGGCCCCACTTTTCCACTAGGAGTTGAAACACTTCTGGATGGAGGCCCCACTCTCCGGCGTGTACGTCCTGATGACTGAGAAAGTTTGCTTCCCAATTCAGGACTCCCGGAATGAATATTGCAGATATGGCGGGTAGATGGCGTTCCGCCTTCATTGCCAAACGGCTTTGAGTGTCGCCTTGATGATTTATGTAAGCCACTGTGGTGGCGTTGTCCGACTGTACTTGAACAGGACGGTTCTGAATTAAATGCTGGGCCAGATTCAACGCATTGAAGACCGCCCGCAATTCCAGAATGTTGATCGAGAGGAGAGATTCCTCCTTGGTTCACCGACCCTGAAGGGAGTGTTGCTCCATCACCGCTCCCCAACCTCTGAGACTGGCATCTGTCGTCAACAGGATCCAGTCGGATATCCAGAAGGAACGGCCCCTGCACAATCGTTGGTCCTGGAGCCACCAGTGCAGCGACAGACGGACCTCCGGAGTCAGTGAGATCATGTGAGACCTGATCCGGTGAGGCAGGCCATCCCACTTGGCTAGAATCAGCCTCTGGAGGGGGCGAGAATGAAATTGAGCATACTCCACCATGTCGAATGATGATACCATGAGGCCCAGCACCTGCATTGCCGAATGTATCGACACTTGCGGACGAGAAAGGAAGCAACAAATCCTGTCCTGAAGCTTCAGGACTTTCTCCTGAGACAAGAACAACCGCTGGTTGTGAGTGTCCAAAAGCGCTCCCAGGTGCACCATGCTCTGAGCAGGGACCAGGGAAGATTTCTTCCAGTTGATGAGCCACCCGTGGGCTTGTAGAAACCGGACAGTCATATCCAGATGACGTAGAAGAATTTCTGGGGAATTTGCCAGGATTAACAAGTCGTCCAGATATGGCAGTATCCTGACCCCTTGACGGCGGAGTACCACCGTCATCACCGCCATAACTTTGGTGAAGTCTTGCAGAGCCGTAGTTAAACCAAAAGGTAACGCCCGAAACTGGTAATGGAGGTTGCCAATCGCAAACCTCAGGTATTGCTGATGTGACACTGCTGTAGAAATATGCAGGTAAGCATCCTGTATGTCCAGGGAGACCATTTAGTCCCCAGGTTCCAAGGCCAGAACTTTAGAGCGAAGGGTTTCCATACGGAACTTGGAAACTTTCACAAACCTGTTCAATGCCTTGAGGTTGAGAATGGGCCGGGAGGACCCATTCGGTTTCGGGACTATAGTACCCCCGGCCCCCTTCTTTTGAGAATAGTACCCCTGGCCCCTCTGAGCAAGAGGCACCTGTACTACAACTCCTGTATCCAGGAGGGTCTGTACCACCGAATGTCTGGTCCAACGGGACGTCTGTCTGGCAAAATCGATGAGGGGGTTGGTTTTTGAAGGCTATGGCGTAACCTCGAGTGACGACTTCCTGTACCCAGGCATCTGAAGTGGTCTTCAACCATTCCTGGGTATACCCTAGAAGCCAGCCCCCCACCCTGGGATCCCCCAGGGGGAGGCCCGCCCAATCATGCGGCAGGCTTATCAGTCTTGGAAGCTGGCTGATGGGCAGCCCAGGCTCTTTTGGGCTTCGGCTTACCAGGTTTGGAAGTGTGGGCCTGCTTGTTGTACACCTGACCTTTTGCTTTACCTGAAGGACGAAAGGGGCGAAAGGAAGTACCTTTAGCCTTCGACACAGAAGGAGCGGTACTTGGTAGACAGGCAGTTTTGTCAGTACCTCCAGAGTTTTTCTAGAGTCCAGATCCACAGACCAGGATCTCAGCCCCAATATCCGGCGAGCCAGGACTGATGTAGTAGAGGCCTTGGCTGCTAGGATACCGGCATCAGAAGCCGTCTCTTTAATATAGTGAGAAGCTGTGACAATATATGACAAGCATTGTCTAGCATGGTCAGAAGAGATTTCAGCTTCTAACTCCAAGGCCCATGCTTCAATGCCTTTGTGCAGCACCCGTGAGGGTGTAAATCACTTTCAGACAACCCTCCACACGTTTATCCGTAGGCTCTTTTAGAGATGTGATGGTAGTGACAGGTATAGCTGAGGAAACCACCATCCTAGCCACATGTGAGTCCACTGTAGGAGGCATTTCCCAATTTTTAGACAGCTCTGGTGCGAGGGGATAGCGAGCCAGTATCTTCTTTTGAGGCACAAACTTCTTTCCCGGGTTTCCCCAGGGTTCCTGACGTATATCCACTAGCTGGTCAGAGTGAGGTAAAACTTGTTTAACCACCTTCTGACGCTTGAACCTATCTGGTTTCTTAGGAGGGGCGGATGGCTCGGGATCCGCCCCTCCTAAAATTAACTTAATAGCCTCCAAAAGATCAGGAACATCCACATGTGAACTACCCTCCCCATCAGCAGTATCTGTGTCAGAATCTGTGGGGTCAGTGTAAGCGCCATCTTCATCAGACGAGGTGTCAGTGACAGCAGTGGATTGTGAGGAGATAAGAGCTCGCTTAGAGGACCCCTTGGTCTTAGGCGAGCGAGGGTCAGACTTTTTAGTAGTCAGGGACTGGTTCAACTTCTTCAGTTGAGCAGATAAATTGTCCGCCCAAGGCGGGTTAGCTACGGGGACCACATACGGTTGCACCGGCATAGGAGGTCCCATAGGTGGTGTTAGTTTAGTAACTAGCGTATGTAGCAGCGTGGAGAAAGCAACCCACGGTGGGTCATTATGTACCCCGGTTGCCACAGTCCCACTGGGGGGCAAGGAGCCCCCAGAACCAGAGCCCATAGCTGCTATAGTCTTCTCATAGGGGTCTGTGGCTTCAGCAACACCGGCAGTGTGTTCCGCCCCAGAACCGTTACCTTCAGAAGTAGACATGATATAACTTGCAGTATGAGGTAACACAGTACAATTGGCAGCAGTACAATACCTCTTACCCAAACCCCTGCACAGTGTACTCAGCACAAGCAGAGATACAGGAGAGATATGGTGACTAAAATCACAGAGAAAAATACGTATTAGAGTATATCTTTGTGAAAATCCTATATAATTATAAAACCTGATGCACCAAGCCCCCTCAGGTTATAGAATATAGGGATAGCAAGTTGAGTGAGAGACACGAAATGGAAACCACTCAGCAAGCTAATGCACTCACATGTAAACAATGCAGAGGATATTACTAACAATAATACTGCACTGGACCAGCTTATATAGCTATGTAGTCAATAGATATAACACTGCACAGTAAGAACTGGGTGTATATCACAGGGTACGTGTACCAGAGAACCCTGACTAAATGCACTCTTTCTTAACTAACACTGTCTAATTGACATGTAGAATACTTAAGTGTCATGTAAAGTCACAGCGCTGACAACCAGGCGGCTTTACACAGGAGGATTTGCCCAAGCAGTGCCAGGAACAGTGTAGCTGAGAGAAATGGCGCCCAAACACTGACAGGGAGTGAGTGAGAGACAGATATGCAGCTCCAGGGTGGGAACATTTACTGGAAATGGTGCCCTGGGGCTGGGGGAGGGGCTCCAGGTCTAAGCCTTATCCCCCTGCTGCCAAAACCACCAGGTACTGTGGGCTACTAGTAAAACGGTTTTAAGGGAAAACCTGACCTGCACCCATGCCCTGGTGATCTAGTGGGATCGCCTGTACTGCCACGGTGTCCACCGCCAGCGCGCGCGGCCCACCTCCCACTGACCGCGCCGGATCGCGATAAAGTACGGGTCCCGCGAGCGGGACCCACTCACCACCTCCCGAAGCGCGGCCACGCGATCCCGGAGAGACCCCGTCGTGTGTGCCTGACTTTAGAAGTAAACCAGAGCCTCCTGCTGTAGTTACCTGTCAACCAGGGCTCGGGAGTGTACAGCGCCGCTGGGGAGAGATGGAGCTGCAGCAGTGAATGTCACTAGACATGTACACACTGCTGCAGCCTTTGAAGTCTTCACTTTTCTTCTCAAAAAGCTCTTCTTAGGGCTGCCCAGAGCAGCCCCTCTGTTATGTGCCTGCTATCTGCGGCACCAACTACAAAACTGAGCTCCTGTGCAGGGAGGCGGGGTTATAGAGGAGGAGGCGCTATGCATTCTGGGAACAGTCAAAGCTTTTGAGCCTGTTGGTGCCTCAGATCAAGATCCTACTCTACACCCCTATGTCTCTCCTTGTGGAGCCCAGTGTACCCCGCAGCAGAAAGTTTTGCCTCCTTTACCCACTGACTGGGCCATTTTCTCATCAGCTTGTGCCTTTGCACATCTGATTACCTTCTTAGGGGTATATGCAATAGCGGGCGAATCGCGTCATTTAATCCGCCCCTGTATAATTCGCCCGCTATCGCCTGTCGCCGGGACCCTGAATTCACCATATTCAATGTATAACTGATTCGACCCACCCCCAGGCGGATTACGGCCAATCGGCGAGTAGTGGGAGTACTGAATTTGCCTTCCCGCCGAAAGCAGCCCTTTATTAGGGCTTGTTTGCTGCGTGCTCTGCAGCCATTTTGTGAACCTGCAGAGAGGTGTGAGGAGGTGCAGAGCTAGCAATTTGGTTGTTTGCTGTGGATATCGTTTGGACACCCCAGCAGGCTTTATTCCAGGACAGTCAGGAGGATTCCTGTTACCCGGAGGAGAGCCATTTTAGGAGCTTTTACTACATTTGTAGGTAAGTACCACATGTGTGTCTGGTGTTGCATGTATGTGTTTGTGTAGTGGGGGTTGCCATGAGGTGTACATGGGGTGTTTGTGTATGTGTGCAGGTATGTGTATAGCCCCTTGCTTGTGTTGCTGCATTTTTTGGGGGAGACTTGTGTTTTGGGGTAGTTTTTCACGTTTTTTTTTTATTCTTAAATTGACTTTTTTGGGTCTTCTATTAGCATTGGTGTACCTCCTGAGTGTGTTGGGATGCTTTCTGGCCATTTTGGGGTGATTTGGAGCAAGTTTAGTCGACAGCCTGGTCGACCTGTGCTGTAGACTGTTTGGCAAACATGTGTTTTCCCGCCTAATTTTGCTGTGGTGTACCTCCTGAGTGTGTTGGGATGCTTTCTGGCCATTTTGGGGTGATTTGGAGCAAGTTTAGTCGACAGCCTGGTCGACCTGTGTTGTCGGCAGTTTGGCAAACATGTGTTTTCCCGCCTAATTTTGCTGTGGTGTTCCTCCTGAGTGTGCTGGGATGCTTTCTGGCCATTTTGGGGTGATTTGGAGCAAGTTTAGTCGACAGCCTGGTCGACCTGTGCTGTAGACTGTTTGGCAAACATGTGTTTTCCCGCCTAATTTTGCTGTGGTGTACCTCCTGAGTGTGTTGGGATGCTTTCTGGCCATTTTGGGGTGATTTGGAGCAAGTTTAGTCGACAGCCTGGTCGACCTGTGCTGTCGGCAGTTTGGCAAACATGTGTTTTCCCGCCTAATTTTGCTGTGGTGTACCTCCTGAGTGTGTTGGGATGCTTTCTGGCCATTTTGGGGTGATTTGGAGCAAGTTTAGTCGACAGCCTGGTCGACCTGTGCTGTAGACTGTTTGGCAAACATGTGTTTTCCCGCCTAATTTTGCTGTGGTGTACCTCCTGAGTGTGTTGGGATGCTTTCTGGCCATTTTGGGGTGATTTGGAGCAAGTTTAGTCGACAGCCTGGTCGACCTGTGCTGTCGGCAGTTTGGCAAACATGTGTTTTCCCGCCTAATTTTGCTGTGGTGTTCCTCCTGAGTGTGCTGGGATGCTTTCTGGCCATTTTGGGGTGATTTGGAGCAAGTTTAGTCGACAGCCTGGTCGACCTGTGCTGTAGACTGTTTGGCAAACATGTGTTTTCCCGCCTAATTTTGCTGTGGTGTACCTCCTGAGTGTGTTGGGATGCTTTCTGGCCATTTTGGGGTGATTTGGAGCAAGTTTAGTCGACAGCCTGGTCGACCTGTGCTGTCGGCAGTTTGGCAAACATGTGTTTTCCCGCCTAATTTTGCTGTGGTGTTCCTCCTGAGTGTGCTGGGATGCTTTCTGGCCATTTTGGGGTGATTTGGAGCAAGTTTAGTCGACAGCCTGGTCGACCTGTGCTGTAGACTGTTTGGCAAACATGTGTTGTCCCGCCTAATTTTGCTGTGGTGTTCCTCCTGAGTGTGCTGGGATGCTTTCTGGCCATTTTGGGGTGATTTGGAGCAAGTTTAGTCGACAGCCTGGTCGACCTGTGCTGTAGACTAGACTGTTTGGCAAACATGTGTTTTCCCGCCTAATTTTGCTGTGGTGTTCCTCCTGAGTGTGCTGGGATGCTTTCTGGCCATTTTGGGGTGATTTGGAGCAAGTTTAGTCGATAGCCTGGTCGACCTGTGCTGTAGACTGTTTGGCAAACATGTGTTTTCCCGCCTAATTTTGCTGTGGTGTACCTCCTGAGTGTGTTGGGATGCTTTCTGGCCATTTTGGGGTGATTTGGAGCAAGTTTAGTCGACAGCCTGGTCGACCTGTGCTGTCGGCAGTTTGGCAAACATGTGTTTTCCCGCCTAATTTTGCTGTGGTGTTCCTCCTGAGTGTGCTGGGATGCTTTCTGGCCATTTTGGGGTGATTTGGAGCAAGTTTAGTCGACAGCCTGGTCGACCTGTGCTGTAGACTAGACTGTTTGGCAAACATGTGTTTTCCCGCCTAATTTTGCTGTGGTGTTCCTCCTGAGTGTGCTGGGATGCTTTCTGGCCATTTTGGGGTGATTTGGAGCAAGTTTAGTCGATAGCCTGGTCGACCTGTGCTGTAGACTGTTTGGCAAACATGTGTTTTCCCGCCTAATTTTGCTGTGGTGTACCTCCTGAGTGTGTTGGGATGCTTTCTGGCCATTTTGGGGTGATTTGGAGCAAGTTTAGTCGACAGCCTGGTCGACCTGTGCTGTCGGCAGTTTGGCAAACATGTGTTTTCCCGCCTAATTTTGCTGTGGTGTTCCTCCTGAGTGTGCTGGGATGCTTTCTGGCCATTTTGGGGTGATTTGGAGCAAGTTTAGTCGACAGCCTGGTCGACCTGTGCTGTAGACTGTTTGGCAAACATGTGTTTTCCCGCCTAATTTTGCTGTGGTGTTCCTCCTGAGTGTGTTGGGATGCTTTCTGGCCATTTTGGGGTGATTTGGAGCAAGTTTAGTCGACAGCCTGGTCGACCTGTGCTGTCGGCAGTTTGGCAAACATGTGTTTTCCCGCCTAATTTTGCTGTGGTGTTCCTCCTGAGTGTGCTGGGATGCTTTCTGGCCATTTTGGGGTGATTTGGAGCAAGTTTAGTCGACAGCCTGGTCGACCTGTGCTGTAGACTGTTTGGCAAACATGTGTTTTCCCACCTAATTTTGCTGTGGTGTACCTCCTGAGTGTGTTGGGATGCTTTCTGGCCATTTTGGGGTGATTTGGAGCAAGTTTAGTCGACAGTGTGGGTCAGCCATTTTGTGTGGGTCAGCCATTTTGTGTGGGTCAGCCATTTTGTGTGGGTCAGCCATTTATACATGTATGTATGTATGTATGTATGTATGTATGTTTATTTTATTTTTATTTTATAACAGAGATGTCAAAGGACAAGCAGACCCGATCCGCCCCTTCCCCCACCCCCTCGGATCTATCCCTTCATAGCAACGAGGAGTGGGAGCCAACCCAGGAGGCGGATACGACCGCCCAGGCATGTAGTGACCAGCCGCGGTCGTCAAGGGCCCATGAGAAGTCCAAGAAAAAGCCTAGTAGAAAGGTACTAACCACACCTGCAGACACAAATAGCATCAAACTTTCTTTACTGTAGTTTGCGCAATGCCATGCACACCTACTGGAATATGTGCGCAATGCCAGGGATACTGACACTCACAGGTACATACCGATCTTATTATTATTTATTTTTATTTTTTTTAATCCCTAAAGGCAAGAAGCCAGCCAGAGGAGCAGTCGGAGGAGGAAGCCTCTGGTGAAGATGCAGGACAGAAAAAGGTGCGTGGACCCAGATACACTGAGGCGGAAAACTGTACCCTAGTGGATTGCGTCGACAGGTCCTACGACGTTTTGTATGGACCAAGGGCACAGACAACAGCAGCTAGGACAAAGCGAAGCATCTGGGAATCCATTGCGAGTCAAGTCACTGCAATATCTGGAAACCGCCGGAGCACCAGAAATTGCTTGAAGCGGTACAGTGATTGCCGCAGACAGACCAAGAAGAAGATGGGGATTCAGCGCCGACATGAGACAGCTACGGGAGGTGGCCCGGCTCTCAACCTGAAGTGGCTACCCTGGGAGGATGTTATTAGAAGGCGCATGAACCCTGCCATGGTCGAAGGAGTTCGCGGAGGTGTGGACTCTAGCCGTCCTGCTGGCTTTCCCGAGGAGGAAGAACCGCCCAGAAGACGGAAGAAGGCGGGAGATAAGCCGTCCAAAAGGAGGTCTGATGGTAAGAATACATTCACATGAGCTGTACTTCCCTTTAAAATGTTTGTATGTGCTAAATGTGTTTTTTTTTTTTTTTTTTTTTCAGACAGGCCTGCCCAGAGGACATCACCTGCGCACAGGACATCGCCAGCGCACGGACCGTCACCTGTGCAGCAGGCATCGGCAGCAGCGCGCGGACCATCAACTGCGCCGCAAGCATCGCGAGCACACAGATCGTCACCTGTGCGCCACAGTTCGTCATCGCGCAGTTTGTCACCTGTGCACCAGACGACGTCGGCGCACAGACTCTCACCTGTGCGCCAGACACCGTCGGCGACCACACCACAAGATGGGCGCCAAACTACAGCTCCTGCGCGCAGGCCATCACCAGATCGTCGTCTCTCCAGGAGCTCTGGGACTGTGACTGAAGAGCCTCAAGACACAACCCTTGTGGACCCATCACCCGATCTGTTTGAGTCTACAGGGTTAACAGACGAAACTTTTCTTGGGTTTGAGGACAGCCGTGCAGACGTATCCAGCCAGACCCTTGAAAAGTCTTCCGAAACGAGGACAAGTGGAGCTCCTGGAGCAGCGGCATCACAGGATGGAGAAGGTTTGTATTTATTTTGTGTGTGTGGGAGGGTGGAGGGGGGGGGGGGGGTCAGCAGTTGTGAAAAGTTTATTAACTTTCCCAAAAAAATTATTTTGCAAACAGTGGTGCCACGAACCAGCAGCGGACTAGCTTCGGGGATTGGTTCCTACTTCAGGCCGGATCTCCTACAGGAGTCGTCAGAGGATGACGAGGTGGAAGTGCAGGAGGCTCCAGTTACTACATCCCTGCATGAGTAAATTGAATTGTGAGCCTTCAAAAAAATGTATGATGAATGTGTATAATATTGTCTAATTTTCTTTTCAGCTGCCCAAATCCAAGTTGTGGCAGACATCCAGGAAGGGCAGAATCCCTCAACTGTTCAGAGGGTTCACACCCTGGCATCAGAGATTGGGACACGCCAGGATACATACACAAATGTCGTGGGAAGCAGACTGGACAACATTGAGAGGACAATGGAGAAAATGGCAAACAGTCTGCTTGAACTGCAAAAGACTCTTTCCGACAGCACGGCCACAATACTACAGGTCAGAATGCAAGATCATAGGGAGAGTATGACCGTACTTAACATTCTGGCCGAATCCATGACCCGGCTCGTGGACAACACTGCATGTCTGGTAGCAAGCAATAAAAACATGTCGGAGAGTCATCGACACTCCTCATCCAGCCAACAGGTCATCGCAACCACACTGCAGATGATCTATGATAAGCTCCCAGGAACAGCTAATCAACATGCTGGTGATCCACCATATCCGCCGTCGCAAGCCACAAGGACGCCTCGTACCCTTCCTCAAGTCCCATCCCAGTACAGACAGTCACAGATGTACCAGGGATATACAGGGATGTACCCCACGCCCCAGATGCCTCCACCACCGGCCACACAATCTTCAGCAGCATGGGCACAGAGGACCAGTCAACATACTCCCCAGCCTCCCAGGACATCCACGCCCTATCAGGGGGAAGAAGAGGATCCGGACAGACTTCCACCATAAACCCGGTCGTATTGTTTTATTTATTTACAAATGTTTTTCGTGTATCCCTTTCTTCCCCTCCCATTAGTTTGTTTTTTTTCTTACTATTGTTTTCTGTGTTGGGCTTCCCCACCCGTGACCGGGTACTACCAAGGAGCTTTGTGTAGGCATACATGCGCGGGCATGTATGCGGGCGCGTGTGGTAACGGATGAAAGCTCCTTGTGGCTACGTGTATGATGGGCCAAAGAGCTATTCTGATACCACTTTTTTCTTCCAAAAATCCTTTTTGTAATGGTGTACAGTAGGCTTTAATTGTGTGAATTTACTATTCACTAGTCTGTGTTTTTGTCTTCTTCATAGGATTGGTGGGGAAAAATGAAGTGGACGGCATAGGTTTGTGTTGTGCGTACCAAGGTGAGTAGAACCATGTTTCATTCAAGAAAATTTGAACCGCATGCCTCTGTAGAACCACACAGTCCAGCAATGGGTCATGCTGGGCTGTGTTGTTCCACAAATGTTAGCGTGTCAAAGTGCTGACCACTGACGCCACTCTTTCACTTTGAACCGCATGCCTCTGTAGAACCACACAGTCCAGCAATGGGTCATGCTGGGCTGTGTTGTTCCACAAATGTTAGCGTGTCAAAGTGCTGACCACTGACGCCACTCTTTCACTTTGAACCGCATGCCTCTGTAGAACCACACAGTCCAGCAATGGGTCATGCTGGGCTGTGTTGTTCCACAAATGTTAGCGTGTCAAAGTGCTGACCACTGACGCCACTCTTTCACTTTGAACCGCATGCCTCTGTAGAACCACACAGTCCAGCAATGGGTCATGCTGGGCTGTGTTGTTCCACAAATGTTAGCGTGTCAAAGTGCTGACCACTGACGCCACTCTTTCACTTTGAACCGCATGCCTCTGTAGAACCACACAGTCCAGCAATGGGTCATGCTGGGCTGTGTTGTTCCACAAATGTTAGCGTGTCAAAGTGCTGACCACTGACGCCACTCTTTCACTTTGAACCGCATGCCTCTGTAGAACCACACAGTCCAGCAATGGGTCATGCTGGGCTGTGTTGTTCCACAAATGTTAGCGTGTCAAAGTGCTGACCACTGACGCCACTCTTTCACTTTGAACCGCATGCCTCTGTAGAACCACACAGTCCAGCAATGGGTCATGCTGGGCTGTGTTGTTCCACAAATGTTAGCGTGTCAAAGTGCTGACCACTGACGCCACTCTTTCACTTTGAACCGCATGCCTCTGTAGAACCACACAGTCCAGCAATGGGTCATGCTGGGCTGTGTTGTTCCACCAATTTTTAGTGAAAATAAATGAACATGAGTTTAGTGTGTCTTTACTTTAATATACTTTTTTTTCTTTTCCCCACAGATATCTATATACACAAGAAAAGAATGTAAAGAAGAACAAACTACTTTTTTGTTTTAATTAACTTTCAAACTTTATTAAAAAATTTTCTTCAATAAACTTTTAAAAATAGAAGTTTCCTGTGGTTTTTATTAAAATTTGTAATGCATTTGAATTGTACGTAAGTAGATTGCCCAGGGAACATCAAGGGAACTGTCTCTTCACATCCACACCACTTAGGAAGGATACACCGGAAGACCTGTGGAAGAGAAAAGTATGAGCTTCCAGATATGGGTGATAGTGTCACCCTGGGGCTGTAAAAAGAGGTACATACAACAGTCCACACAACACAAGCGGGTTGCAGCGGCCCAAATGCAACCCTCCTGCACTTGCATCACTACACATCCAAACATTCCCTAGCATTGCTGTTTCAGGGAATGCTTGGATGTGCAGTCTTGCAAATGCCGGAGGGCTGCACTTTGGACATGCCGGGGTGATTTTGGACAAGGGAGTTTTGGGCAATACATCTCACCTGAGGGGGGGTTGTCTGCTACATGGCGGAGGGTCAGGTCCACATCACCAGTAGGGTCACCCATGGAACATCAGGTGAAATGTCGTGTCTCCTCACATCCACGCCACTTGGGAAGATACATCGCAGGACCTGTGGAAGAGAAAAGTTTGAGCATCCAGATATGGGTGATAGTGTCACCCTGGGGCTGGAAAAAGAGGTACATACAACAGTCCACACAACACAAGCGGGTTGCAGCGGCCCAAATGCAACCCTCCTGCACTTGCATCACTACACATCCAAACATTCCCTAGCATTGCTGTTTCAGGGAATGCTTGGATGTGCAGTCTTGCAAATGCCGGAGGGCTGCACTTTGGACATGCCGGGGTGATTTTGGACAAGGGAGTTTTGGGCAATACATCTCACCTGAGGGGGGGTTGTCTGCTACATGGCGGAGGGTCAGGTCCACATCACCAGTAGGGTCACCCATGGAACATCAGGTGAAATGTCGTGTCTCCTCACATCCACGCCACTTGGGAAGATACATCGCAGGACCTGTGGAAGAGAAAAGTTTGAGCATCCAGATATGGGTGATAGTGTCACCCTGGGGCTGGAAAAAGAGGTACATACAACAGTCCACACAACACAAGCGGGTTGCAGCGGCCCAAATGCAACCCTCCTGCACTTGCATCACTACACATCCAAACATTCCCTAGCATTGCTGTTTCAGGGAATGCTTGGATGTGCAGTCTTGCAAATGCCGGAGGGCTGCACTTTGGACATGCCGGGGTGATTTTGGATAAGGGAGTTTTGGGCAATACATCTCACCTGAGGGGGGGTTGTCTGCTACATGGCGGAGGGTCAGGTCCACATCACCAGTAGGGTCACCCATGGAACATCAGGTGAAATGTCGTGTCTCCTCACATCCACGCCACTTGGGAAGATACATCGCAGGACCTGTGGAAGAGAAAAGTTTGAGCATCCAGATATGGGTGATAGTGTCACCCTGGGGCTGGAAAAAGAGGTACATACAACAGTCCACACAACACAAGCGGGTTGCAGCGGCCCAAATGCAACCCTCCTGCACTTGCATCACTACACATCCAAACATTCCCTAGCATTGCTGTTTCAGGGAATGCTTGGATGTGCAGTCTTGCAAATGCCGGAGGGCTGCACTTTGGACATGCCGGGGTGATTTTGGACAAGGGAGTTTTGGGCAATACATCTCACCTGAGGGGGGGTTGTCTGCTACATGGCGGAGGGTCAGGTCCACATCACCAGTAGGGTCACCCATGGAACATCAGGTGAAATGTCGTGTCTCCTCACATCCACGCCACTTGGGAAGATACATCGCAGGACCTGTGGAAAAGAAAAGTTTGAGCATCCAGATATGGGTGATAGTGTCACCCTGGGGCTGGAAAAAGAGGTACATACAACAGTCCACACAACACAAGCGGGTTGCAGCGGCCCAAATGAAACCCTCCTGCACTTGCATCACTACACATCCAAACATTCCCTAGCATTGCTGTTTCAGGGAATGCTTGGATGTGCAGTCTTGCAAATGCCGGAGGGCTGCACTTTGGACATGCCGGGGTGATTTTGGACAAGGGAGTTTTGGGCAATACATCTCACCTGAGGGGGGGTTGTCTGCTACATGGCGGAGGGTCAGGTCCACATCACCAGTAGGTTCACCCATGGTAGAGTTGGATAAAAGGATCAAATATTTGCGGGAACCCAACAACAGGATAAAACGGGGTAACGAACTGTACAAACATGGCCTGGGGATATACATCAACAGGATGTAAAACTCTGAAATACATAAATGAAGAGGTTTTTTTAAAAATATTCCAATGTCAGTTTACACGATAATACAAATGTCAGTATACTCACAGGCAACTGCAAAATAATTTTGGATCAATGTCCGCCGGGAATCCTCTCCTTCGTCCATACCCACCGGTAGAGCAGAAGAACGGTTCCCGCGTCGGAAAGCACTGCGACGAAGAGTCACCGGCAAACGGTTTGCGACACATATGTTGTGTAAAATACAACATGCATTTACCATGCCGCAAACCTTCGACGGTGAGTACAAAAGAGCACCGCCGGAAGTGTCTAAACATCGAAACCGGCTTTTAAGTACACCGAAGGCACGCTCAATTACTCCCCTCGATGCAATGTGTGTCTCTTGGTAACGTTTTTCTGCTCTACCAACAGGATTAGACAATGGGGTCAACAGCCACGGTTTGTTTGGATAACCCGCATCGCCTATAGAAAATATAAAAAAAATGTTAGGTACTTGTAAAAAATAATAAAAAAAAATAATAATAAAATAATAAAAAAATAAAAAAATGAAAATACATACCTAACAGCCAGCCACCAGGCATGTTTCCTGTTTCAAACTTGTCAAACAGCGATGACTGGCTTAGGATGAAGGAGTCGTGAGATGATCCAGGAAATCCCACAAAAATGTTCAAAAATCTCATGTTTACATCACAGACCGCCTGCACGTTCAGGGAATGGAACTGTTTTCGGTTCCGAAAACATTCCTCTGAATTCCGTGGCGGTCTGATCTGCACGTGGGTACAGTCAATCGCGCCCAGCACATTGGGAAATTTGTATTTGTTGAAAAAGCCTAATTTGATCTCACGACATTCGCTGTCCGTCTCTGGAAATGTGATGTACTGGATCGTCAATTTGCGGAAAGCCCTAATGACCTGGGTTATACAGCGCGACAGTGTCGACTGTGAAAAACCGCATGTTTGAGACAGTGTAGGCTGGAATGTGCCTGACGCCAAAAAATGTAACGTCCCCAGCAGTTTCTGAAAACCGCTGATTGCACGATTTGTCCGTGCCCGAGATTCCAAGTCGGCCTCCAACAGAGCGTACAGCGAATATATGTCGCGAGTCGATAAGCGATAATTTTGTATCACCTCGAACTCGCTGAGATCCTCCAGTTCACGCCTAGTGCGATACTGGCGTGGACGTGGAAATGAAACCCGCAATACTGGCTCACCCAATGCAGACATTTGCTGACCAGGATCCTGATGTTCATCAGCACTTTCTTCCTCCATCATGCTTGCAGCCAGCATGAACATCACAATCTGGTCAGAAAAAGGCTCCATCATTGTAGTCAGTACAAAAATAGGAATGTGTTTTAAAACGCAGGAATTTTCCTAAAAAAACGATTCCACAGAGCTGACTGTAAAATGGCTCCTTCTCCCTGTAGTCTCAAACCTGGGAGTGAGGAGATAGGAGGGGCTTTGCAGAAGTGTATCCTGGGAAAAACTGTGGAATCATGGGTAAATTTCCCTCAGGAGATTGAAGAAAAAAATATTCCTTTAAAAAATCAATTAAATAATACTTGTGAAGCAAAAAAAGACAAACCAAGTAGATAATCCTTTCAAATATAAATAGATATGCTACTAGCAATCCTCAAATATCCAAAAAAAACATGTACTAAAATTTTTTTTTTAGATCCCGCCAGTCAACTGAGGCGGACTAAAATAGGCGAATTTGCGGTCGAAAAGCACTGCAGGCGAATTTCCAAACTTGAATTGAATATGCTTTGGGCGAATTGCAGCATCTATACCATTGCAGAAAAGTCGAATGCGAAAAAAGTCGAATTGCCAAAAGTCGAATTTTGAATGTCCGTTTTTTTGCGATAAAGTACTGTACTGCATAGGCGAATTGTTTTTTTGAGGTGAATTCGTTCCGGAATTCGACTTTTTCTGGAATTCGACCGCAATTGCATATACCTATTAGTCTCCTTCTGACAAGGAGACTAAGATATATCTCTTTGTCTTCATTATTTTGTCTGCTTATATCTACTAAAAGCCAGGATTCAGTTATATTCACTTTAGTAGTTAGTAGTTACCCAAACCTTGGATAACAAATATACCAAAAGGTCAACTTATGACCATGAGACCTATTTGTTCATTTAATGCTTTATTTTAAATACAAATTAACAAAATTGTTAAAATTATATCAAAGAAAAGGGAAATTCTTCAGAGCCTTTCAAAAAACTCTTTTAGAGAAGTTAGAACAATGGAGACAGACTCACTACTGACTATATATATATATACATATATATATATATAAATGTTCCAAAACTGTCTCTAAATGTAACAAATCTTCAAATGCTACTAAAAATACCATCATAAAGAATTAAAACAAGCTCTGGCACTTAAAGACATTTCAGTGCTTTAAATAGAAGTAATACTTCACTGATGAGACCTGGCCTCCACTAATCCCTTGTGCTGCTTTAAATTTGGTATGACCAGATGTATCATTTTCAATCGAATTATTAGCAACACAAATATTGGTTGCCCTCTTAATAAATTAAAACGTTAAGATTTCTAACTTCATCAATTGTAATACCAAATATGTTAAAAAAATATTTTGTCAATTATCTTTCTTTACATTGGGAGGCACACCAGAGCACAAAAGGCGTGCTTTACTGGTCATGCTTTACTAGACATGCTGTAGATGTAACATATTAAATAATTGAATGACCAAAAGTGTATCTGGATTCTTTATGTTGTACCACAAACGTGACTGGATTTAAACATATAAAATTGACAGGATGAGAAGGAGATACTAAAAGAAGTGAAAGACAAGGCACCAACTAAGTTTAGTATTTTGGTAAATTCCGTTCTAATGGTATAAGTGAGAGCATATGAATAAAATGGACTGAAAAATAGATAATAGGATAATCTGTATGTTTTTGTCTTTACGGAACCTCGGATATGTTCTTATACTTCTGAAACAATCAACTCATTTAAGTGGAATGATATGTATTCAATTAGCTCCGGCATTTTCTGAGCTACTGGATTTACCCCCCTGCGTATTTAATTGCGGGCCGTTTTTGCCCATTTTTAGTAAAAAGCCATTGGCGAAAAATATACGTAAAAATCCGTTTTTGCTGTCACAGGTGCAAAACCCCTGGATTTACTGATCCACGTGCTTTTCGCTTCTGCTGAATGTTTTGCCTAGGAGGAAAAACGGCCCTGCTATTGCATAGGGCAAATCCCTATTCGCCCTAAAAAATAGCAAAAAGTGCATTTTTTTCTCCTAGGAGTATTTCATCTTTCTGGAAGACTTCATCAGGTTGATCCCCTTCTGCTGCATGGAGGGCGCAGTATAATATATTTCTTCATCACACCATGCATGTGGTTTCTATATGAGAAGTAGCAGTCTTTTAAATACAGAAATAAATCATGATTATATAATATATGGCCTGTAACCTGAAGTGCAATAGGAATTACTTCCTGACAGAGATAGCAAAAGCAATCACTAAGCCAATACCATATTACTGATAAATATCCATTAGTGGTATTATTGGGACTCTCCTTCTCCCCCTTTATCTTCCTCTTTCACTCTCCAATCTGTTTCTCTCCATTCTCTACCCCTATTTCTTTTTCTCCCTATCCACACTCTGTTTCTCTCCATTCTCTCTGTCTCGCTCTCCTTCTCTGTTTCCCCCTCTCTCTCCTGCTCTCTCTCTTTATTTTCTGTCCATCTTTCTCTCCCCATCCACTCTCTCTCTCTCTCCATCCTCTCTGGTCCATTTTCTTAATTATTCTCCTTCTAAGGCGCCCTCACACAACACGTGTTGCTCCACATGTCACTCATGCTTGGGTGTTGAGATATATGCTTAAATGGATTATTATATGTTAGGGGATTTCTACATTAAATATATACATTTGCTATCCTGAATGATATTTTAATTTTATGATCAATGTCTAGGGCTCAGTGTCCCTATTATTATTATCCTTATTATTATTACTATTATTATTATTATTTTTATTATGTTACTTATATAGCACCAGCATTTTCTGTATTGCTTTATAATTCTTATTCACGTCAATTGATGGGAATTTTGTCCCATGCATTGAAACTTTACCTTCCTAGGATGTTCGGGTCTTTTTTGACCCATATCAAATTTATTTCTTTTAGATCTATTATATTTTTGGGAATTTTTAAAAAATATTTTATGATTTTGTCTCCATAGTCATAGTAAATATTCAGTTATGTGTAACTTTTTATTTCAAATGGTAGTTTTTGTACAGTAAAAATTGTAACACATAAGTGTGTACATGTGATAGGGAATTCAGATTGTAAGCTCCCCTAGGGCAGGGACTGATGTGAATGGGCAAATATTCTCTGTAAAGCCCTGCGGAAGATGTGTGCGCTATATAAAGAACTGGTAAAAAATAAATAATAAATAAATAAGTTGTTCGGGTCAATTTTGACCCATGTTGAATTTTCAGTGCATAGGATGTATGAGTACCGCAATTTTCAATATATTATTCACCAGTACATGCCCAGCAAACCAGCCAAGTACGGTATAAAATTTTGGGTACTTTGTGACACTACCAGTTATGTCTGGAATATACAGCCGTATCTTGGAAAGCAGCTTGGTTCTACATCGGAACGAAACCAAGGTCTCAGGGTTGTCATCGATCTTGTTCAAGGATTCAAAAGGACATAATGTATCATGTGATAATTTTTTCACATCCTATGACCTTGGACAGCTTCTTCTGAAAAAAAACCCACTGACCACGATTGGAACAATCAGAAAGAACAAACCAACAATTCCTCCGCAGTTGCTTGCAAAAGGGGCCCCAAAGTACACATAGACATTTGCATTCATTAAGGATACAACATTTGTATCGTACATTCCGAAGAAAGGCCAGTGCGTAGTCCTGCAGAGCACTCTTCACCATGATAGAAAAATAGCAGACACAGACACAAAGAAACCTCAAATCATTCTGGATTATAACAGCACCAAAGGAGGAGTAGACACCTTAGATAAACTGGCCTCCCCCTATTCCTG
This sequence comes from Pseudophryne corroboree, assembly GCF_028390025.1. Classification (NCBI taxonomy): domain Eukaryota; kingdom Metazoa; phylum Chordata; class Amphibia; order Anura; family Myobatrachidae; genus Pseudophryne; species Pseudophryne corroboree. The sequence continues at coordinate 190,850,078 of NC_086450.1, read as the reverse complement.
TCAGAGGAAGACAAACAGGTGGCCCATCGTAGTTTTTTCCAACATCCTAGACATTTCCGCGTAAAATGCTTTCGTATTGTTTATCAAAATCAATACAGCATGGAATATGACCCATTTCACAAAAGGAGAATCTTCATTGATAAGCTTGACATGACTTTGGTTTCCCACCAAATTAAAGGAAGAAAGCATCTGCCAAGAGCAAGGGCTGCCCGAGAATTGGCGGTGAGTATTCGAAACTCAGGACAACCTGAACCCCTACCTGAAGCATCTGGAAGTGTAGCAAGTTCTGGCAAAGGGGAAGATGTCACTTGTGCCCACAGACAGACAACAAAAGTTCTGTAAAGTGTTTCAGGTGTGGAAAGTTCACTTGTAAGACACAATTCATTCAAGTGTGTAATGATTGTATATAACGGAACAACTTAACGACTAACTAATTTACAAATTTTCTATGACTGTCCTTCAATGTTTGTTCAAACGTCTAAAATTGTATTGATGGATGTAAGGGTGCATACACACGGTGAGATTCGGACTTATCCGATTCTCACCGTGCGACAGGGGGCCGGGTCGGCACTTAGCCAGTATCGCAAGCACATAATGAGTGTGCTTGCGATGCTGGCTATGTGCGATGTCAATCCTGACTATCTCTTCTATAGAGATAGTCAGGATTGACTTGCCTGCACAGCCTATTTTTTCGGCCGATGCCGACCGCGCGGGGCCGCGCATCGGCATCGGATCGGGATCGCAAGGTGACAGTCACCATGCGATCTGCACTATATTTTCTTCCGATTCTGACTATATAGTCAGAATCGGAAGAAAATATCGTACCGTGTGTACACACCTTAAGCTATATATTTCACAAATATTTTGTTTGTATTGTGTAATTTTAGTTTAGAAAAAAAATGAATAATACAGATGGGTCCACATTAATCTTGACGGTTAATAGGTGCGAATTTTCTTGTTCTATCAAACGAATGTAAAAATAAATATACTGTATGTAATAAATACAGGAAAAATACATCATACATTGTATTGTTCGAAGGTTTACAGTGATTTTCAGGGGTGAATGATTGAATTACAGCATTTTTATTCTATAAATACAGAGTGGTTCATTAAATTCATACTCCATTATGGTTATGAAAACTTGCCTGTAAGGCGATGTTAAATGATACATAAATATAAAAAAGGGAAAAAAAACAATAACTAAATAAATAATTAAATTGCTATTATGAAATAAAATTTGACTATAATTCCATAACATTGAATATTACACCATGGGTCATTTTTGACCCGAACACATTAGGTGTATGCTCCATTGCAACACCCAAGAAAGGTTAATTGAACGAAATAAAAAGAATTAGTGGAATTACCTTTTCAGGATTCAAATAATGGGGGTCATTCCAAGTTGTTCGCTCGTTATTTTTTTCTCGCAACGGAGCGATTAGTCGCTAATGCGCATGCGCAATGTCCGCAGTGCGACTGCGCCAAGTAAATTTGCTATGCAGTTAGGAATTTTACTCACGGCGTTACAAGGTTTTTTCTTCGTTCTGGTGATCGTAATGTGATTGACAGGAAGTGGGTGTTTCTGGGCGGAAACTGGCCGTTTTATGGGAGTGTGTGAAAAAACGCTACCGTTTCTGGGAAAAACGCGGGAGTGGCTGGAGAAACGGAGGAGTGTCTGGGCGAATGCTGGGTGTGTTTGTGACGTCAAACCAGGAACGACAAGCACTGAACTGATCGCACTGGAAGAGTAAGTCTCGAGCTACTCAGAAACTGCACAGAGAAGTCTTTTCGCAATATTGCGAATCTTTCGTTCGCAATTTTGATAAACTAAGATTCACTCCCAGTAGGCGGCGGCTTAGCGTGTGCAAAGCTGCTAAAAGCAGCTTGCGAGCGAACAACTCGGAATGAGGGCCATTGTGTGTGTGGTATCATTTTTCAAATATGGCTAGTATTACTATCTTCTTTTTTCACTAATGTTGTTTATAGCTATATATTTCTGCCCTTCTCTTTCTTTGCTTTATTGTTGCTGTACTCGACAACAGGGTCGGCAACAGAAATCTTGGGGCCTGGTATACTCATATTTTTAAGGGCCCTCAATCCCTCTAAGGTAGGTATAGGCTAGTCGGCCATTGGCTTATTCAGCTCCCCTGTCTCTCTCCAGCCTCACCTGTATTGATCCAGTCCTCCAGCCTTATTTTCACCTCCTCCAGCACCATCCTTCCCACCCCCCTGTGGCTCTCAGCCCCCCAGTCCCCTGTGTCTCTCAGCCTCCCCATTCTCATGTCTCTGAGGGGTCTATTTGCTAAGCCTTGGAGAGAGATAAAGTGCACTATTTTGTATTTTGTACAGTTTACCCTAAAGGCCTTATTGAATATAATCCATACAACATATTTTTGTAATATACATGTTTATAGTATACTTTGTTTCAATATACAGTATAGCAATGGTGGTCCATAGCTACATAACGACATCCGTGTGAGCATTACTACATTAAGTATTATACTGCTTAGTAAGGTTGCTAAATTATTATATTAAAGTCACCAATAGGTTGCAGTCTACATCCTGGCTTTATGTCTCCCAGGCCCACTAAGATATAGAATTCCATAATGACATTATATGGACCTATTTAAACATTTAATTTTTTTTAATTATTTGCACTATTAGAGCCTATACCACCATGCCCCCTTAGTATAAACATGTGCAACTGCACTGGAATCGTATTGGGCCTTATTTTGTGCATACTGCACTGATTCCCAGTCACAGTATTGATCATTAATATTAGGAACAGCTGCTGGAGCCCCACTTCCGGTTACGGACACCCGGCATCGCCGCACTTCTGGGATCGTCTATAGCAACTTATGCCACATTTCCTGTCTCTGCCTGTCCAAGCCCCACTTTCGGTCATGGGACTAAGGGGTACATTTACTAAGCAGTGATAAGAGCAGAGAAGTGAGCCAGTGGAGAAGTTGCATATGACAACCAATCAGCACTGAAGTAACATCTATAATTTGCATACTATAAAATGATACAGAGCTGCTGATTGGTTGATGGGAAAATTTCTCCACTGACTCACTTCTCAGCTCTTATCACTGCTTAGTAAATGTACCCCTTAGTGGCTTTCAAGTAGGATTGCGCCCTTGCCTCCACACCCTACTATAATTGGTTAGCTGGGTGCCATACCAGCTTTATGGATGGCCCAGTATCATAAATATATTTTTAGTATATAACTCCACACAGGGCACTTCCGGTCCATGAGGACACTTCCGTGACCATATATAAACACTGGCCATAAGCCAGCAATCATATCAGCATGTGGACCTGTTAGGAAGACAACTTTAAGGTAAATGCTATATATTATATATTTGGTTTGCGCCTCTACATGTCTAATAAAATAGGATTTTAAATACCTACCGGTAAATCCTTTACTCGTAGTCTGTAGGGGATACTGGTAATACATTTAGTACCATAAGGTATAGATGGGTCCACTTGGAGCCATTACATTTGCTGGCTCTATGCTCTATGCCCCTCCTACCAGACTCAGTCTAGGAAACTGTGCACAAGGAGATGGACATACTTTGAGAGAAGGATATAGATAAGGAAAGTGGTGAGATTTCTAACCAGGACACACAGAACAAGAGGAAAGCCATGCTAACCAAACTTGAAAACCAGAACAGCAACAGCTGAACCAAACAAACGTAATTAAACAAGTAACCGTGCAGGAAGAACGAAGCACCAGGCAGGCGCCCAGTATCCCCTACGGACTACGAGAAAATAGGATTTTAATTACCTACAGGTAAATCCTTTTCTCGTAGTCCGTAGAGGATGCTGGGGTTCCATTTAGTACCATGGGGTATAGACGGGTCCCTTAGGAGCCATGGGCACTTTAAGAGTTTAATAGTGTGGGCTGGCTCCTCCCTCTATGCCCCTCCTACCAAACTCAGTCTAGGAAACTGTGCCCGAGGAGACGGACATACTTTGAGAGAAGGATAGATAAAGATAGTGAAATTCCAAACCAGCACACACAAACAGAGGAAAGCTAAGCTAACCCAACTTTAAACAGGAACAGCAACAGCTGAACCAACAATACTTAACGAAGTAACAGTGCAGGAAGAATGAAGCACCTGGCAGGCGCCTAGTATCCTCTACGGGCTACAAGAAAAGGATTTACCGGTAGGTAATTAAAATCCTATTTTCTAGAGGATACTGAGGTTCCATTTAGTACCATGGGGATGTACCAAACTTCCCAAACCCGGTGAGAGAGTGCTGAGGGTCCTGCAGAACTGATTTACCAACTGAAGGTCCTCAGAGGCCAAAGTATCGAACTTGTAGAACTTAGCAAACGTGTTCGAACCTGACCAAGTAGCTGCTCGGCAGAGCTGTAAAGCCGAGACACCCCGGGCAGCCGCCCAGGAAGAACCCACCGACCTAGTAGAGTGGGCCTGTACAGATTTTGGAACCGGCAAGCCTGCCGTGGGATAAGCATGCTGGATAGTGAGCCTGATCCAGCATGCAATTATCTGCTTTGAAGCAGGACACCCAATTTTATTGGGATCATATAGGACGAACAGCGATTTTCTGTGACGAGCTGTCCTCTTTACGTATACCTTCAAAACCCTCACAACATCCAAAGACTTTGAAGTAGTGGAAGTGTCGGTGATAACCGGAACCACAATAGGTTGGTTGGTGTGAAATGCAGACACCACTTTTGGAAGAAATTGCTGACGAGTTCTGAGTTCAGCTCTGTCCTCATGGAAAATTAAATAGGGGCTCTTGTGAGACAAAGCGCTCATCTCCGACACACGTCTTGCTGAAGCCAAGGCCAACAGTGTGACAGTCTTCCACGTAAGATATTTTACGTCCCCCTCCTGTAATGGTTCAAACCAGAGGAACTGCAGCACCAAATTGAGATCCCAAGGTGCCGTGGGAGGCACAAAGGGAGGTTGGATGTGCAGAACACCTTTCAAAAACATCTGGACCTCAGGGATAGAAGCCAATTGTTTCTGAAAGAAAATGGACAAGGCCGAAATCTGGACTTTTATGGAACCCAGACATAGGCCCACATCCACACCTGCCTGCAGAAAAAGCATGAAACGTCCCAGGTGAAATTCCACCGCAGAATAAGTTTTGCTCTCACACCAAGAGACATATTTTTTCCAAATACAGTGGTAATGTTTAGACATTACCCCCTTCCTGGCTTGGATCATAGTCGGGATAACTTTATTAGGGATCCCTCTCCTGGCTAGAATCAGCCATTCAACTTCCATGCCATCAAACGTAGCTGCGGAAAGTCCTGATAAGCGAACGTACCGTGTTGTAGAAGATCCTCGCGAAGAGGCAGAGACCACGGATCCTCGAGGAGCATCTCTAGAAGTTCCGCGTACCAGTCCCTTCTTGGCCAGTCCGGAGCAATGAGTACTGCTTGAACATTTTCCCTTTTTATTCTTTTGAGAATTCTTGGGATCAGAGGAAGTGGAAGAAACACGTACACCATCTGATAGACCCACGGAGTCGTCAGAGCGTCTACCGCCACTGCCTGTGTGTCTCTCAACCTGGAACAATACCTCTTGAGCTTCTTGTTGAGAAGAGAGGCCATCATGTCGATTTGTGGATATCCCCACCGATGTTTCAAGCACCTGAACACTTCCGGGTGAAGGCCCCACTCCCCCGGGTGCAGGTCGTGTCTGCTGAGGAAGTCTGCTTCCTAGCTGTCTACTCCCAGAATGAAGACCGCTGACAATGCCACAGCATTGTTTTTTTTTCTGCCCAGAGGAGAATTCTTGACACCTCTGACATAGCTGCTCTGCTTATTGTTCCGCCCTGTCGGTTTATGTACATCACTGCCGTCACATTGTCTGACTGGACTTGAATAGCCTGATCCTGAAGAAGATAAGAGACCTGCAGAAGGGCGTTGTATATAATCCTGAGTTCCAGAATGTTGATTGGAAGGATGACTTCCTGACTTGACCATCTTCCTTTAAACTGCACCCCCTGGGTGACTGCTCCCCAACCTCGGAGGCTTGCGTCCGTGGTTAACAGGATCCAGTCCTGAATTCCGGACCTCCGACCCTCGACAAGGTGGGAGGTCTGTAGCCATCACAGAAGGGAGATCCTGGCTTTTGGCGACAGACGAATCCTCTGGTGCATCTGAAGATGCGATCTGGACCATTTGTCCAACAGATTGAGCTGGAAGGGTCTTGTGTGATACCTTCCGTATTGAAGCGCCTCGTAAGAGGCCACCATTTCCCCCAGAAGGCGTATGCATAGATGCACCGATATCCTTGTTGGCTTGAGGACATCCCAAACCATTGACTGGATTACCAATGCCTTTTCCAACGGAAGAAACACTCCCTGCGACTCCGTGTCCAGTATCATCCCAAGGAATGGGAGCCTCCGTGTTGGCTCTAGGTGAGATTTTGTAAGGTTCAGAATCCACCCGTGATCCTAGAGAAGTTTGGTTGAAAGGCCAATGCTGTCCGGCAACCTCTCCCTGGACGGCGCCTTTATCAGAAAATCGTCCAGGTACGGAATTATGTTCACTCCCTGCTTGCGGAGTATAAACATCATCTCTGCCATCACTTTGGTGAATACCCTCGGTGCCGTGAAGAGACCAAATGGCAGGGCCTGGAACTGGTAGTGGCAGTCCTGCAGTGCAAACTGTAGATAAGCCTGATGAGGCGGCCAGATCAGAATGTGAAGGTACGCATCCTTGATATCCAGAGACACTAGGAATTCCCCCTCCTCCAGATCTGAGATCACCTCTCTCAGAGACTCTATCTTGAACTTGAACACTCTTAAGAACGGGTTCAGTGACTTGAGGTTCAGAATTGGTCGTACCGAACCGTCTGGTTTCGGTACTACAAACAAGTTGGAATAGTACCCCTTGATATGTAGATGAGGTGGAATTGGAACAATGACTTGAGTCTGTACCAGTTTTTGGATGGCCTGCTGTAAAGTTATACTTGCCTCTTGTGAAGCTGGTAAGCCTGATTTGAAGAATCTGTGAGGTGGGAGCTCTTGGAACACCAGTCTGTAGCCCTGGGAAATAAGATCTATTACCCAGGGATCCCGGCACGAATTTGACCAGATGTGACTGAAGAATTGTAGTCGGGCTCTCCCCTGACAGACCTCCAGGCCTCGTGGTCCACCGTCATGCTGAAGGCTTTGAGAAAGCAGAGCTTGAGCTCTGTTCCTGAACATCTGCAGTTGCTGGTTTGCGTGGTTTACCTCTTGGGCCTCTGGAGGCCATAGAAGCACCTCTGGATTTTCCCTTACACTTGGCTGTCCAAAAGGACTGTAAATTTGAAGCTGAATAAGCTTTCCTGGCTGGGGGAGCTGCAGAAGGAAGATACATAGACTTATCCCGCAGTATCTTTGGAGATCCATTTGTCTAGTTCGTCTCCAAACAAGGCCTCTCCTGTGAACGGCAGGCCTTCCACGCCTTTCCTGGAGTCCGCATCAGCAGTCCACTGGCGTAGCCACAAGACCCTTACGTGCTGACACTGCCATAGCAGTAGTTCTGTATATGCTGCAGGAGTAAAACAATATCCCCCCTAGACAAGGAATCTAACCCCTCAAATAGGTTACCTGTCCATTTAGCAATGGCTTTTTGTGATCCATGCACATGCAATAGTGTGTCTCTGGGCCACCCCAGCAGCTGTGTACAATGATTTGAGTGTAGTCTCAATTTTACAATCAGCCGTATCTTTTAGGGAGGCTGCACCAGGGACAGGCAATACAATTTTTCTTGACAGCCTAGAGACTGATGCATCCACTATCAGTGGATTTTCTCATTTTTTCCTATGCTCCAGAGGAAAAGAAAAAGATGTGAGCAACCTTTTAGGTTCCTTTGACTCAGGAAAAGTGACTGAGGACTTCTTTTTTACATTAAAATAAGATTCTTACACTCAGGGCCAGATTAAGGTCCACATGGGCCTGGAGCTGAAATTGCTGAAGGGCCTGTTGTGTGCCCCCACAGGGGTGTGACCAGTGCTGTGGTCGCATGACTAGTGATATGGTGAGAGAGAGGGAGGAGACGTGGGAGAGAGAAAGGGGGTAGGTACATAGAGAGACACACAGAAAGAGTGAAGGTGGAGACACAAAGAGAGAAGGTGTGGGCAGAGAGAGAAAGAAGAGGGATACAGAGAAAGAAAGAAGGGGGAGATACAGCGAGAGAGATAGACAGAGGGAGAACAGGGAGACAGAGAGGGGGTGAGAGAGAAAGAGAGAGCGAGAGAGAGGAGAGAGAAAGGGGGAGAGACAAAGGGGAGACAGAGAGAAAGAGGGGGTGACAGAGAGAAGGGGAGGAGACACAGAGGCAGAATGGAGAGATACACAGAGAGAAGGGGGAGACAGAGAGAGAGGAGGAGAGGTGAGAGGGGGAGACGAGACAGAAGTGGGGAGACAGAGAGAGAAAGAAGGGGGACATATGGAGAGAGAGAGAAGGGGGAAACAGAGAGAAAGAAAAAAGGGGGAGACAGAGAGAGAAGGGTGAGACAGAGGATAGGGAAAAGCGGGAGACAGAGAGAGGGGGAGAAGTGGTAGAGATAGAAAGGGGGAGGGAGGGTTGATGCACAGAGATAGAGTGAGAAGGGGGTATACACACACATATATATATATATAGAGAGAGAGAGAGAGAGAAGTGGGGAGACAGGGAGAGAAGGGGGAAACAGAGAGGGGGTGAGAGGGAGAGAAGGAGAGAGAAAGGGAGGGGGGAGAGAAAGGGGAGAGAGAGAGAGAGAAAGAGGGAGAGAGAAAGGGGGGAGAGAGACAATGGAAGGAGCCACAGAGGGAGAGGGGAGAGAGAGATTAGGGGGACACAAAGAGAGAGAGAGAGAAGGGGGAAGATACAGAGAGGGGGTGAGGAAGAAGAGAGTGACAGAGAGGTAGAAAGAGAATCGTGAGACATGGGAGAGGGAAAAGTGGGAGATAGAGAGAGGGGGAGAAGTGGTAGAGATAGGGAGAGAGGGGTGATGAGTGAAGGGGAAACAGAGTGTGAGAGGGAGAGACAGAAGGGGGAGACACAGAGAGCGAGAGAGAAGGGGGAGACACAGAGAGTGAAAGAAGGGGGAGACAGATAGAGAGAGAAGGGGAGACAGAGAGAGTGAGGGAACAGAGAGAGGGAGAGGTGAGACAGTCAATAAAAAGGGGAGACACACAGAGAGAAGGGTGCAGACACAGAGAAGGTGAGAAAGAAAGAAAGGGGGAGACAGAGAGAGAGAGAAGAGGGAGACCCACAGAGAGAGATAAGGGGGAGATCCACGGAGAGAGATAATAGGGGGAGAACCAGAGAAAAGGGGGAGATCCACAGAGAGAGCGAGAGAAAGAGAAGGGGGACCCAGAGAGGGAGAAAAGGGGAGACCCAGAGAGAGAGGGAGAGAGAGAGAAAAGGGGGAGACCCACAGAGAGAGAGAGAAGGGGGAGACCCACAGAGGGAGAAAATGAGACCCACAGAGAGAGAGAGAAAAGGGGGAGACACACACAGAGAGAGAGAGAGAGAGAGAGAGAGAGAAGGTGGAGACCCAGAGAGAGAGAGAAGGGGGGGCCCAGAGAGAAAGACAGAGAGAGAGAGAGAGAGAGAGAGAGAGAGAGAAGGGGGAGACCCACACACATAGAAAGAAGGGAGAGACCCACACACAGAGAGAAGGGAGAGAGAGGGGAGGAGACAGAGGGAAAAAAGGGGGGGGCACAGTGAAAGGGTTGAGACAGGCATCCCCTAACCCCCGAACAGGTGGCACTTTGTTAACATGTGACCAGGCATCCCCTCTCTGCACCTTCGATAGTAGCGGGTCCCCATCGGTGGCGGCAACGGGTCCGCATTAGAGGCGCCGGCAGCAGCGGGTCCTCATCAGAAGCGATGGCAGCAGCGGGTAACCATCAGCAGCGGGTCCCCATCAGTGGAGCAGGCAGCAATGGGTCCCCGTCGTTTGGATCTCGCGGCTTTCAGCTGCGGCAGCGTCCGAGAGCAGCAGGGGTAGGTGACATGACATTAGTGGAGGGGAGAGGCCGGATCGCTTCAGCCCGCGGCCAGCCTCCTAGTATTGCACTGCAGTTCATCTGCACAGAGGCGCAGGGAGGCCATTTAGATGCGCCACACTATGAAGTGTATGTGTAGCCGGACACTAGGTGGGGTGGAGGGGCGAGGGAGGTAGAGGGTGGGGATTTGGACAGCCACTGACGATAGTGACAGAAAAAATATATATTTCTTGTCACCAATGTCATCTGGGCCTATTTTCATGGGGGGCCTGGAGCTGCCGCTCCACCCGCTCCATTGTTAATCCGGCCCTGCTTACACTCCTCTGACACTTTATCAGGAATTTGCAGAACATCTCTGATAGCCTCTATAAGAGCCTCTATTCCCTGTGACAGAGTAGCTTCCCCACCTCCAAATCCACCTCACCCTCCTCCATGTCTGACCCTTCAGCGTCAGAGTCAGACTGCAGGATATTGGCCAGAGATCGTTTTTGCGGACAAATGGGAGTGGATTGAGACACTGGTTTGTAGACTAAGTCTCTATTCAACTCATCCACAGTCTGCCTTAAGTATTGCATCTCTTTCTCATTGCGGGATAGCTTTGTAGAAATTTTTTAGATTATTCCCTTAATGGAATTAACCCATTCCGGTTCAGCCCCGCAATTCTGGGAAGGTGCACTACCCTGACTACCCAGTCGTGATCCCCCTGGTGAAGAGGAACACTCCGCTGTACAAGAAACACACTCTTTGCCTGACATAATGTAAATATGACAGCACACACACACACACACACACACACACACACACGCACACACGCACACAAAAGGGTTAAGCACAATTAACCCACAAAGAGCCCTTCAGGGAGACACAGAGTTAATTTGAGCCAGCCCCCACCACTCATTCCGCCCTGGTTAGAAGCCGTGCGTCTCTGTACCCTCATGCCGCCATAATGGCTGGCGACCCACTAGTCGGGATGCCGGCTTAGTACTCACCACTCTTCATTTTTCTGGCTCTGTTAGGGGTGGCGGCGTGCTGCGGGAATGTACGCTCGCCGTGGTGGGTCTTGCGAATAGTTCCTTCAGAAGCTCAGTGTCCTGTCAGCGTGGAAACCTTCAAGAGGTTGAGCCGTCCCCCTCCCTAAGTCCCATGAAGCAGACAGGCTGGTGCCAACCAGCCCTGCCTGAAAATAACAAACAGATCAAATAAATGCAGAAAACTCTTCAGGAGCTTCCTTCAGCGTGACCGGTTCCTCCGGGCACATTTTCTAAACTGAGTCTGGTAGGAGGGGCATAGAGGGAGGAGCCAGCCCACACTATAAAATTCTTAAAGTGCCCATGGCTCCTAGTGGACCTGCCTATACCCCATGGTACTAAAAGGAACCCCAGTATCCTCTAAGACGTAAGATAAATGTTCTTTCTGACTTGTCTATATAAGATAATTCACATGCAGATCCGGCGCTAGCCGCTCAGCAAAGGGATGCAGTGCAGGGAGGCGCCAAGCTGAAGAAGTGCTCTCCATGCTCTGCATCCCTGTGCTGCCAGCTACCACTGCGCCTGTCACACTGGAAGACAGGTAGCAGCGCTGGCAACTTGCAGCATGGCTCCCTCCCCCTCCCTCATCCCCAGAGAGAGTGCACGCAGAGTGCAGCCTCAGCCCACACACAGCGTCGCTGCCACCATCACCCCCCTGTGCTGCCTAGAGGTTTGGGGGCATGGCCTAATCACGGGAGCCATGGCCACACCCCTTTATGGGAAAAGTAATTTAAAAAAATTATTTGTGTGCCGAGCAGGGTGGGTGCAGTGCCTGATCCCTGAGCCTCCAGCTCCTCAGCCAGGGTCAATTCCAGAGGGGAGTGTGATCACGCCTCTCCTACCCATATAGGAACAGACAGAGGCTCAGCAGTAGCAGCAGCCTCTCTGCCCCACTGCAGCACAGCACACTGCAGCATGTGCTGTGCTGCCAAGATGGGAGCTGATGCTGCTGCTGCCCAGTAAGGTAGGAAGGGGGTGGGAGTGCAGTGGACCAGGTCCACCGCCGGGCCCCTCTATCAGTCCCAGGCCCAGGTAATTAGTACCTGTTCCTCCCCCCACTCTCGGGATCACTGACAACATCCTACAGAGCCACTGGAGTAACGGAGCCTGCGAGAAACCGGAGGAGAAGGGAGAGGAGGAGAAGGGAGAGGAGGAGAAGGGAGAGGAGGAGCAGCGCCCGATCCGGGACCTCCTGCAAGTACCAGGGACGCACTGTGGGGGAAATGAAGGCTGTACCTAGCATAGGAGATCATTCAGAGATTAAAGCAGATTGCTGCATATGCAGCCAGATCTGCATTCATCTCTGCCCATGCTGAGGGCCACCCAGTACAAAGCAAGGCTGCCCAGCATATGTAGCGCCGCCTAACGATGCACCCACAATTACATTGCCGACGTATCTGATATAAGGCTAACTCCTGGCAGCGCAGCCTGGCTGCGCTGTCAGCAGCCTTTTTATTCGGAGCAGCTGTGTGTGACGTCATGCAACCACCCTGAAAATGGTGCCGGCCCGCCCCTGTTTTTCCGGCGCCACCCCTGCAACGCCTTAAACCCGCTGCGGTGTCGCCTGTCAATAACATTGGGGTTGCATCCATCGGGGATGAGACCGCACTGTATAAGCTCACATGCCCACTACACATGCGCAGTTTGCTGCCACCGGCAAACTGCGCTGCGGGCTTCTAGTGTGGCGTGGTCTGAATGATCCCCATAATGTGTATAATGGGGTGTACCTGGCATAATGTGTATAAGCTGCTCTACCTGGCATAACATGTATAAGGTGCTCTACTGTGGGGTAACATGTACTAGAGGCTTTTACTCTGGCGTATCATGTATAAGCAGCTCTCCTGTGTGGTGTAATGTGTATAAGGATACTACTCTGCAGTGTAATGTGACTAATGGACACTACTATGCTATTTAATGTGACTAACGGACACTACTGTACAGGGTAATGTGACTAATGGACAATACTATGCGGTGTAATGTGACTAACGGACACTACTGTGCTATCTAATGTGACTAACGGACACTACTGTGCAGTGTAATGCGGTGCGCGCTGACCCTTTTTTACAGATGGAGGGCGCAAATTTATCATTTGCAGGGGGACGCCAAACACTCTGGCACCAGCCCAGGGTGTAATCAATGTGTGCTGGGGAGGTGGGGTCATATTAATATGTGCTGGGGAAGGGGGGCTTATTGTAATGTGTGCTGGGGGGAAGTGGCATGTGTAAAAGGATGCTCTACCTGGCGCAAAGTATAAAAGGGAACTCTACCTGGCTTAGTGTGTAAAGGAGGACTCTACCTGGCGCAGTGTGTTAAAGGGTGCTCAGTCTGGAATAATGTGTGACTGGCTCTACCTGGTGCAGTATGTAAAAGGGGGCTCTATCTGGTGTAATGTATATAAGGGGCTCTACCTGGCGTAATGTATATAAGTGGTATCACTGTGTGGCGTAATTTTGAATAATGGAGACTACTGAGAATCATAAATATTTTACACCCCTACATTTTACGTAATTTTTTTTTATGCCCCTATATTTTTGCTGCATGCCTTTGCCACACACTGTCCATGTTATGAATCTTGGGGGGGGGCATGTCTAGTTACAGCTCTGAGGATGAGATCGGTCACATTTGTATTTGTAGAAAGCCACAAAATTGATAGTTTGCAGGAGCGCACCGAACTCCCTAGCACCGGCACTCTTTACATGGACACTTAATTTGGTAAACAACATATTTTGAACATGTTCGATGGTGCCTAAAAGTGAGGATGTTGGAATGTTGCTACTGGCTATGATAAGGAAGTGACAAGTGATACAACCACATCTGAAATATCCATTTCTCTTAACCAAAAAATGTGTAGGGGTTTATTGATAATCTCTGAGTTAAATCTGTTTTAACCAGGTAGACGTGTAAATTACGGTCTCTAGTATAACAAGAAATTAATTTGTGGGCTGGCTGTTGATTGACAGACAGGCCACTCACAGCCAATTAGGAGGCTGTTACTATGGTAGCTGTCGCTGATTGGCTGGCAGCCCTAAAAGTAACAGAACTTATGTGGGTTCTGCCACTTGTGGGAGCTGCACTGTATATACAGCATGTACATATAGTACGACAGTGTCTGGAGGGATCAGGATGTTTGGTTAGTTTTTTTTAACCCCTGGATGACTACATGGAGAAGAGGACTGCACCCAGGGATAGGTGAGTATGCATATTTTTTTAATCCATGTAGTAGACTCTGACGGACAAGGGGACTAACTGGCGTCAGGGACAAGATGAGTATATGTGAGTGTGAGTGAGTGTATTAAAGTTTTACTATCTACAGTGTCACGACTGGCTGGCTGATTCTCCTGATACTGTATGTCAATCTGAAAATCACCGCCAGCAATTTATGTTTACTTCAGACACGAAAATTGCCCCCAGCAAGAGGAATTCAGGGCAAAGACCCTAGGTAGACTTAGCTTCTACCTATGTACACAGTTAATAATATTTCATAAAACAGGTAACATGAGCCACACATGGCTGTAGGTCCAATTACACATAAGATAAGAACTAGAAAATATGTTTTAATTCCAAGAATAACTTCAGACATTACAGTTTAAAAAAAGTGATTTACAAAGTATATATGATTATTAAGTACACACAGATTACAGACAATTTCAGAGAAAATAAAAAGGATAAAACATATTTCAAGTCACCTTTCAGAATTGAACAATGCTTGAGAAAGGTTGCTCTTGATATAAGTTGGACATCCTCACTGGCTATTTTAGCGAATGACAATTAGTCGAGTCATCTACAGGCACACATCTTTATCCTTGCCACACACCAACCCTTGGGATTTAACCCTTTCAATACCAGAATTGATTATTTGTGCCTATAAATCTGAATACCTTTTGTGTGCTCTTAACCCAGGGTTTTCCCTGTCAAATAAGCAGGGGCCCTTACTTATCTTGTTTTATTCTGTGTGAAGTCTAAAGGTGTGTACACACGGTGAGATAAATCTGTAAGATTTTGACTATATAGTCAAAATCTTATGAAAAGTTAGTGCATATCTCATGGTGTTAGGCAGCTTGCGATACAGATTTGATCCCAATGCGCGCTCCCGTGGGGTCGGTATCGTAAGGCTAGATAGACTGTGCAGGCAAGTCAATCTCCACTATCTAGTATACTATCTAGTACAAAGTATAGTCAAAATTGGCACTTAGTCAAAATCGTACATAGACAAAATCTCAAGCACAGATAGTCAAAATCTGTACAATCTGTGCTATCTGGGCTCTGGGTTCAAGGGAAATCGCATAGTCAAAATCGAACATAGCAGGGATCTCACCGTGTGTACACACCTTGAGGTCTGTGTCTTTTCTATATACTAGGCAGATTTATGGTCCTAGTCAAGATAGAGATTCCCTGACCAACTGCCTTCTTGACAATTTCCTATCACCTTCCTTCAAAATATTCAAAACCTTTGTGGATTGGCAGGACAACAGTACTAGTTACACAGGCCCCTCCTGCTGCTTAGAGTACACATACATTTATTTTACAATCCAGATGTCCCCTGACTCAGTTCAATTACCTGGAGTTAATTACAGAATGGCATTTTGGCATACAGTTTTAAAAATGACATTTCCATACAGAATATACATGGTTACAACAAACAATTTGAACAATACCATACTTTAGGATCTGATAACGTGATGGATCCCGACATAAGTTGTGGGCATTCTGTGTTTATTGTAGTATTTCTTTTACAGGGGGTCCATAGTTAACACTGAGCCCTTAATGCCCTGCATGCTGGTACTTGTGGCATGCGGGGGGAAGCATGCTGAAACCTATAGTCCTCCTGTAATAGACAGTATTACATAAATCTAACTTTAACTGATTGCTATTAACTCAGCACCCACCGCACAGGTGTACCGGGGATATCTCCAGGCTTCAGCCCAGGTCTGGGGTATATATAGGGGGGCTCTGTAATGGGGAGGGGGAGAATCCCTAGCCTGGGCTGACTAGTTAGAGGGGAAGAATGCTTTGGCCGGGTGGACCCCGTCAAGTGTATCCCCTGGCTGTGGCATAACCCCCCGCTTTCTTTACTTTTACACACAGAGAAGCACTGCACAGGTCAGACTGATCTAAGTAGGCTTCTGCAAGCACGCTGCTCACAGACAGCACTATACAATTCATAAACACAAGTGAACACACACTTTTAAACATACACTCACACTTTTAAACACGATTGCATACACCATCATAAAACATGTTTCTGTCAAACACGAGTCTTAGTAAATTTGAATGAATGATCTTGAAAAATTCTCATGAATTCCTATGATGCTATCCGTGTTTAAAAACGTTAAACTCAGGACAAACACAATTCTTTGTAAATTTACCCCTGAGGCCTCTAGGCTTGGTGTCCAGCAAAGAATCCCCAGGAATTCTGAGAGCTATCCCCAAGCTGGTTTATAAAATAAGAAGTTTTATTTTAAAAGTCAGGAGGCTATAAATGATACTTAAGGAAATTAGGCAAATAGCTGCAAAAATTACAACATGGTTCTTTGGGAAAAATAAGCTGTATAGCTATCATTAGAGAGTCAATGACAGAACATATTTCTGTTGCATCAAATGAAGAGAAAAAGGAAAAACATCAGGTAGGAATGGAATGGGGAAAAATGAATTGGGGAACATGTGGGAAAGAGATCCCATGCATACAAAGGGATGCGGATAAGCAAGTGGCAAAGATGAAGAGGAACACAGCCTATAATTGTTCTGCGTTGAAGCCTGGCTTGTTATTACAAGCTGGCTGGGTGACAGATCATTTTCTACATGACAGTGGCGGCTGATCAGAGCAACCGGCACAGGGACTTTCCACAAACAATAATAATAATTATAGCTAGGGGATACAGACAGCAGGAGCAACCTGTAATCATTGTGGATAGAAAGGGTTTAGGAGTGCATGCAGAGTACCCAGGCGAGATCTCTGAAAACAGGTGTATGAACAAACACACGGCATTGTGTACATAAAGGAATCTCGCTGTGCTGTTGGACAACCTGCTCATCCTATGATGCAGATGGAACGGATTATTTTTTTCAACCCAAATCTCTTGTTATATAGTATGTATGCAAAGGGGAAGTTACAACAGTGAAGAAACTATAGCACAGTGCATATTCCTGCCAAGTGAGAAGTGAACCCTGCACATGACATGTGTCAATAGCAATTAACCTACCAACATATAACCCTAAATTACTAAGGCCAGCCAGGCAGCTGGTTAAATAGACAATAAGAAGGAAAGCTGCACTCTAATTGAATAATAAGGTCATTGAATGTTTACAATCTAATAAAAAATTAATAGAAATACATTTAAAAAGACAAGTAAATGAAAAGCATAAATTGTGAATGTTAAAAATATTTTACTCTAATAGGAGTCAGGATATGAGAAGCTTCTCCGTTCAGGGATACCTAATCCACTGTTGTAATATCCCTGAGTCTGACTACCCCCTCTTTTTAAGGCAGCTCACGTCATAAGCGACTGAAGGTATACCCACTTTTTTTCTTTGAATTAGCTGATTAAATAGTGCTAACAGAATGCTAGACACACAGCATGAAGAAGCACACCATGGCAGTGTGTAGTATTTTCTACAGTCACATATAAGGTAAGATACAGAAATAACAGCTCAATACATACTGTATCTCATTGTTATAGCCACAAATGAGCTGTAATCAGAATAATAGTCTTATTCTGTTTTACTGTAGTCTAAAAATCAACTTGCTTTAGCACCATGTTATTACAGTAGCTTAAGGGTTCATACTTCATACATACCTACCCTGAACATAGTATCACATTGTGTTCACAGCAAGTGTAGTGCAAATTGAATGAGGATAAGGCAGCAATTACATGAAATAAAGGTGTGTGTGTGTGTGTGTGTGTGTGTGTGTGTGTGTGTGTGTGTGTGTGTGTGTGTGTGTGTGTGTTGGATTGTTTGTTCAGACAGCATGTAATAATTATAATTGTGCAGAATTTCTACAGTGTCATGTTATTATAATCATGTCAATACCAGTCACATGGAACATGGGGGGTCATTCCGAGTTGATTGCTCGCTGACGATTTTCGCAGCGCAGCGATCAGTAAAAAAACCCAGCAAAACCGCAATGCGCACGCGCATCGTACGGGTACAAACAGCATCGTTGCTGTGCAATGCTTCTAGCGAAGAATCCATTCGCACAACCGAACGCAAGGAGATTGACAGGAAGAGGGCGTTTATGGGTGTCAACTGACCGTTTTCTGGGAGTGGTAGAGAAAACGCAGGCGTGTCCAGGCGTTTGCAGGGCGGGTGTCTGACGTCAATTCTGGGACCGGACAGGCTGAAGTGATCGCAAGGTCTGAGTAAGTTCAGACCTACTCAGAAACTACAAAAAACTTTTTAGTACCGCTGGGCTGCACACGCGATCGCACACTTGCAAAGCAAAAATACACTCCCCCGTGGGCAGCGACTATGCATTTGCACGGCTGCAAAAAGTAGCTAGCGAGCGATCAACTCGGAATGACCCCCATGATGTAGTGAGCAGAGAGGCTTTGGAATACTGATATGTAAGCACTATGGCCCTCATTCCGAGTTGATCGCTCGCTGCCGTGTTCCTGGGCAGTGACTGGGAGGTGGCAAGAAATGCACACAAAACTGGTCCATTTAGTGGGCATGTTAAGGAGTGTCACAACCAGAGGAGGATTATTATTATTATTACATTTTTTTTATAAGGCGCCACAAGTGTTTCGCAGCGCCATACAAAGGACAGTACAGTTAGACAAAACTTAGCATTACCTGTAATTAAATAACAAAGTACAGGTAACAAAGAGCACCACAATTCTCAAAACTTAATACAGCTAAGATGTAAGTAGCGAGGGAGTAATCATCGTACTAGTAGGGGATAG
Organism: Pseudophryne corroboree; assembly: GCF_028390025.1. Taxonomy (NCBI): domain Eukaryota; kingdom Metazoa; phylum Chordata; class Amphibia; order Anura; family Myobatrachidae; genus Pseudophryne; species Pseudophryne corroboree. Next base: position 190,831,177 of record NC_086450.1, on the reverse strand, counting down.
TGGCCATAGATGGAGATGAGCCTTTACCAGCAGGAGAAGAAGCAGGTAAAGATGGTTGCTGAGTAGGAGAGAGCTGTGAGTGAAATGTGTCGAGAAGAGGGCTTTGACAACAAGAGGAAAGATGGCTCTGCTCTGAAGAGCTAACAATCTAGTGAGAAGGGCCGACAGACAGATGACATGAGGTGCAAGCAAGCGGGAGGTAGCCTGATGGCAGTATGTAAGCAAAGCAGAGATGTTCAAGGCATGAGGCATGAGGCAGGAGGATGGAGGAGCAGCCTTAGGACTAGGTTATGCATCAGAAGGGTACACTTTGATGAATAGGTGGGATTCAGTGCCAGTTTGAAGCTTTGCAAGGTCAGGGAGAGTCTAATGGAGCGTGGGATTGCATTCCACTGAAGGGGTGCAGCACGGGCAAAATCTTGGAGCATGGGAAGCAGTTACCAGGGAAGAGGAGAGGCGACGGTCATTGGCCAACCGCAGGGAGCGGGAGGGAGATTGGAGATTTAGGGAGCAGTGGAATTAGAGATGGCCTTGTATGTGAGGGTGAGGGAAGAGGATTCTGTAGGGGAATGGGAGCTGGAATGGGAGTCAGTGCAGATTTTGTCGAAGAGGAGTGGCAGAAGTGGAGCAGCGGGAGAGGAAGATAAGCCTAGCTGCGGAGTTGAGGACAGATTGGAGGGGAACAAGATGGGAGCAAGTAAGGTCAGTGAGAACATTGCAGTAGTCGAGTCGTGAGATGACCAGTGAGTGGATGACAAGTTTAGTTGCACTCTGGGAGAGAAATGGCCTGATGCAAGCAATGTTGCGTAGCTGGAACTGACAGGATTGTGCCAAAGCTTGGATGTGGGGTGCAATGGAGAGGGAGGAGTCAAGAGTGAGGCCCAAGCAGTGGAGTTAGGGAATGGGGGAGATGATGGTGTTGTTTACAGTGATAGAGACATGGTAGGGGGTGTTACTCTGGCTGGGGGAAAGATAATGAGTTCAGTTTTGTCTATGTTGAGCATCAGAGAGCGCTCAGACATCCAGGAGGATGGCGGAGAGGCATCTGGAAAACCTGAGAGAGGACAGAGGGGGACAGATCAGGAGAGGAGAGGATTGGTCAAAGGGTCAATCCCCGGTGGGCGGATATACATGCATGGCCTGTTTTGTTTGTTGACATGTGAGGGGTGGTGCTGCCGCCATGGTTACATGGTATACAGTACCTCTTGTGCTGCCATGTGAGGCCACTTCTACAAATTTTTCCCAAGGCCACTTTCAGTTCCCAATCCATGTCACAACCATGTTGATGCCATTAGCTACGTTCACAGGTGCACAGCAGCAGACAAAGGAGGCCATAGTCAGTCAGAGAAACTGCACCTGCCACAGGGCTGGGGCACTTTTTTGTTGGTGCAACTTATGGTGGTGTATAAGGACACACCAATCGGTATTAAAAAGTGAGCTTCTCAGACCTTGCACATGCAGCATTTGTATCAAGTTGCAGACGGGGGGACCACCAGTAGACTCTGCTGTGTACAACTCAGAATCAGGCCCTAGATGACATACTGAAAGTGTGAGATTCTGGGCCAAATGTAATAGCTGTGTAAATGATTGCCACTTTAAAAAAAAACTGCAAGACCTTACCAAATCTTTCACTTTTTCAAACTCTCACTCTACTACATTTGGCCCACAGTGTCTGCAGCAGACTGACTGTGTCTGACAGTCATACGTATTTTCCCTTTAGAGAGAATACCTAAGAAGAATGACTATAAGCTGCTTTGCATACAATGTACAGAATTTGCTATTTATAAAAACAAAACAAATACAAAACCTTATATGTTGGATTCGTACTATAAAACTGACAGGGATTATTCCCTTGACAACAGGGACTATTCCCACGACACCGCGCAAGTGGCTTAGTTGGGCCTGTCTGCCCCCACCACATCAATCTGAACCTCTGGGTCCCGGCATCGGTATGGTGACCGGAAAGATCCCAAACGCCGGTCACCCAAACGCCTGCGTTGGCCGGACCGCACCCCCTAAACGGCGGTTTAACACCGCCGTTCAGCCCCCTCCCGCCTAGCGACAGCCTCTGTCTGAGAGGCGATCGCTAGGTAACGAAAGCTGCCAGCGCATGCGCAGTTCCGACCCGATCGCTGCGCTGCAAAAACTGCAGCGAGCGATCGTGTCAGAATGACCCCCAAAGTGCGTTCTGGTAAAGTAGTGGTTATGCAAAATAGTAAGTACAGTTATACAAAATAATGGATATGGTTTAAACTAGGGAACAGCTAATATACAAGTGAACAAGTACAAAATGCTCATAGTTTAAACAATACTATGTATAAACAGAAATTGTGAATGTAAGCACATGAAACAAAAAAGAGAAAAGTGCAGTTGACAACTAGAGATGAGCGGGTTCGGTTTCTCTGAATCCGAACCCGCCAGAACTTCATGTTTTTTTTCACGGGTCCGAGCGACTCGGATCTTCCCGCCTTGCTCGGTTAACCCGAGCGCGCCCGAACGTCATCATGACGCTGTCGGATTCTCGCGAGGCTCAGATTCTATCGCGAGACTCGGATTCTATATAAGGAGCCGCGCGTCGCCGCCATTTTCACACGTGCATTGAGATTGATAGGGAGAAGACGTGGCTGGCGTCCTCTCCGTTTAGACACTTGATTTACTAATTTTGGGGAGCATTAGGAGTACTCAGTAGTGTACAGTGCAGAGTTTTGCTGATAGTGACCAGTGACCACCACTTTTATTTATAATCCGTTCTCTGCCTGAAAAAAGCGATACACAGCACACAGTGACTCAGTCACATACCATATCTGTGTGCACTGCTCAGGCTCAGGCCAGTGTGCTGCATCATCTATATATATTATATATCTGTCTGACTGCTCAGCTCACACAGCTTATAATTGTGGGGGAGACTGGGGAGCACTACTGCAGTGCCAGTTATAGGTTATAGCAGGAGCCAGGAGTACATAATATTATATTAAAATTAAACAGTGCACACTTTTGCTGCAGGAGTGCCACTGCCAGTGTGACTAGTGACCAGTGACCTGACCACCAGTATATAATATTAGTAGTATACTATCTCTTTATCAACCAGTCTATATTAGCAGCAGACACAGTACAGTGCGGTAGTTCACGGCTGTGGCTACCTCTGTGTCGGCACTCGGCAGCCCGTCCATAATTGTATATACCAGTGACCTAACCGTGGTTTTTTTTTCTTTCTTTATACATACATACTAGTTACGAGTATACTATCTCTTTATCAACCAGTCTATATATTAGCAGCAGACACAGTACAGTGCGGTAGTTCACGGCTGTGGCTACCTCTGTGTCGGCACTCGGCAGCCCGTCCATAATTGTATATACCACCTAACCGTGGTTTTTTTTTCTTTCTTTATACATACATACTAGTTACGAGTATACTATCTCTTTATCAACCAGTCTATATATTAGCAGCAGACACAGTACAGTGCGGTAGTTCACGGCTGTGGCTACCTCTGTGTCGGCACTCGGCAGCCCGTCCATAATTGTATATACCACCTAACCGTGGTTTTTTTTTCTTTCTTTATACATACATACTAGTTACGAGTATACTATCTCTTTATCAACCAGTCTATATATTAGCAGCAGACACAGTACAGTGCGGTAGTTCACGGCTGTGGCTACCTCTGTGTCGGCACTCGGCAGCCCGTCCATAATTGTATATACCACCTAACCGTGGTTTTTTTTTCTTTCTTTATACATACATACTACTTACGAGTATACTATCTCTTTATCAACCAGTCTATATATTAGCAGCAGACACAGTACAGTGCGGTAGTTCACGGCTGTGGCTACCTCTGTGTCGGCACTCGGCAGCCCGTCCATAATTGTATATACCAGTGACCTAACCGTGGTTTTTTTTTCTTTCTTTATACATACATACTAGTTACGAGTATACTATCTCTTTATCAACCAGTCTATATATTAGCAGCAGACACAGTACAGTGCGGTAGTTCACGGCTGTGGCTACCTCTGTGTCGGCACTCGGCAGCCCGTCCATAATTGTATATACCAGTGACCTAACCGTGGTTTTTTTTCTTTCTTTATACATACATACTAGTTACGAGTATACTATCTCTTTATCAACCAGTCTATATATTAGCAGCAGACACAGTACAGTGCGGTAGTTCACGGCTGTGGCTACCTCTGTGTCGGCACTCGGCAGCCCGTCCATAATTGTATATACCAGTGACCTAACCGTGGTTTTTTTTTCTTTCTTTATACATACATACTAGTTACGAGCATACTATCTCTTTATCAACCAGTCTATATATTAGCAGCAGACACAGTACAGTGCGGTAGTTCACGGCTGTGGCTACCTCTGTGTCGGCACTCGGCAGCCCGTCCATAATTGTATACTAGTATCCAATCCATCCATCTCCATTGTTTACCTGAGGTGCCTTTTAGTTGTGCCTATTAAAATATGGAGAACAAAAATGTTGAGGTTCCAAAATTAGGGAAAGATCAAGATCCACTTCCACCTCGTGCTGAAGCTGCTGCCACTAGTCATGGCCGAGACGATGAAATGCCAGCAACGTCGTCTGCCAAGGCCGATGCCCAATGGCATAGTACAGAGCATGTCAAAACCAAAACACCAAATATCAGTAAAAAAAGGTCGCTAATCTTACTCACACAGCTACCTCATTGCGCCTCTTTTTTTCTTTGCGTCATGTGCTGTTTGGGGAGGGTTTTTTGGAAGGGCCATCCTGCGTGACACTGCAGTGCCACTCCTAGATGGGCCCGGTGTTTGTGTCGGCCACTAGGGTCGCTAATCTTACTCACACAGCTACCTCATTGCGCCTCTTTTTTTCTTTGCGTCATGTGCTGTTTGGGGAGGGTTTTTTGGAAGGGACATCCTGCGTGACACTGCAGTGCCACTCCTAGATGGGCCCGGTGTTTGTGTCGGCCACTAGGGTCGCTAATCTTACTCACACAGTCAGCTACCTCATTGCGCCTCTTTTTTTCTTTGCGTCATGTGCTGTTTGGGGAGGGTTTTTTGGAAGGGCCATCCTGCGTGACACTGCAGTGCCACTCCTAGATGGGCCCGGTGTTTGTGTCGGCCACTAGGGTCGCTAATCTTACTCACACAGCTACCTCATTGCGCCTCTTTTTTTCTTTGCGTCATGTGCTGTTTGGGGAGGGTTTTTTGGAAGGGCCATCCTGCGTGACACTGCAGTGCCACTCCTAGATGGGCCCGGTGTTTGTGTCGGCCACTAGGGTCGCTAATCTTACTCACACAGCTACCTCATTGCGCCTCTTTTTTTCTTTGCGTCATGTGCTGTTTGGGGAGGGTTTTTTGGAAGGGACATCCTGCGTGACACTGCAGTGCCACTCCTAGATGGGCCCGGTGTTTGTGTCGGCCACTAGGGTCGCTTATCTTACTCACACAGCGACCTCGGTGCAAATTTTAGGACTAAAAATAATATTGTGAGGTGTGAGGTATTCAGAATAGACTGAAAATGAGTGTAAATTATGGTTTTTGAGGTTAATAATACTTTGGGATCAAAATGACCCCCAAATTCTATGATTTAAGCTGTTTTTTAGTGTTTTTGGAAAAAAACACCCGAATCCAAAACACACCCGAATCCGACAAAAATAATTCGGTGAGGTTTTGCCAAAACGCGTTCGAACCCAAAACACGGCCGCGGAACCGAACCCAAAACCAAAACACAAAACCCGAAAAATTTCAGGCGCTCGTCTCTATTGACAACAGAAAGGGTGAGAAGAAGGGTTAGCTCAGCACAATGTTGATTTTCGTTACCTTAAACTACTGATTTGCCCTGCCTCAATCCCACCACAGGTGGCAGTGACCATGGAACAGTAGTAGAAGACATTGCAATCACAAGTAATTGACATAAAAAAGCATCCGGAACACAAGAGCAAAGGGTAACTAATGAAACTCTTATTTACTGTATTCAGGAAGGAGTTGTAACACTCTAATAAATGGTAACATAGATGGTTTTATAGCTAGAATAATCATTTTCTTTGCATATACAATTAAGTACTATGTTTACCCTCCAAGCAACTGTATTACAGGAATACAGCATACTTTATGGCTCAGAATACCTCTGTTAAAAGCCAGACCTGTAGTTTATGTCATTTGTAACCTTCCATTATTTTCTATTATTTCTGAATATTTAGTGTTTAAGTCTACCCCTCAATTTGAAGTTAAACTCCACCTGAGATCAAGCAGGTGAGATACAGTATACAGGTATATTTAATGTTTAATGTCTTTACCACTGAGTTATATTGTGCTATATTAAAAGATCAAACAACGTCCATTTCTGAAATGAAAGGTGGATGAAAGGGATCCAGGATCGGCAACTCCTCTGTGAAGACTATTTTACTGCCAGACAATATATTTGAAGTGTCCTGGATCTTTATTAGACTTCGGTGGTCATTCCGAGTTGATCGCTCGCAGACGATTTTTGCAGTGCAACGATTAAGTAAAGAAACGGCAAAAATGCACATGCGCATGGTACGCAGCACACAAAACTTTGTAGATTTACACAAGCTCGAGCGACGTTTTTTCATCGCTCGAGTGATCGTAGTGTGATTGACAGGAAGTGGGTGTTTCAGGGCGGAAACTGACCGTTTTCAGGGAGTGTGCTAAAAAACGCAGGCTGGCCAGCTAAAAACGCAGGAGTGGCTGGAGAAACGGGGAAGTGGCTGGCCGAACGCAGGGCGTGTTTGTGACGTCAAACCAGGAACTAAACGGACTGAGGTGATCGCAGTCTAGGAGCAGGAGCGGATCTTGGTGCGGGCAAGCAGTGCCTTTGCCCGGGGCGCGGCCGCAGTCACCCCGCAGGCACCGCCGCCTGCCCGCACCCCGCTCCCATCTCCACGGCTGCAGCAGACGCCGTGGGCTGTGTGGGCGTCCACTGCAGCCAGCTCCAGGCACAGACACTAGAGGTCGTTATTGACCTCTAGTGTCTGTGCGGCGCTATGGGAGAGACGTCATGACGTCTCTCCCATAGAGAGGAGCGGGCGGCCAGACTGACGGAGCAGCAGCAGCAGCAGCAGCAGAAGAAGCAGTCGGGAAGCAGGAGCGGGGCAGTGGTAAGTATTGTTTTTATTATTTTGTGTGTGTGTGTGTGTAAGCGGCGATAGGGGGCACAGCGACAGGGGGCAAATAAAGAGGGGGCACAACTACTGGGGGCAAATAAAGAGGAGGCACAAATACTGGGGGCAAATAAAGAGGGGGCACAACTACTGGGGGCAAATAAAGAGGAGGCACAAATACTGGGGGCAAATAAAGAGGGGGCATAACTACTGGGGGCAAATAAAGAGGAGGAACAAATACTGGGGGCAAATAAAGAGGGGGCATAAGCATAACTACTGGGGGCAAATAAAGAGGAGGCACAACTACTGGGGGCAAATAAAGAGGAGGCACAAATACTGGGGGCAAATAAAGAGGGGGCACAACTACTGGGGGCAAATAAAGAGGAGGAACAAATACTGGGGGCAAATAAAGAGGGGGCATAACTACTGGGGGCAAATAAAGAGGAGGCACAAATACTGGGGGCAAATAAAGAGGGGGCATATCTACAGGGGCAAATCAACTGGGGGCACAGCTACTGGGAGCATAACTGGCCACGCCCCTCCCCTATGAAGCCACGCCCCTTTCTCCGCACACTAACTGTTTTGCCACCTGGGAGGGGGGGCGCCAGTGGAAACTCTCGCACTGGGCGCCACAAGGGGTAGAACCGGCCCTGTCTAGGAGTAGGCGTGGAGCTACTCAGAAACTGCAGGGAATTATTTAGTAGCAGTTCTGCTAATCTTTCGTTCACTATTCTGCTAAGCTAAGATACACTCCCAGAGGGCGGCGGCCTAGCGTTTGCAATGCTGCTAAAAGCAGCTAGCGAGCGAACAACTCGGAATGAGGGCCTTTGTCCAGGAGACCATACTTTCTATAAACCACACACCGAGGTATAGTACAGCAGGGCCATTCCACTGTCACGTATGGGACATTTGTACAAGTTTTGACATATACATTTTTGTAAAACTTAACACAAAGAAGTAACTTTTTTTTAAAAATAGATGTAATATCAAAGTGCGGTAGTAGGCTTATTTTTTGGGTCGATTTTTTGATAAGCCAAGTCCATCACTGTTTTGTAAAGGAAACCTTGATAATTCAGCTCAGCTCTTTGTATTAGGATCCGGTGTTATTTTTTCTGAAAACCTGTGAGAAAGAACCAGTGGTGCAAGTGTGTGGGTACGGGTGGGTACGGCGTACCCATAAGAATTTAGCCGTAGGTACGCCGTACCCACACCGACGGGCCGCCGCTCATCTTCCCTCCCTCCCTCTGCTGCTCCCCGCCGTCCCCGCCGCAGCGCCGCTGATGTGAGGGAAGGAGAGCGCAGCCTGCGCCTCTCCTTCCCCTCAGTCTCCGGCGGCTGTCTCAGTTTAATTCAGCGCCGATCCGTGAGCCAATCAGAGCTCGCGGTTGCGAGCTCTGATTGGCTCACGGATCGGCGCTGAATTAAACTGAGACAGCCGCTGGAGACTGAGGCGAAGGAGAGGGTGCAGGCTGCGCTCTCCTTCCCTCACACAGACAGGACGGCGACGGCAGCGGTGAGCAGGGGAGGGGGGAGGCATGTATACCTGACACTGGGGGATATCTGGCACTGGGGGGGGCATGTTATACCTGGCACTGGGGATATCTGGCACTGGGGGCATATCTGGCACTGGGGGGAGGGGGGGGGGCATGTTATACCTGGCACTGGGGGATATCTGGCACTGGGGGATATCTGGCACTGGGGGGGGGCATGTATACCTGGCACTGGGAGCATATATGGCACTGGGGGATATCTGGCACTGGGGGGGGGCATGTATACCTGGCACTGGGAGCATATATGGCACTGGGGGGGCATGTATACCTGGCACTGGGAGCATATCTGGCACTGGGGGACTTGTGTACCTGGCACTGGGAGCATATCTGGCACTGGGGGACTTGTGTACCTGGCACTGGGGGATATCTGGCACTGGGGGGGCATGTATACCTGGCACTGGGAGCATATATGGCACTGGGGGGGCATGTAAACCTGGCACTGGGAGCATATCTGGCACTGGGAGACTTGTGTACCTGGCACTGGGGGATATCTGGCACTGGGGGGGCATGTATACCTGGCACTGGGAGCATATCTGGCACTGGGGGGGACTTGTGTACCTGGCACTGGGGGATATCTGGCACTGGGGGCATATCTGGCACTGGAAGGACTTGTGTATCTGGCACTGTGGCCATATCTGGCACTGCGGAGACATGTGTATCTGGCACTGGGGCATATCTGACACTGAGGGCATATCTGGCAATGGGGGCATACTTGTGTATCTGGCACTGGGGGCATACTTGTGTATCTGGCACTGGGGGCATACTTGTGTATCTGGCACTGTGGGGGCATTTCTGTATCTGGCACTGGGGGGCAATGTATATTTGACACAGTGGGGGCATTTGTGTATCTGGCACTGTGGGGCAATGTGTATCTGACACTGTGAGGCAATGTATATCTGGCACTCTGGGGGCATTTGTGTATCTGGCACTGTGAGGCAATGTGTATCTGGCACTGTGAGGCAATGTGTATCTGGCACTCTGGGGGCATTTGTGTATCTGGCACAGTGAGGCAATGTGTATCTGGCACTGTGGGGCAATGTATATCTGGCACTGTGGGGCAATGTGTATCTGGCACTATTGGGGTCATACGTGTATCTGCCCCTCCCCCCATATGTGTATCACGCCCCCATTTTCATTGGCCACGCCCCATGTGGCATTTGGTCACACCCATTTTTTTGCGCGCGCACACAGTACCCATAAGACATTTTTTCTACTTGCACCACTGGAAAGAACTACAATTTAACTAGTCAACCTATCTTGAAACTCTAAAGATACATAGCTACATATTTTCTTGACTGTCTCATGCATGGGACACAGTGTCACGTATGTGATGGGGGCGAACTGCTGTTGCTGTGGTGTTTAAACGCCGGCAACATAAGCCCGATTTCGCCTAGCCAATTCTCACCCATGTTTGCCCAAAAGTGCTCGCGACCTTATGGGGTAGTTAACATTTTTGAGCAAGATCCCGCCACTGTAAAGTGAGGCGGATGCCATGCAAATTCGGCTGGCCGATATACTCGCTGGCAATTCCCCCCTTAAAGTAGGATTTTAATTACCTACCGGTAAATCCTTTTCTTGTAATAAGTAGAGGATGCTGGGGTCCATTTACTACCATGGGGTATAGACAGGTACTTTGGGAGCCACTGGCACTTTAAGAGTTTAATAGTGTGGGCTGGCTCCTCCATCTATGCCGCTCCTACCAGACTCAGTCTAGAAACTGTGCCCGAGGAGACGGACATACTTCGAGAGAAGGAAATACACAGATAGTGGTGAGATTCACACCAGCTCACACATAACAAATAGGAAAGCCAAGCTAACCAACGTGGAACAATTCAGCAACGGCTGAAGCAACAATACTGAACCAAGTAACAATGCAGGAATACGAAGCACTGGGCGGGCGCCCAGCATCCTCTACAGACTTCGAGAGAAGGATTTGCCGGTAGGTAATTAAAATCCTATTTTCTTTTACATCCTAGAGGATGCTGGGGTCCATTTAGTACCATGGGAATGTACCAAAGCTCCCAGTACAGGAAGAAGAGTGCTGAGGTTCCTGCAGAACAGATTGACCAAACTTTAGGTCCTCAGAGGCCAAAGTATCGAACTTGGAACACTTAGCAAACGTGTTCGACCCAGACCAAGTAGCTCCTCGGCAAATCTGTAAAGCCGAGACACCCCGGGCAGCCACCCAGGAAGAACCCACTTTACGAGTAGAGTGGGCCTTAACAGAATTTGGACACGGCAAGCCTGCCGTCGAATAAGCATGCTGGATAGCAGGGGTGTATTTAGGGGTCCGAGCGCCCCTGGCAAAGGAAAGGACTGGTGCACCCCCCCCCATATTTGAAATGGGGAAGGCACGTTTGCCAAAAAAAGGGGCGTAGCCACTCAATAGTACCCCAATTCAAATTACACCACAGTAGTGTGCCTCACTCACATTACACAGCACAGTAATGTACATTATTCACTTTATGCTACACAGTAGTACCCCTTATACACATTATTCCATACAGTAGTGCATGTATATATGTATGTATATATTAGTGATGAGCGCCTGAAATTTTTCGGGTTTTGTGTTTTGGTTTTGGGTTCGGTTCCGCGGCCGTGTTTTGGGTTCGACCGCGTTTTGGCAAAACCTCACCGAATTTTTTTTGTCGGATTCGGGTGTGTTTTGGATTCGGGTGTTTTTTTCAAAAAACCCTAAAAAACAGCTTAAATCATAGAATTTGGGGGTCATTTTGATCCCATATTATTATTAACCTCAAAAACCATAATTTCCACTCATTTTCAGTCTATTCTGAATACCTCACACCTCACAATATTATTTTTAGTCCTAAAATTTGCACCGAGGTCGCTGGATGACTAAGCTAAGCGACCCTAGTGGCCGACACAAACACCTGGCCCATCTAGGAGTGGCACTGCAGTGTCACGCAGGATGTCCCTTCCAAAAAACCCTCCCCAAACAGCACACGACGCAAAGAAAAAAAGAGGCGCAATGAGGTAGCTGTGTGAGTAAGATTAGCGACCCTAGTGGCCGACACAAACACCGGGCCCATTTAGGAGTGGCACTGCAGTGTCACGCAGGATGTCCCTTCCAAAAAACCCTCCCCAAACAGCACATGACGCAAAGAAAAAAAGAGGCGCAATGAGGTAGCTGTGTGTGTAAGATTAGCGACCCTAGTGGCCGACACAAACACCGGGCCCATCTAGGAGTGGCACTGCAGTGTCACGTAGGATGTCCCTTCCAAAAAACCCTCCCCAAACAGCACATGACGCAAAGAAAAAAAGAGGCGCAATGAGGTAGCTGTGTGAGTAAGATTAGCGACCGTAGTGGCCGACACAAACACCGGGCCCATTTAGGAGTGGCACTGCAGTGTCACGCAGGATGTCCCTTCCAAAAAACCCTCCCCAAACAGCACATGACGCAAAGAAAAAAAGAGGCGCAATGAGGTAGCTGTGTGAGTAAGATTAGCGACCCTAGTGGCCGACACAAACACCGGGCCCATCTAGGAGTGGCACTGCAGTGTCACGCAGGATGTCCCTTCCAAAAAACCCTCCCCAAACAGCACATGACGCAAAGAAAAAAAGAGGCGCAATGAGGTAGCTGTGTGAGTAAGATTAGCGACCGTAGTGGCCGACACAAACACCGGGCCCATTTCGGAGTGGCACTGCAGTGTCACGCAGGATGTCCCTTCCAAAAAACCCTCCCCAAACAGCACATGACGCAAAGAAAAAAAGAGGCGCAATGAGGTAGCTGTGTGAGTAAGATTAGCGACCCTAGTGGCCGACACAAACACCGGGCCCATCTAGGAGTGGCACTGCAGTGTCACGCAGGATGGCCCTTCCAAAAAACCCTCCCCAAACAGCACATGACGCAAAGAAAAAAAGAGGCGCAATGAGGTAGCTGACTGTGTGAGTAAGATAAGCGACCCTAGTGGCCGACACAAACACCGGGCCCATTTAGGAGTGGCACTGCAGTGTCACGCAGGATGTCCCTTCCAAAAAACCCTCCCCAAACAGCACATGACGCAAAGAAAAAGAAAAGAAAAAAGAGGTGCAAGATGGAATTGTCCTTGGGCCCTCCCACCCACCCTTATGTTGTATAAACAAAACAGGACATGCACACTTTAACCAACCCATCATTTCAGTGACAGGGTCTGCCACACGACTGTGACTGATATGACGGGTTGGTTTGGACCCCCCCCAAAAAAGAAGCAATTAATCTCTCCTTGCACAAACTGGCTCTACAGAGGCAAGATGTCCACCTCATTATCATCCTCCGATATATCACCGTGTACATCCCCCTCCTCACAGATTATCAATTCGTCCCCACTGGAATCCACCATCTCAGCTCCCTGTGTACTTTGTGGAGGCAATTGCTGCTGGTCAATGTCTCCGCGGAGGAATTGATTATAATTCATTTTAATGAACATCATCTTCTCCACATTTTCTGGATGTAACCTCGTACGCCGATTGCTGACAAGGTGAGCGGCGGCACTAAACACTCTTTCGGAGTACACACTTGTGGGAGGGCAACTTAGGTAGAATAAAGCCAGTTTGTGCAAGGGCCTCCAAATTGCCTCTTTTTCCTGCCAGTATAAGTATGGACTGTGTGACGTGCCTACTTGGATGCGGTCACTCATATAATCCTCCACCATTCTTTCAATGGTGAGAGAATCATATGCAGTGACAGTAGACGACATGTCCGTAATCGTTGTCAGGTCCTTCAGTCCGGACCAGATGTCAGCATCAGCAGTCGCTCCAGACTGCCCTGCATCACCGCCAGCGGGTGGGCTCGGAATTCTGAGCCTTTTCCTCGCACCCCCAGTTGCGGGAGAATGTGAAGGAGGAGATGTTGACAGGTCGCGTTCCGCTTGACTTGACAATTTTCTCACCAGCAGGTCTTTCAACCCCAGCAGACTTGTGTCTGCCGGAAAGCGAGATCCAAGGTAGGCTTTAAATCTAGGATCGAGCATGGTGGCCAAAATGTAGTGCTCTGATTTCAACAGATTGACCACCCGTGAATCCTTGTTAAGCGAATTAAGGGCTCCATCCACAAGTCCCACATGCCTAGCGGAATCGCTCCGTGTTAGCTCCTCCTTCAATGTCTCCAGCTTCTTCTGCAAAAGCCTGATGAGGGGAATGACCTGACTCAGGCTGGCAGTGTCTGAACTGACTTCACGTGTGGCAAGTTCAAAGGGCAGCAGAACCTTGCACAACGTTGAAATCATTCTCCACTGCGCTTGAGACAGGTGCATTCCACCTCCTATATCGTGCTCAATTGTATAGGCTTGAATGGCCTTTTGCTGCTCCTCCAACCTCTGAAGCATATAGAGGGTTGAATTCCACCTCGTTACCACTTCTTGCTTCAGATGATGGCAGGGCAGGTTCAGTAGTTTTTGGTGGTGCTCCAGTCTTCTGTACGTGGTGCCTGTACGCCGAAAGTGTCCCGCAATTCTTCTGGCCACCGACAGCATCTCTTGCACGCCCCTGTCGTTTTTTAAATAATTCTGCACCACCAAATTCAAGGTATGTGCAAAACATGGGACGTGCTGGAATTTGCCCATATTTAATGCACACACAATATTGCTGGCGTTGTCCGATGCCACAAATCCACAGGAGAGTCCAATTGGGGTAAGCCATTCCGCGATGATCTTCCTCAGTTGCCGTAAGAGGTTTTCAGCTGTGTGCGTATTCTGGAAAGCGGTGATACAAAGCGTAGCCTGCCTAGGAAAGAGTTGGCGTTTGCGAGATGCTGCTACTGGTGCCGCCGCTGCTGTTCTTGCGGCGGGAGTCCATACATCTACCCAGTGGGCTGTCACAGTCATATAGTCCTGACCCTGCCCTGCTCCACTTGTCCACATGTCCGTGGTTAAGTGGACATTGGGTACAGCTGCATTTTTTAGGACACTGGTGACTCTTTTTCTGAGGTCTGTGTACATTTTCGGTATCGCCTGCCTAGAGAAATGGAACCTAGATGATATTTGGTACCGGGGACACAGTACCTCCAACAAGTCTCTAGTTGGCTCTGCAGTAATGATGGATACCGGAACCACGTTTCTCACCACCCAGGATGCCAAGGCCTCAGTTATCCGCTTTGCAGTAGGATGACTGCTGTGATATTTCATCTTCCTCGCAAAGGACTGTTGGACAGTCAATTGCTTGGTGGAAGTAGTAAAAGTGGTCTTACGACTTCCCCTCTGGGATGACCATCGACTCCCAGCAGCAACAACAGCAGCGCCAGCAGCAGTAGGCGTTACACGCAAGGATGCATCGGAGGAATCCCAGGCAGGAGAGGAATCATCAGAATTGCCAGTGACATGGCCTGCAGGACTATTGGCATTCCTGGGGAAGGAGGAAATTGACACTGAGGGAGTTGGTGGGGTGGTTTGCGTGAGCTTGGTTACAAGAGGAAGGGATTTACTGGTCAGTGGACTGCTTCCGCTGTCACCCAAAGTTTTTGAACTTGTCACTGACTTATTATGAATGCGCTGCAGGTGACGTATAAGGGAGGATGTTCCGAGGTGGTTAACGTCCTTACCCCTACTTATTACAGCTTGACAAAGGGAACACACGGCTTGACACCTGTTGTCCGCATTTCTGTTGAAATACCTCCACACCGAAGAGCTGATTTTTTTGGTATTTTCACCAGGCATGTCAACGGCCATATTCCTCCCACGGACAACAGGTGTCTCCCCGGGTGCCTGACTTAAACAAACCACCTCACCATCAGAATCCTCCTGGTCAATTTCCTCCCCAGCGCCAGCAACACCCATATCCTCCTCATCCTGGTGTACTTCAACACTGACATCTTCAATCTGACTATCAGGAACTGGACTGCGGGTGCTCCTTCCAGCACTTGCAGGGGGCGTGCAAATGGTGGAAGGCGCATGCTCTTCACGTCCAGTGTTGGGAAGGTCAGGCATCGCAACCGACACAATTGGACTCTCCTTGTGGATTTGGGATTTCGAAGAACGCACAGTTCTTTGCGGTGCTACTGCTTTTGCCAGCTTGAGTCTTTTCATTTTTCTAGCGAGAGGCTGAGTGCCTCCATCCTCATGTGAAGCTGAACCACTAGCCATGAACATAGGCCAGGGCCTCAGCCGTTCCTTGCCACTCCGTGTGGTAAATGGCATATTGGCAAGTTTACGCTTCTCCTCCGACAATTTTATTTTAGGTTTTGGAGTACTTTTTTTACTGATATTTGGTGTTTTGGATTTGACATGCTCTGTACTATGACATTGGGCATCGGCCTTGGCAGACGACGTTGCTGGCATTTCATCGTCTCGGCCATGACTAGTGGCAGCAGCTTCAGCACGAGGTGGAAGTGGATCTTGATCTTTCCCTAATTTTGGAACCTCAACATTTTTGTTCTCCATATTTTAATAGGCACAACTAAAAGGCACCTCAGGTAAACAATGGAGATGGATGGATACTAGTATACAATTATGGACGGACTGCCGAGTGCCGACACAGAGGTAGCTACAGCCGTGGACTACCGTACTGTACTGTGTCTGCTGCTAATATAGACTGGTTGATAAAGAGATGTAGTAGTATGTATGTATAAAGAAGAAAGAAAAAAAAACCACGGGTAGGTGGTATACAATTATGGACGGACTGCCGAGTGCCGACACAGAGGTAGCTACAGCCGTGAACTACCGTACTGTACTGTGTCTGCTGCTAATATAGACTGGTTGATAAAGAGATGTAGTAGTATGTATGTATAAAGAAGAAAGAAAAAAAAACCACGGGTAGGTGGTATACAATTATGGACGGACTGCCGAGTGCCGACACAGAGGCAGCTACAGCCGTGGACTACCGTACTGTACTGTGTCTGCTGCTAATATAGACTGGTTGATAAAGAGATGTAGAAGTATGTATGTATAAAGAAGAAAGAAAAAAAAACCACGGGTAGGTGGTATACAATTATGGACGGACTTCCGAGTGCCGACACAGAGGTAGCTACAGCCGTGAACTACCGTACTGTACTGTGTCTGCTGCTAATATAGACTGGTTGATAAAGAGATGTAGTAGTATGTATGTATAAAGAAGAAAGAAAAAAAAACCACGGGTAGGTGGTATACAATTATGGACGGACTGCCGAGTGCCGACACAGAGGTAGCTACAGCCGTGAACTACCGTACTGTACTGTGTCTGCTGCTAATATAGACTGGTTGATAAAGAGATGTAGTAGTATGTATGTATAAAGAAGAAAGAAAAAAAAACCACGGGTAGGTGGTATACAATTATGGACGGACTGCCGAGTGCCGACACAGAGGTAGCTACAGCCGTGGACTACCGTACTGTACTGTGTCTGCTGCTAATATAGACTGGTTGATAAAGAGATGTAGTAGTATGTATGTATAAAGAAGAAAGAAAAAAAAACAAGGGTAGGTGGTATACAATTATGGACGGACTGCCGAGTGCCGACACAGAGGTAGCTACAGCCGTGAACTACCGTACTGTACTGTGTCTGCTGCTAATATAGACTGGTTGATAAAGAGATGTAGTAGTATGTATGTATAAAGAAGAAAGAAAAAAAAAACACGGGTAGGTGGTATACAATTATGGATGGACTGCCGAGTGCCGACACAGAGGTAGCTACAGCCGTGGACTACCGTACTGTACTGTGTCTGCTGCTAATATAGACTGGTTGATAAAGAGATGTAGTAGTAAGTATGTATAAAGAAGAAAGAAAAAAAAACCACGGGTAGGTGGTATACAATTATGGATGGACTGCCGAGTGCCGACACAGAGGTAGCTACAGCCGTGAACTACCGTACTGTGTCTGCTGCGACTGGATGATAAATAATGATATAAAAAATATATATATATCACTACTGCAGCCGGACAGGTATATATTATATAATGACGGACCTGCTGGACACTGTCTGTCAGCAGAATGAGTTTTTTATAGAATAAAAAAAAAACACCACACAAGTGAAGTCACACGACGAGTGTTTAACTTTTTCAGGCAATCACAATATAGTATACTACTAACTATACTGGTGGTCAGTGTGGTCAGGTCACTGGTCAGTCACACTGGCAGTGGCACTCCTGCAGCAAAAGTGTGCACTGTTTAATTTTAATATAATATGTACTCCTGGCTCCTGCTATAACCTATAACTGGCACTGCAGTGCTCCCCAGTCTCCCCCACAATTATAAGCTGTGTGAGCTGAGCACAGTCAGATATATATACATAGATGATGCAGCACACTGGGCTGAGCAGTGCACACAGATATGGTATGTGACTGAGTCACTGTGTGTATCGTTTTTTTCAGGCAGAGAACGGATATATTAAATAAAACTGCACTGTCTGGTGGTCACTGTGGTCAGTCACTAGTAAACTCTGCACTCTCTACACTTCTACAGTACTCCTAAGCTCCAGTAAATCAGGTCAATCTCTCTCTCTCTCTCTCTCTTCTAATCTAAATGGAGAGGACGCCAGCCACGTCCTCTCCCTATCAATCTCAATGCACGTGTGAAAATGGCGGCGACGCGCGTCTCCTTATATAGAATCCGAGTCTCGCGAGAATCCGACAGCGTCATGATGACGTTCGGGCGCGCTCGGGTTAACCGAGCAAGGCGGGAGGATCCGAGTCTGCTCGGACCCGTGAAAAAAACCATGAAGTTCGGGCGGGTTCGGATTCAGAGAAACCGAACCCGCTCATCTCTAGTATATATATATATATATATATGCAAAAAAGGAAAAAATAGCGCCACTTGTGGTAAGTTAACCTTCACAATTATGTATAATATATGTCCAAAAATACACTCCCTTGGTACAAAGGGTGTCAGCAGGCCCCTAAATAAAAACAGCAGTGGTAAGCTGCTGTAAAAAGTGTTATAGAAACCAAGAATATGGGCACAAGCGACCAATGGTGTCTATAGTAAAGGAACGTAAAAAGATTTTTTATATAGAAAGTAAAAGCATATTTATTTTACACGATTAAAAAACACTGATATACTTTAGTTTAAGAAAACATGCTTAAGCATAAAAATTCATAAAAAATGTGAACAAAAATATGGTGAAAAGAGAAGAAAAAATCTAAAAGTACAAGGTACACATCGGTTTGTAGTAAATGTGTAAAAAGTGCTTATCTTAGGTTCAGGCGGTTGGTCTGGGAAAGATCATGGAATGTCCAACGCGTTTCGTCCTTCAGGACTTCATCAAGGGTAGTGTGGTACTGGGACAGGGCTCGTATTTATACCTCTGTCAATTAGAAGACTATGTGTGACATCACTTCCTCCCACAGTGATGTTTAGGGAGAACAGAAATCTTAGTGTTTTTCACATTTAAATAATTTGTATATCAGTAATACAAATGTCTCTAAACAAAGCTGATCCTTATCACATATTTCAAAAACGAGTAGTTTAGTGAGTGTAGGTGAATTGATTATTTACAATGTACTGGCAGCAGGTACTTCCGCCCCACTTCCGGTGGTACGGCGGGCTCTACTGCGTTTGCGTCCGCTTTTAGGTTCATACTCAGGTGTCAGGAAGTCACAAACGGGCTCCTCTGCGCATGCGCCCGCTTCCACACTTGGTAGCACGTCAATGAAGTCACGTTAATTCCGTCAGACGCCACGTCCGCATCATTACATCACGTGTGGGAACCCGGAAGCTCTGTGTGCCGTGGAGAGCGTGCTGAAATCGGAACTCCTCTGTTAGGCCGCGCGTCACTTCCTTTAGGGATTACATTCAGTGGATGATATCCGGGGTTTAGTCTTGAGACGCCCGTGAACCGCATATGGTGTTTCTGGCAGCACTTTTTCAAAAGTGGGTCCCAATGTCAAATTCATTATATGGGAATATTATGTGCGACTTCTTCATTTGGATCATATATGGATATATGGTTTGTTGTTCCGGAAAACATATGGAGGAAATAAAAATACAAAATATATATACATTACCGAGAAATCATGACAGGCTTATTAATAACCAGATATGTATTAATTTGTATGGAGGAAATAAAATTGAAATTACCAAAAGATCATGACCGACTTATTTATAACCAGATATGTATTAATTTCTATTTAGAGAATTATATAACTAATTAATAAATATTATTAAATAAATATTAATAAAAGGTATTAATACATTAATAAAGTGCATAAATAAATAAAGTGCCTGTGCTAAGTTGTCACTTAATAATTATACAAGAGTGTGAGTGCTACGTTGATGTGTCTTGTGCATTAGATTATATCCATACTTCATAGGAAAATGGTGAAGGCCAGAAGTGTTTAGGGGTTGTGTGAGTGAGTGGTGATATAATATTTGGTTTACAGTTGTTTCAATGGTTTAGGAACTCTCATGTGCATGCACTGTTTCTACAGCACCTAGTCTTCTCCGGAGGTCCCCCTCCTTGATACTGGCCAGGCCCATAAAAATGCTTAGCTTCCACGATCGGACGAGAGTGGGCGTTCCATTTTGGTATGGCTGTAGTCTACTTAGCACTAGTTCACCAGAGGTTTTTCACAACTGAAATATAACCTAGGAATAAGAATAAAGCGCCATACCCAAACACCACAGTGTTTATTGTAAAGGGGGGGAGGGGGGGGGTTGACAAGAAATCAGAGTTCAAAGAAAAGGAGAAATTTCATAGCTTTCATTGAAACCAGTCGGATGCATCGTCTTCAATTGGAATATCCAGGACATTTTTCTTCTGGATAGCAGATTCGCCAGGTCACCACTTCTTTCGCCAAGTGCGACATGTTCTATGGCTTTATATGTTAAGGCCTCAGGATTGGAGTTATGGTGCGACAAGAAATGTTTCCAAGCTATGAAATTTCTCCTTTTCTTTGAACTCTGATTTCTTGTCAACCCCCCCTCCCTCCCCCCTTTACAATAAACACTGTGGTGTTTGGGTATGGCGCTTTATTCTTATTCCTAGGTTATATTTCAGTTGTGAAAAACCTCTGGTGAACTAGTGCTAAGTAGACTACAGCCATACCAAAATGGAACGCCCACTCTCGTCCGATCGTGGAAGCTAAGCATTTTTATGGGCCTGGCCAGTATCAAGGAGGGGGACCTCCGGAGAAGACTAGGTGCTGTAGAAACAGTGCATGCACATGAGAGTTCCTAAACCAGTGAAACAACTGTAAACCAAATATTATATCACCACTCACTCACACAACCCCTAAACACTTCTGGCCTTCACCATTTTCCTATGAAGTATGGATATAATCTAATGCACAAGACACATCAACGTAGCACTCACACTCTTGTATAATTATTAAGTGATATAAGCAACTTAGCACAGGCACTTTATTTATTTATGCACTTTATTAATGTATTAATACCTTTTATTAATATTTATTTAATAATATTTATTAATTAGTTATATAATTCTCTAAATAGAAATTAATACATATCTGGTTATAAATAAGTCGGTCATGATCTTTTGGTAATTTCAATTTTATTTCCTCCATACAAATTAATACATATCTGGTTATTAATAAGCCTGTCATGATTTCTCGGTAATGTATATATATTTTGTATTTTTATTTCCTCCATATGTTTTCCGGAACAACAAACCATATATCCATATATGATCCAAATGAAGAAGTCGCACATAATATTCCCATATAATGAATTTGACATTGGGACCCACTATTGAAAAAGTGCTGCCAGAAACACCATATGCGGTTCACGTGCGTCTCAAGACTAAACCCCGGATATCATCCACTGAATGTAATCCCTAAAGGAAGTGACGCGCGGCCTAACAGAGGAGTTCCGATTTCAGCACGCTCTCCATGGCACACAGAGCTTCCGGGTTCCCACACGTGATGTAATGACGCGGACGTGGCGTCTGACGGAATTAACGTGACTTCATTGACGTGCTACCAAGTGTGGAAGCGGGCGCATGCGCAGAGGAGCCCGTTTGTGACTTCCTGACACCTGAGTATGAACCTAAAAGCGGACGCAAACGCAGTAGAGCCCGCCGTACCACCGGAAGTGGGGCAGAAGTACCTGCTGCCAGTACATTGTAAATAATCAATTCACCTACACTCACTAAACTACTCGTTTTTGAAATATGTGATAAGGATCAGCTTTGTTTAGAGACATTTGTATTACTGATATACAAATTATTTAAATGTGAAAAACACTAAGATTTCTGTTCTCCCTAAACATCACTGTGGGAGGAAGTGATGTCACACATAGTCTTCTAATTGACAGAGGTATAAATACGAGCCCTGTCCCAGTACCACACTACCCTTGATGAAGTCCTGAAGGACGAAACGCGTTGGGTATTCCATGATCTTTCCCAGACCAACCTCCTGAACCTAAGATAAGCACTTTTTACACATTTACTACAAACCGATGTGTACCTTGTACTTTTAGATTTTTTCTTCTCTTTTCACCATATTTTTGTTCACATTTTTTATGAATTTTTATGCTTAAGCATGTTTTCTTAAACTAAAGTATATCAGTGTTTTTTAATCGTGTAAAATAAATATGCTTTTACTTTCTATATAAAAAATCTTTTTACGTTCCTTTACTATAGACACCATTGGTCGCTTGTGCCCATATTCTTGGTTTCTATATATATATATATATATATATATATATATATATTTTTTTTTTAAAGTGGAGAAAAAGGGCGCCTTCTAGTCAGGGCCGGATTAACAATGCAGCTCCAAGCCCTCCCTGGAAAATAGGCCCACAGGATCTGCTGTAGTGCAATCAATGTTGACAATGACCAGCCTAAATTGTAATCACCTCCTGACTGTTAAATTCACTTGCTCCTTCACTCCCTTATCCCCCCATCAGCAGATCATCACATACCAGATACCACGGAGCAGTCTGAAGGCCCCGCCCCCTGACCATGTGAAAGCTCCACCCCTTTGTCACGCTAAGCTCCGCCCCCTTTGCAGTTAACATCAAGCTGCATCTCTCAGACTCCTGAAGCCGGGCATTCACTAGAGATGAGCGCCTGAAATTTTTCGGGTTTTGTGTTTTGGTTTTGGGTTCGGTTCCGCGGCCGTGTTTTGGGTTCGAACGCGTTTTGGCAAAACCTCACCGAATTTTTTTTGTCGGATTCGGGTGTGTTTTGGATTCGGGTGTTTTTTTCAAAAAACACTAAAAAACAGCTTAAATCATAGAATTTGGGGGTCATTTTGATCCCAAAGTATTATTAACCTCAAAAACCATAATTTACACTCATTTTCAGTCTATTCTGAATACCTCACACCTCACAATATTATTTTTAGTCCTAAAATTTGCACCGAGGTCGCTGTGTGAGTAAGATAAGCGACCCTAGTGGCCGACACAAACACCGGGCCCATCTAGGAGTGGCACTGCAGTGTCACGCAGGATGTCCCTTCCAAAAAACCCTCCCCAAACAGCACATGACGCAAAGAAAAAAAGAGGCGCAATGAGGTAGCTGTGTGAGTAAGATTAGCGACCCTAGTGGCCGACACAAACACCGGGCCCATCTAGGAGTGGCACTGCAGTGTCACGCAGGATGTCCCTTCCAAAAAACCCTCCCCAAACAGCACATGACGCAAAGAAAAAAAGAGGCGCAATGAGGTAGCTGTGTGAGTAAGATTAGCGACCCTAGTGGCCGACACAAACACCGGGCCCATCTAGGAGTGGCACTGCAGTGTCACGCAGGATGTTCCTTCCAAAAAACCCTCCCCAAACAGCACATGACGCAAAGAAAAAAAGAGGCGCAATGAGGTAGCTGTGTGAGTAAGATTAGCGACCCTAGTGGCCGACACAAACACCGGGCCCATCTAGGAGTGGCACTGCAGTGTCACGCAGGATGTCCCTTCCAAAAAACCCTCCCCAAACAGCACATGACGCAAAGAAAAAAAGAGGCGCAATGAGGTAGCTGACTGTGTGAGTAAGATTAGCGACCCTAGTGGCCGACACAAACACCGGGCCCATCTAGGAGTGGCACTGCAGTGTCACGCAGGATGTCCCTTCCAAAAAACCCTCCCCAATCAGCACATGATGCAAAGAAAAAGAAAAGAAAAAAGAGGTGCAAGATGGAATTGTCCTTGGGCCCTCCCACCCACCCTTATGTTGTATAAACAAAACAGGACATGCACACTTTAACCAACCCATCATTTCAGTGACAGGGTCTGCCACACGACTGTGACTGATATGACGGGTTGGTTTGGACCCCCCCCAAAAAAGAAGCAATTAATCTCTCCTTGCACAAACTGGCTCTACAGAGGCAAGATGTCCACCTCATCTTCACCCTCCGATATATCACCGTGTACATCCCCCTCCTCACAGATTATCAATTCGTCCCCACTGGAATCCACCATCTCAGCTCCCTGTGTACTTTGTGGAGGCAATTGCTGCTGGTCAATGTCTCCGCGGAGGAATTGATTATAATTCATTTTAATGAACATCATCTTCTCCACATTTTCTGGATGTAACCTCGTACGCCGATTGCTGACAAGGTGAGCGGCGGCACTAAACACTCTTTCGGAGTACACACTTGTGGGAGGGCAACTTAGGTAGAATAAAGCCAGTTTGTGCAAGGGCCTCCAAATTGCCTCTTTTTCCTGCCAGTATAAGTACGGACTGTGTGACGTGCCTACTTGGATGCGGTCACTCATATAATCCTCCACCATTCTATCAATGTTGAGAGAATCATATGCAGTGACAGTAGACGACATGTCCGTAATCGTTGTCAGGTCCTTCCGTCCGGACCAGATGTCAGCATCAGCAGTCGCTCCAGACTGCCCTGCATCACCGCCAGCGGGTGGGCTCGGAATTCTGAGCCTTTTCCTCGCACCCCCAGTTGCGGGAGAATGTGAAGGAGGAGATGTTGACAGGTCGCGTTCCGCTTGACTTGACAATTTTGTCACCAGCAGGTCTTTCAACCCCAGCAGACCTGTGTCTGCCGGAAAGAGAGATCCAAGGTAGGCTTTAAATCTAGGATCGAGCACGGTGGCCAAAATGTAGTGCTCTGATTTCAACAGATTGACCACCCGTGAATCCTTGTTAAGCGAATTAAGGGCTGCATCCACAAGTCCCACATGCCTAGCGGAATCGCTCCCTTTTAGCTCCTTCTTCAATGCCTCCAGCTTCTTCTGCAAAAGCCTGATGAGGGGAATGACCTGACTCAGGCTGGCAGTGTCTGAACTGACTTCACGTGTGGCAAGTTCAAAGGGCATCAGAACCTTGCACAACGTTGAAATCATTCTCCACTGCACTTGAGACAGGTGCATTCCACCTACTATATCGTGCTCAATTGTATAGGCTTGAATGGCCTTTTGCTGCTCCTCCAACCTCTGAAGCATATAGAGGGTTGAATTCCACCTCGTTACCACTTCTTGCTTCAGATGATGGCAGGGCAGGTTCAGTAGTTTTTGGTGGTGCTCCAGTCTTCTGTACGTGGTGCCTGTACGCCGAAAGTGTCCCGCAATTTTTCTGGCCACCGACAGCATCTCTTGCACGCCCCTGTCGTTTTTTAAAAAATTCTGCACCACCAAATTCAAGGTATGTGCAAAACATGGGACGTGCTGGAATTTGCCCATATTTAATGCACACACAATATTGCTGGCGTTGTCCGATGCCACAAATCCACAGGAGAGTCCAATTGGGGTAAGCCATTCCGCGATGATCTTCCTCAGTTGCCGTAAGAGGTTTTCAGCTGTGTGCGTATTCTGGAAACCGGTGATACAAAGCGTAGCCTGCCTAGGAAAGAGTTGGCGTTTGCGAGATGCTGCTACTGGTGCCGCCGCTGCTGTTCTTGCGGCGGGAGTCCATACATCTACCCAGTGGGCTGTCACAGTCATATAGTCCTGACCCTGCCCTGCTCCACTTGTCCACATGTCCGTGGTTAAGTGGACATTGGGTACAGCTGCATTTTTTAGGACACTGGTGACTCTTTTTCTGAGGTCTGTGTACATTTTCGGTATCGCCTGCCTAGAGAAATGGAACCTAGATGGTATTTGGTACCGGGGACACAGTACCTCCAACAAGTCTCTAGTTGGCTCTGCAGTAATGATGGATACCGGAACCACGTTTCTCACCACCCAGGATGCCAAGGCCTCAGTTATCCGCTTTGCAGTAGGATGACTGCTGTGATATTTCATCTTCCTCGCAAAGGACTGTTGAACAGTCAATTGCTTACTGGAAGTAGTACAAGTGGGCTTACGACTTCCCCTCTGGGATGACCATCGACTCCCAGCGGCAACAACAGCAGCGCCAGCAGCAGTAGGCGTTACACGCAAGGATGCATCGGAGGAATCCCAGGCAGGAGAGGACTCGTCAGAATTGCCAGTGACATGGCCTGCAGGACTATTGGCATTCCTGGGGAAGGAGGAAATTGACACTGAGGGAGTTGGTGGGGTGGTTTGCGTGAGCTTGGTTACAAGAGGAAGGGATTTACTGGTCAGTGGACTGCTTCCGCTGTCACCCAAAGTTTTTGAACTTGTCACTGACTTATTATGAATGCGCTGCAGGTGACGTATAAGGGAGGATGTTCCGAGGTGGTTAACGTCCTTACCCCTACTTATTACAGCTTGACAAAGGGAACACACGGCTTGACACCTGTTGTCCGCATTTCTGGTGAAATACCTCCACACCGAAGAGCTGATTTTTTTGGTATTTTCACCTGGCATGTCAACGGCCATATTCCTCCCACGGACAACAGGTGTCTCCCCGGGTGCCTGACTTAAACAAACCACCTCACCATCAGAATCCTCCTGGTCAATTTCCTCCCCAGCGCCAGCAACACCCATATCCTCCTCATCCTGGTGTACTTCAACACTGACATCTTCAATCTGACTATCAGGAACTGGACTGCGGGTGCTCCTTCCAGCACTTGCAGGGGGCGTGCAAATGGTGGAAGGCGCATGCTCTTCACGTCCAGTGTTGGGAAGGTCAGGCATCGCAACCGACACAATTGGACTCTCCTTGTGGATTTGGGATTTCGAAGAATGCACAGTTCTTTGCTGTGCTGCTTTTGCCAGCTTGAGTCTTTTCATTTTTCTAGCGAGAGGCTGAGTGCTTCCATCCTCATGTGAAGCTGAACCACTAGCCATGAACATAGGCCAGGGCCTCAGCCGTTCCTTGCCACTCCGTGTGGTAAATGGCATATTGGCAAGTTTACGCTTCTCCTCCGACAATTTTATTTTAGGTTTTGGAGTACTTTTTTTACTGATATTTGGTGTTTTGGATTTGACATGCTCTGTACTATGACATTGGGCATCGGCCTTGGCAGACGACGTTGCTGGCATTTCATCGTCTCGGCCATGACTAGTGGCAGCAGCTTCAGCACGAGGTGGAAGTGGATCTTGATCTTTCCCTAATTTTGGAACCTCAACATTTTTGTTCTCCATATTTTAATAGGCACAACTAAAAGGCACCTCAGGTAAACAATGGAGATGGATGGATTGGATACTAGTATACAATTATGGACGGGCTGCCGAGTGCCGACACAGAGGTAGCCACAGCCGTGAACTACCGCACTGTACTGTGTCTGCTGCTAATATATAGACTGGTTGATAAAGAGATAGTATACTCGTAACTAGTATGTATGTATAAAGAAAGAAAAAAAAACCACGGTTAGGTGGTATATACAATTATGGACGGGCTGCCGAGTGCCGACACAGAGGTAGCCACAGCCGTGAACTACCGCACTGTACTGTGTCTGCTGCTAATATATAGACTGGTTGATAAAGAGATAGTATACTCGTAACTAGTATGTATGTATAAAGAAAGAAAAAAAAACCACGGTTAGGTGGTATATACAATTATGGACGGGCTGCCGAGTGCCGACACAGAGGTAGCCACAGCCGTGAACTACCGCACTGTACTGTGTCTGCTGCTAATATAGACTGGTTGATAAAGAGATAGTATACTCGTAACTAGTATGTATGTATAAAGAAAGAAAAAAAAACCACGGTTAGGTGGTATATACAATTATGGACGGGCTGCCGAGTGCCGACACAGAGGTAGCCACAGCCGTGAACTACCGCACTGTACTGTGTCTGCTGCTAATATATAGACTGGTTGATAAAGAGATAGTATACTCGTAACTAGTATGTATGTATAAAGAAAGAAAAAAAAACCACGGTTAGGTGGTATATACAATTATGGACGGGCTGCCGAGTGCCGACACAGAGGTAGCCACAGCCGTGAACTACCGCACTGTACTGTGTCTGCTGCTAATATATAGACTGGTTGATAAAGAGATAGTATACTCGTAACTAGTATGTATGTATAAAGAAAGAAAAAAAAACCACGGTTAGGTGGTATATACAATTATGGACGGGCTGCCGAGTGCCGACACAGAGGTAGCCACAGCCGTGAACTACCGCACTGTACTGTGTCTGCTGCTAATATATAGACTGGTTGATAAAGAGATAGTATACTCGTAACTAGTATGTATGTATAAAGAAAGAAAAAAAAACCACGGTTAGGTGGTATATACAATTATGGACGGGATGCCGAGTGCCGACACAGAGGTAGCCACAGCCGTGAACTACCGCACTGTACTGTGTCTGCTGCTAATATATAGACTGGTTGATAAAGAGATAGTATACTCGTAACTAGTATGTATGTATAAAGAAAGAAAAAAAAAACACGGTTAGGTGGTATATACAATTATGGACGGGCTGCCGAGTGCCGACACAGAGGTAGCCACAGCCGTGAACTACCGCACTGTACTGTGTCTGCTGCTAATATATAGACTGGTTGATAAAGAGATAGTATACTCGTAACTAGTATGTATGTATAAAGAAAGAAAAAAAAAACCACGGTTAGGTGGTATATACAATTATGGACGGGCTGCCGAGTGCCGACACAGAGGTAGCCACAGCCGTGAACTACCGCACTGTACTGTGTCTGCTGCTAATATAGACTGGTTGATAAAGAGATAGTATACTACTAATATTATATATACTGGTGGTCAGGTCACTGGTCACTAGTCACACTGGCAGTGGCACTCCTGCAGCAAAAGTGTGCACTGTTTAATTTTAATATAATATTATGTACTCCTGGCTCCTGCTATAACCTATAACTGGCACTGCAGTAGTGCTCCCCAGTCTCCCCCACAATTATAAGCTGTGTGAGCTGAGCAGTCAGACAGATATATAATATATATAGATGATGCAGCACACTGGCCTGAGCCTGAGCAGTGCACACAGATATGGTATGTGACTGACTGAGTCACTGTGTGTATCGCTTTTTTCAGGCAGAGAACGGATATATTAAATAAACTGCACTGTGTGTCTGGTGGTCACTCACTATATAATATATTATGTACTCCTGGCTCTTGCTATAACCTATAACTGGCACTGCAGTAGTGCTCCCCAGTCTCCCCCACAATTATAAGCTGTGTGAGCTGAGCAGTCAGACAGATATATATAATATTATTTATATATAGATAATAGATGATGCAGCACACTGGCCTGAGCCTGAGCAGTGCACACAGATATGGTATGTGACTGAGTCACTGTGTGCTGTGTATCGCTTTTTTCAGGCAGAGAACGGATTATAAATAAAACTGGTGGTCACTGGTCACTATCAGCAAAACTCTGCACTGTACTGAGTACTCCTAATGCTCCCCAAAATTAGTAAATCAAGTGTCTCTCTAATCTATTCTAAACGGAGAGGACGCCAGCCACGTCCTCTCCCTATCAATCTCAATGCACGTGTGAAAATGGCGGCGACGCGCGGCTCCTTATATAGAATCCGAGTCTCGCGATAGAATCCGAGCCTCGCGAGAATCCGACAGCGTCATGATGACGTTCGGGCGCGCTCGGGTTAACCGAGCAAGGCGGGAAGATCCGAGTCGCTCGGACCCGTGAAAAAAAACATGAAGTTCTGGCGGGTTCGGATTCAGAGAAACCGAACCCGCTCATCTCTAGCATTCACCCCCACTTCTCTTTCAACAGCTGAGTTCAGAGCTGCTGTGGTGGAGCACTCTGTGCTACCAGGCATAGGAGTAAAAGCAACTGTAACTGGATGTGTGGAAAAACCAGCAGACATATGCACAGGTCTTTTCCACAAGTCAGTATAATGTCTAAGGTGTGTGTGTGTGTGTGTGTGTGTGTGTGTGTGTGTGTGTGTGTGTGTGTGTGTGTGTGTGTCAGCCCAGGACCACAACTAGGGGGGTGAGGCTAGGGGGGTGGACTTGAGGGGGGCTTCTGGCCTGTACGTAACAGGGAAGAATGGGGGGGTCAGCGATCCCAGAGCTCCCTGCATGTGGCCTTGTCCCCAGGGTTGGTTCTAAATCCGAGTGGGAGAAGGGACCTTCTGATGTCACTAGGGGAGGAGACACATCACCAGGGGGGACGAGCTACGGGTGAACAGGGTACCCGGAAAGTACGCTCGCCACCGGGTTACTAAAGTTAATAGTTGGTGGCGTGGATAGTAGAGGATCTATCCCACTGGCCTAGCTCCTCCCCCTTGTGTCGTGGCTCCTCCCCTTGATGTAAAAGGTCCCTTAGGCCACTTGGATCTAGCATCTACCATGTCCCCAGTGGTGTCAGGACGCATCGCCATTGTGACGAAACATACCACTATGTCCCCGGGTAGGAATAGTCACACATGCCTAGTGTACCCAGCCGCCGCTGACTGTGCACCGGACACTTGCCGCGGTGCTGAATGACAGAGGTGGCTCGGTGTCACTCCCCAGCCGGCGATGGCACAGTCTGGTTTCCTTCCACTCCTGCTCTGGAAACGTCACGATGGCTCCATATCCTCTGCTGCCCTGATTTTAAGCTCCGTGAGGCAGCCGGTTGTGGTGGCCGGAAAACATATCCAACATGGGAAACAGCTGATCAGTTAGTGGGCTCACAGGCTGGAAGGTACAGCTAGGGGAAAGATCCAGCATCAGATCTGGAGGTTTGGTGCTGTGCAGCCAGGGGATCCTGTCATCCTGGAGCAAGGCCTGGGGGTGTCATGGCCTACCTCTCTTTTTGGCGCACGTGCCATTGTCCCTTTATAAAGTGTGGTAGGGAGGGAGATGGATATTAAGTTTATGTCAGAAAAGGGGGGGGGGGGGGGTTTGCCAAATTACCTCCTTGCCCCAGTGGACAAAAATCTGGTCAGTCCCATAACAGGGCACCAGTGCACCTTGTGCAGTACTCACTCCCTGGGTGTCGGCCTTAAATCTGTGCCCTATGGGAAGGGCGGGCAAGAGCACCTTCACCAGGTGTCTAGGGTGCAACTCAGAGCATCCATAGGACGCTCTGATCGGTAGTACAGATCCCACGGCACTGTAGGAGACGTCACGACACAATACGGGAGCTGGAAAATGGAGAAGCAGGGCACAGTTTGTGGCAGCGTGAGTATGGCTGGTTCCATCTAGGCACCTCTTACTGCTGATTTTCAATTAGTTTTTGCCCCACATCTAGACAGGATGCGGTCAAGATGCCGCCGGCCGGAATCCCGGCGGTCGAAATACCGACGCCGGACTCCCGACCGCCACAATCCTGACCGCCACAATCCCGACATATTCTCCCTCCCCATAGAGGGAGAATAAATTAGTGTGGTGAGCGTAGCGAGGCACCGTGCCCACAGCGTGGCGAGCGCAGCGAGCCCACAAGGGTCTGCGTTCCGCTCGCCACCCCTGTCGGGATTGTGTGGTTGGGATTTCGGCGTCGGTATTTCGACCGCCGGGATTCCGACCGGCGGCATTTAGTACTGATCCCATCTAGACTTAGTGTTTTACAAACACTGTAGTCTCAGCAAACACTAGTGTCCATCAATTTTAGGATCGCTGCGCCTCTCAGAAAGTGCCCAGAATCCCTTGGGTAAAGTATCTCTTAACAAAGAATATAGAGAGGGCGCCTTATAGTGTAAAACCTTCAATTTATTATAAAAAGCACAACACACGGCACAGCAATATAAATGTAATGCTCATACCAAAACGTAACCAGTGTGGGCTGGTTACCACATGGCAGAATTGTATAAGTTTCACAGCAATGTCAGGAACACCACTGCAGGTTGCTTCGGATTCACACTACCCGCTGCTGACCACCACCGGAGTCAGGATCACTGGAGCTGCTGTTACAAGACCACACACGCCGGAGATTTGTGACGTCATCGATCTCCGGAGTGTGTGGTCCCGTAAAAGCAGCTCCAGTGATCCGGCCCGCGGCGATCCCCGGTGGTGGTCAGCATTAGACTTATACTGCTGTGCCGTGTGTTGTTCTTTTTATAATAAATGTAAGGTATTACACTATGAGGCGCCCTCTCTATATGCTTTGTTAATATATATATATATATATATATATGCATATATATAACACGCACACACACAGTATATATATGTGTGTATATATATATGTGTAAAGCTTAATATAAATATATATATCATACACACAATTGGAAGGGTACATGAACTTGAGGAATAGAAGTGAAAAGGGGTGTGGGTGATATGGAAAGCTTCACAAGCCCCCCCTGTGCCATACAGAGTACCTTGACAGCTTCTCTGCGCTGTGCGATGTCACACCCCACACCGCACCCAAAGGGACAGTGTCAGCACACAGAGGCAGGGGAGCTCCGTGAAGGCCCCCTCATGACTGACTGACTCCTGGTAGGTACACACTAGGCGACGTGCTCTATGAGCGACGTCGCCTAGTGTTTACCCTCCCATGCCAGGGTGGTCGGCAGCAGTGCATATACACTGAGCGATATGACGACCATACTGCTCAGTCACGCCGCGGTCGGGCCGTGCAGTCAGCTCTTGGCCGACAGTCCAAATTGAACTGCATGCACGGGCGACTGCGAGGGTCATTAACCAACTGCGGGCCGCAAATCGCTCGTCGTCGCCGGCATACACACTTGCCGAGAAAGTGAACGACATTGCTCAGGAAGGGTGAAAATGAGCGACGTTGTTCATTTTCTCGGCAATTGTGTATGCACCTGTCACCTGAGATATTTAAGATTGAGGTACATAATCTGAATTTTAGTCAGGTTTTATGCGATTAAAATATGTGGGTCTGGAGGGTATACTTATGTATTTATATGTATGTGGTATTTCTCATATGTTTGTGTGTATATATGTATGCTGTAGTGCAAGGTGTGGGTGGGGTATGTGCCAGAGGACAGGGTGGCTGGGAATAAGCTGTCATGATGGGTTGGGTATGCGTGAAAGGCAGTCAGCATACCTATGTTGGGATCCCGACAGCGGAATGCCGGCAGGGGGGGAGCGCAACAAGCCCCTTGCGGGCTTGCTGTGTTCGCCACGCTGCTGGCGAGCTGGCGAGCTGCGCTTGCCACAGGTTCTATTCCCACTCTATGGGTGTCGTGGACACCCACGAGTGTGAATGGTCCCTGCTAGTTGGCATGCTGACTGTCAGGACTCTAAGGGGGTGGGATATAGAGGGAGGTGTTGTGACCGGCGATCTCCTGACTGCCGGTCACATAACTACATCCCGTCGTGATGAATGTAGGGTGATGATGATCAATAATCATCACTCCTCGGCGGTGCCGTGGACAGCAGTTGTTCCTGCCTTAGCACTGCTTCACTACAGCGCAGCCACAGACTCAATGTGTCTATGTTGAACCACGGGCTGTGGGAGCCAGGAGGACAGTGGCAGGAGTAAAGAAGAGAGAAGGTAAATGGGAAGGGAAATGCTCTCCAGGCATTCTTCCAGTGAGGTCCCTAACCAGAGCTACTACCAGCGCCCAATGCTACAAAGTGTGATTTCCATTAAATACTGATTATAGATATATACCGTAGATATACTTGCTGTCCAATTGATTGCATTACACGGGTCATGGTGTGTGGCTGTGATGACTTCTGTATTTTATGGTGGTTTGTTGGAGTTTTTTATTTTAAATGGGACTCATTACAATGTTCTTTGTATTGTATGAAGGTCACATGGATATGACGGACACTACCATGTTTTCTCTTTTATTTGGCAGCCACGGATGCTCTGTATATAATATGAATTTTACTGTAATGCTCTTTGTATTATCTAGCAGTCAATGTAATTTGCTCTGTTATATGGCACTCACTGCAATGCTCTCCGTATTATGTAGCAGTCACTGCGATGCTCTCTGTATTATATAATGGTCACTGTGATGTTCTCTGCATTATTAATTTAATTAACTTACTGCAGTGGCTAGGTACTGGATGACACTAATAGAATTATGGAGATACCCAAAGCACAGGCCACACCCCCTATATAGATCACACCCCCTGCCGAGGCACACAATAGGCCTTTCATCATTTTCAGCTCCAGGCCCATGTGGACCTTAATCTGGCACTGCTTCTAGTGTCTAGATACAATTAAATAGGTTCAGGTACAGCAGACCCAATGCGTTTCGTCAGCAATTAGACTTCATCATGGAGAAGTCTAATTGCTGCCGAAACGCGTTGGACTGCTGTACCTGAACCTCCCATATGGACAGATAAGCCTTTTAATATTTATTTTCTGTACGTTTGCATTGTTACCATTTCTACGGACATTTATGGAAAGTTAGACGTACCCGTTTCTATATGGATAGATAAGCTCATTTGAATTTTTTATCCTGTACGCTTGCATTTTTACCATTTGTTTTTATGTGTTGTATTAAAATTTGTGAAAAACCTTTTAATTATCCCTGGCTGTGGATTTTAAAATCTGGGATTTGTTTATCCCTATAAGGTTTTTATACACACAACTGTTTTTATGTTGAATAATGGTCTGATAATTGCATGAAAACGGTACGCGCTATGTTATATTTCTTTTATCTTTTTTATGCTCCAACATTGGTCTCATGACCGAAGAAAAATTGTATGCTCCAGATAAGTAGTGTTCATTTCCTACACACACTGGGTTTACACCTTATTTAATTGTATCTAGACACTAGAAGGCGCCCTTTTTCTCCACTTAAAAATTTACTATATATGTGTTATCCAAGCACATATCATTCTGTTTAAGGCTGCAGCCACTCGTTTTTAAGAGGAGTGTCATTTTTAAGTTTTAAAGTTTTTATATATTATAAAAATTTGTATCACTACGTGCATTGGTAGTGCATTCTCCGCAGTGTCACCTGGGCGCCCCCACATCTACTTGTTGTTCATATATATATATATATATATATATATATAAAGGCGTGCATGCTCCTGGGAAAGTGGGCATGGCCTCACAATTTTATATTATGATATCAAACTATAAGTATATCCTCACACCCCCTACACATGCTCGCACACACAATTAGCAGCCTTACACACAATGGGGGTAATTCTGAGTTGATCGCATCAGCAAGTTTGTTAGCAATTGGGCAAAACCATGTGCACTGCAGGGGGGGGCAGATATAACATTTGCAGAGAGAGTTAGATTTGGGTGGGTTATTTTGTTTCTGTGCAGGGTAAATACTGGCTGCTTTATTTTTACAGTGCAATTTAGATTTCAGTTTGAATACACTCCACCCAAATCTAACTCTCTCTGCACGTTATATCTGTTCCCCCTGCAGTGCACATGGTTTTGCCCAACTGCTAACAAAATTGCTGCTGCGATCAACTCAGAATTAGGCCCAATACCCCAGTGGCGTGCGGTGAGGTCAGAGGCTGGTGAGGCACTACAGCCATAATGTCCGCCGAATCCTGCCGATGACCCCTACCGCCGCCGAGCCAATGCCCACTACTGCCACTTAGCCGATGCCTGCTGCCACCGCCAATGGCTTACAAACTAGCCCACCATCAACTGACCCAGCCCTCCGCCACTAATTTGCACCTCAGTCCGATGCCGCCAATGCCCGCTGCCTGCCTGCTCATCATACTTGTGATATATTGTACATTTTTATAGAAAAAAATAAAAATTAGTGTTTGGGAAGGGAGTGGGAGGAGGACATGAATGCAATTTTGTTGTCCAGGGCTTCCATTAACTTAATGGAGAAGGATCTGAATGGGTTAAAAAATGTAAAAAAAAAAATGCGTGAGGTCCCCCTTCCTAAGTATAACCAGCCTCGGGCTCTTTGAGCCGGTCCTGGTTGTTTAAATGCTGGGAAAAAATTGGACAGGGGTTCCCCGTATTTAGA
Organism: Pseudophryne corroboree; assembly: GCF_028390025.1. Classification (NCBI taxonomy): domain Eukaryota; kingdom Metazoa; phylum Chordata; class Amphibia; order Anura; family Myobatrachidae; genus Pseudophryne; species Pseudophryne corroboree. Next base: position 190,795,588 of record NC_086450.1, on the reverse strand, counting down.
CAACCAGCACCGGGCTCTTAGACCGGTCCTGGTTCCAAAAATACGGGGGACAAAAGATGTAGGGGTCCCCCGTATTTTTAAAACCAGCACCGGACTCCACTAGCCAGGGACATAATGCCACAGCCGGGGGACACATTTATGTAGGTCCCTGCGGCCGTGGCATTACCCCCCCAACTAGTCACCCCTGGCCGGGGTTCCCTGGAGGAGTGGGGACCCCTTAAATCAAGAGGTCCCCCCCTTCAGGCACCCAAGGGCCAGGGGTGAAGCCCGAGGCTGCCCCCAGCACCCCTGGGCGGTGGGTGCCGGGCTGATAGCCATAAGTGTGTATAAAAAAGAATATTGTTTTTTGTTGTGGAACTACAAGGCCCAGCAAGCCTCCCCCGCTTGCTGGTACTTGGAGAACCTCAAGTGCCAGCATGCGGGGAAATAACGGGCCCGCTGGTACCTGTAGTTCTACAACAACAAAAATACCCAAATAAAAACACAACACACACACCGTGAAAGTAAAAATTTATTAAAACACACTTACACACTCACACATACTTACCTACATCCCACGCCGGTCACGTCCACTTGTCCAGTAGAATCGAATAGGTGGTTCCTGTAAAAATGAGAGAAAGATCACTTACCTACATCCCACGCCGGTCACATCCACTTGTCCAGTAGAATCCAATAGGGGTACCTGTAAAAATGAAAATTATACTTACAAACAAAGTAATCCACAGGAGGAGAGAGAGAGAGCGAGAGAGCTAGAGAGAGAGAGAGAGAGAGAGAGAGAGAAATTAATGAATATTATGCCCTCGCTGACGCGGGAAGACGTTAGCACAGACAGGGGAGAGTGCTGCTGCTAACTGGGATGATGGAGCAGGCTCCCCCAATAGTTGTGAGCCTAGTAGCTGTACCCCTAGTAGCTTTGCCCCCTGTAGCAGTGCCCCCAGTAGCAGTGCCCCGAGTAGTTGTGACCCCTGTAGTTGTGCCCCCAGTCGCTGTGCCCCTTGTAGCTGTGCCCCCTGTAGCTTTGCCCCTTGTGGCTGTGCCCCCCAGTTGCTGTGCCCCTTGTACTTGTGCCCCTTATAGCTGTGCCCCTTGTTGTTGTGCCCCTGTTGCTGTGCCCCTTGTTGTTGTGCCCCCCATTTGCTGTGCCCCTTGTTGATGTGCCCCCCAGTTGCTGTGCCCCTGTTGCTGTGCCCCTTGTTGTTGCGCCCCCCAGTTGCTGTGCCCCTTGTTGTTGCGCCCCCCAGTTGCTGTGCCCCGTTGCTGTGCCCCTTGTTGTTGTGCCCCCCAGTTGCTGTGCCCCTGTTGCTGTGCCCCTTGTTGTTGCGCCCCCCAGTTGCTGTGCCCGTTGCTGTGCCCCTTGTAGTTGTGCCCCCAGTCGCTGTGCCCCCCAGTAGTTGTGACCCCAGTCGCTGTGCCCCTTGTAGCTTTGCCCCTAGCTGTGCCCGAAGTAGTTGTGCCCCCTGTCGCTGTGCCCCCAGTCGCTTTGCCCCCAGTAGCTGTGACCCCTGTAATTGTGCCCCCAGTTGCTGTGCCCCTTGTAGTTGAGCCCCCCAATTGCTGTGCCCCTTGTAGTTGTGCCCCCCAGTTGCTGTGCCCCCAGTTGCTGTGCCCCTTGTAATTGTGCCCCCCAGTTGCTGTGCCCCTTGTACTTGTGCCCCTTATAGCTGTGCCCCTTGTTGTTGTGCCCCCCAGTTGCTGTGCCCCTGTTGCTGTGCCCCCCAGTTGCTGTGCCCCTGTTGCTGTGCCCCTTGTTGTTGTGCCCCCCAGTTGCTGTGCCCCTATTGCTGTGCCCCTTGTTGATGCGCCCCCCAGTTGCTGTGCCCCTGTTGCTGTGCCCCTTGTTGTTGTGCCCCCCAGTTGCTGTGCCCCCCAGTTGCTGTGTCCCTCTTGCTGTGCCCCTTGTTGTTGTGCCCCCCAGTTGCTGTGCCCCTTTTGCAGTGCCCCCCAGTTGCTGTGCCCCTTGTTGTTGTGCCCCCCAGTTGCTGTGCCCCTCTTGCTGTGCCCCTGTTGCTGTGCCCCTCTTGCTGTGCCAGTTGCTGTGCCCCCCAGTTGCTGTGCCCCCCAGTTGTTGTGCCCCCCAGTTGCTGTTCCCCCCCAGTTGTTGTGCCCCTCTTGCTGTGCCCCAACACAAACACATAAAAAAAAAAACACACACACACACACACACACACATACTTACCGCTCCTGCAGCGCTGTCCTCCGTCCGTCCTCCGTCCGTCCTCCGTCCGTCCGCCGCCGGCTCGTCTCTTCTGTACTATGGGAGAGACGTCATGACTCATGACATCTCTCCCATAGTAGCGGCGCTGGCTGCAGCGGGCGCCCACACAGCCCACGGCGCCTGCTGCAGCCGGGAAGGGGGTGATTGGACAGCGGATCCAGCACTGGATCCGCTGGGCCAATCACATCTGGACACTGACAGGGGCGTGCATTCATCGCACGCCCCTGTCATTGCGGCACCAGTATAGGTGCCGCTTGTCCATTCATTTTCAATGGGCTTTCACAGCCCATTGCTGCGCCCCGCCCCCTGCCCGCCCCCCGCTGCCCGGAGTTTTAATGTTAGCAGCGGGAGGCACCTCTCCCGCTGCCTCCCACCCTCACAAGCAGCCACAGGGGGGGGGGGGGGGTTATTAAAATAAGGAAAAAAGATATTGATAACAGACTCTGTTATAAATATCTTCTTTTTATTATTTTAATCATTATGACAGGGGAGGCACTGCCTCCCCTGCCTCCCCTGACTGCACGTCCCTGCAATACCCACAGTAGTTCTCCTTACACATAATGTCCCCAGTATAGTGTCAGATGCACATAATGCCCCCCAGTATAGTGCCAGTTACCCATAATGACCCCAGTACTGCAGTGCCAGATACACATAATGCCTCCGAGTATAGTGCCACATACACATATGCCCCCACAGTGCCAGATACACATATGCCCCCACAGTGCCAGATACACGTATGCCCCCACAGTGCCAGATACACGTATACCCCCACAGTGCCAGATACACGTATGCCCCCACAGTGCCAGACACACATATGCCCCCATATTGATTTTACTATTAAAGGCAGCACGTTTAGGTAGATTCACTTTTAGAGGCGGCAGCTATTACCCCACCCCAGTGTAGTTCCTCAACATCAGAGATGCCCTTTAATGATCAAAGAATGCAGCAGCAGCCACTGTAAATGGCGCCAGGGTCCAGCACCGCACCACAATACAGACAAGAAACTCTACATAAACTACACCTGCCAGCAGCCACTGCTGCATCCTGTGATCATTACTGGGCATCCCTGCTATCGAGGAACTACACGGGGGTGGGGGGATTGCTGCTGCCTCTAAAAGTGAATCTACATACTGCCCGCGGGTGGCACCTCTGGACGGCGCCCCTCCTCGGCTGGCGCACCTGGCGAGTGCCATCCTGGCCAATAGGAAGATACACCCCTGCTGGATAATAAACCTGATCCAGCGAGAAATCGTCTGCTTAGAAGCAGGACACCCAACCTTGTTGGGATCATAAAGGACAAATAAAGCGTCTGACTTTCTGTTACGAGAAGTTCTCTCATAAATTTTCAAAGCCCTCACCACATCCAAGGACTTTGAGGTAATTGAGGAGTCAGTAGCCACTGGCACCACAATTGGTTGTTTGATATGAAAGGCTGACACAATCTTTGGAAGAAATTGCTGACGCGTTCTGAGCTCAGCCTTATTTTCATGGAAATCAAGTAGAGGCTCTTGCATAACAATGCCCCCAATTGTGATACACGTCTAGCAGTTGCCAATGCCAACAGTGTGACTGCCTTCCACATAAGAAACTTGACGTCCACCTCCTGCAAAGGTTCAAACCAATCCGATTGCAGGAACTGCAGCACCACATTAAGGTCCCATGGTGCCGTAAGAGGCACAAAAGGTGGATGGATGTGCAGAACCCCTTTCAAGAATGTCTGAACCTCAGGGAGGGCAGCCAATTGTTTCTGGCAGAAGATGGACAAGGCCGAAATCTGAACCTTTATGGAGCCCAAGTGGAGGCCCACGTCTACACCTGCTTGCAGAAAGAGGAGAAACCGTCCCAGTCAGAGGCGGATTGGCCATAGGGTCTACAGGGAAGATTCCCGGTGGGCCGACGCACCCGTGGGGCCTGTTTTTGTTTGAGGACATGTGGTCCTATTTATAGACATAATGAATAAGATGCTAAACAATTTGCATATATAAAAATGACTTTGCCACTTAGCCTGTGATTGCAGTGTGTGCTCTGTCTGCCTTCTTTGCTGACATATAAGATTGAGTGAATAGTGACTGGGATGTGGTTGGTGTAATAAGCAAGAAAATATATCTTTCTAAAGAATGATATAGTGTCCTAAATTCTAAAGGTGTATCATATAATGTGCTCATAACATTTAATTTGATTTCCTTTTAACTTCCCCTTGATGCTGGACATCCCCACTATCTGGAAAGTCTTGGGGGGAGGGTGCAGCTGCAATGGCCCATGGCTAGACCTTACACCTCTGGTGCTGCCCAAGTGGGGCTACTAGTACAAATTTTTTCCAGGGCCGCTTTTTGTTCCCAATACGCCCCTGGTCCCAGTTGAAACTTCGTTGGAAACTTCTTGGATTCACATCAAGATACATACTTTTTCCAAATCCGATGGTAATGTTTAGACATAATTCCCTTCCTATCTTGAATCAGGGTAGGAATGACCTTTTTCAGAATGCCCTTCCGAGCTAAGATCTGGTGTTCAACATCCATGCCGTCAAACGTAGCCGCGGTAAGTCTTGATAGGCAAACGGCCCCTGTTGCAGAAGGTCCTCGCGAAGAGGAAGAGGCCTCGGATCCTCCAGCAGTACTTCCAGAAGATCCGCGTACCAAGCCCTCCTTGGCCAGTCCGGAGCAATGAGGATCGCCTGAACTCTTGTTCTTTTGATTAGTTTGAGAATCCTTGGGATGAGTGGAAGTGGAGGAAACACATACACTAACTGGAACACCCACTGCCTGTGGGTCTCTTGACCTGGAAAAGTTCCTCCAAAGCTTCTTGTTGAGACGAGAGGCCATCATATCTACCTGAGGTACACCCCATCGGCTTGTCACCTCTGTGAACACCTCTGGGTGGAGGCCCCAGTCTCCTGGATGGAGATCGTGTCTGCTAAGGAAGTCCGCTTCCCAGTAGTCCACTCCCGGAATGAAGATTGCTGATAGCGCCACCACATGCTTTTCTGCCCAGAGGAGGATTCTTTTTACCTCTGACATTGCTGCTCTGCTCTTCGTTCCGCCCTGTCGGTTTATGTAGGACACTGCCGTTACATTGTCCAACTGATCCTGAATGGCCCAATCTTGCAGAAGATGCACCGCTTGAAGAAGGCTGTTGTATATGGCCCTTAGCTCCAGAATGTTTTTTCGGAAGGATGGATTCCAGACTTGACCACCTTCCTTGGAAGTTTTCCCCTTGGGTGACCGCTCCCCAACCTCTGAGACTTGCATCCATGGTTAGAAGGATCCAATTCTGAATCCCGAACCAGCGGCCCTCAAGTAGGTGAGAAGTTTGCAGCCATCAGAGGAGCGAAATTCTGTCTTTCGGCGACAGGTGTATCCGCCGGTGCATGTGAAGGTGGGATCCTGACCACTTATCCAGGAGATCCAGCTGGAAGAACCTTGCATGGAATCTTCCATATTGTAGAGCCCCTTAGGAGGCAATTATCTTTCCAAGAAGGCGAATGCACTTTTGAACCGACACCCTGGCTGGCTTCAAGACATCCCGAACCATTGAATGGATCACCAACGCGTTCTCCACTGGCAGAAACACCTGCTGCACTTCCGTGTCGAGTATCATCCCCATGAAGGGCAGTCTCCTTGTCGGCTCCAAATGTGACTTTGGAAGGTTCAGGATCCACCCATAATCCTGGATTGAAATGTGAAGGTACGCATCCTTGATATCCTGGGATACTAGGAATTCCCCCTCTTCCAGACCTGAGATCACCACTCTCAGACTCCATCTTGAATTTGATTTCCCTCAAGTAGGGGTTCAATGACTTTAGGTTTAATATCGGCCTTACCGAACCTTCCGGTTTCGGTACCACAAACAGGTTGGAGTAATAACCCTTGTGTTTTAGGTGAGGTGGAACTGGAACAATAACATCTGTTCGGACCAATTTTTTAATGGCTTCCTGCAGGATAGCACTTTCTGTCAGCTAAACTGTTAAGCCTGATTTGAAGAATCTGTGAGGTGGAGTTCCTGAAACTCCAGTCTGTAGCCCTGGGTACTAATGTCTGTCACCGTGGGGTCTAGGCATGATGATGCCCAGATGTGATTGACATTTTTTAGTCTTGCACCCACCTGCACGGTCTCCAGGCTGGGAGGTTCACAGTCATGCTGAAGATTTTGAGGAAACAGAACCTGGTTTCTGTTCCTGAGAACCTGTTGGTGCAGGTTTTCTGGATTTGGGTCTTTGAAATTTTGCAGTCCGAAAGGACTGCAGTGTAGATGTAGGATAAGATTTCCTAGTCAGTGGTGCTGCTCAGGGGAGAAAGGTCGACTTTCCCGCAGTTGCCGTGGAGATCCATTCATCCAATGCATCCCCAAACAGAGCCTGACATGTGAAGGGTAGGTTCTCCACACTTTTCTTGGATTCTGCATCTGCAGTCCATTGGCGTAGCCAGAGTCCTCTGCGCGCCGAAACCACCATGGAAGTAGCCCTCGCATTCAGCATGTCAAGGTCCTTCATGGCCTCCACCATGAACCCAGCAGAATCCTGTATGTGACGCAAAAACAATTCAATGTCACACCTATCCATAGTATCTAAGTCCTCTAGTAATGTGCCTGACCACTTTACTATGGCTTTAGAAATCCACGCACAAGCAATAGTGGGCCTTAAAGCCACACCTGTAGCAGTGTATAGTGATTTGAGCGTAGTCTCAATCTTGCAGTCAGCTGGCTCTTTTAGGGCGGTTGAACCAGGGACAGGTAAAACCACCTTTTTAGACAACCTAGAAACAGAAGCGTCTACTATAGGTGAGTTTTCCAACTTCTTTTGTATCCTCCTCAGGGAATGGGAAAGCAATGAGGATTCTTTTAGGGATCTGGATTTTTTTCTCTGGGTTTTCCCAGGATTTTTCAAATAAAGAATTTAACTCCTTAGAAGCCGGGAAGGTGAGCGAGGATCTCCTATTTTCCGTAAAATAAGATTCCTCTACTTGTTCAGGTACCTTCTCAGAAATATGTACAACATCCCTAATGGCTTCAATCATTAGCTGCACCCCCTTAGCAAGGGATGCATCATCTTCCTGCATATACCCATCACCGTCCCATGTATCAGAGTCGGTATCAGTATCAACTTGCATTATCTGGGCAAGTGTACGCTTCTTTGGGTATGAAGGTGGGTTAGTAGAGGAAGTAGTGGGAGCTGAATGTCAGGCTCCGGAGCCTTACCTCCGGTTGGGTGCTCCCGAGGGTTACCGTCCCGCTGGTTGGCGCGGCTGCGGCGGCAGGGAGCTGCTGGCGGCGGGTCCTCCTGGACGGATGTGCGGCTGCCAAGGACCGGGGGCCGAGGGTCTGGAGAGCCGGGCGCTGAGGCGGGGATCGCTGCGGTAAGGTCCTCTAGTGGTGACACAGTATAGTGTGTCAGAGATAGAAGCTGGCTAAAGCTGTGTGCTAACAGCTAAGTATGTCTCCTGTGCTGGGGGCAGCCATGTTGGAGACCAGAGTATTACCAATGAAGTTCCCAATCTGTGTCTGGCCAATCCTGCGTGTTCTCCCCTTACAAAAGGGGGCTGGCTTAGAGGGAGAATGCCAGTGCTTCAAGTTATCTCCTTGTGAAAGGTTCTCAAGCTCTGTGCTCCCAGGTTACTTCTGGTACCCGGGTCCTGGTTGCTCTCATCCATCGGTTACCTAAACGCTGCTGCAGTCCTGCTGTCTAAGTCCGTTGCCACTCATGGAAGCGCTCACGAGGTCCCAGGTCGTAGAGGAGCTCCAGGTGCTAACGGCAGTTCCCGCAGACGTCTTCATTTCTTCAAAGTCCAAGTTCTTCAGCCTCGTCTTTCAATCACAAACCACAGTCTTTATTTTTTCAAAGTCCAAGTTCTACATTCAGTCACCTCGTTTACTCTATTCACAGGTAGCTGTCCCTTCAGCCAAAACTCGGTTGTCGGAACCCCAATTTACACCAAGCGTGACACTGAATGCTGCAACCCCTCTACAGATTTTCTCAAAAACTGCGTCTCTTTCTCATTATGGGACATCCTTGATGAAATCTGGGATATCATTCCCCTTAAAGAATCCATCCACGGGGGTCAGATTCAGAAGGCTGGGAAAGCACATTGCAGTCCTGAGTACATGGAATAGACTCCTCTGGAGAAGATACACACTCTGCAGCACATGATACAGAGCCCTTAGACATGGTAATGTGGATATATACACTCACACACACATACAGGAAAATGTCAGACACAGTTTCCCCCAGAGTACCTTCAGAGAGTCACCGAGTATAAGGAGCCAGCCACACAGCGCCCCTGTGGACAGTAATTATGATAAAAGCCCGGCGCTGACTAATCAACCTTAATAGGTTGAATAGTACTAACTACACTCCCCGTCTATAACACCCTGGTACCACAGTAACTGGAGTTATGTGGGGTTCAGTGCTCCCTGTCAGCATCCTGTTCAGCGTTCTGCAGGGAGAAAATGGCGCTGGTGAGTGCTGCATCCGCTCTGATGAGAAGCCCCGCCCCCTGTAAAGGCGCGGCTTCCCGCACAATGATTATACTGGTCTGAGGTCTCATGGTGCTAACAGCGGGATTTGCCCCTGTTAGCTATAAACATCAGTGTTAGGCTGGCCTAGGATGCCCCTCAGCAGCATCTACATACACGTTGCTGAGCCTGTATGGAGCGCAGCCTGCCAGAGCTGCGCTTCCACCCTTGTGCTGCCATTCCTGCCGCTGTACTCACCACTCTTCTTTCTTCTGGCTCTGTTAGGGGCTGGCAGCCGTGCTGCGGGAGTGAGTGGTCGCCTAGTGGGCTTGCGATCAGCACCCTCAGGAGCTCAGTGTCCTATCAGGGGAGATAGAGAACCATTAACTTCTACAGTTGGTTCCTACTCCCCCCTAAGTCCCACGAAGCAGGGAGGCTGTTGCCAGCAGCCTCCCTGTACCTAACACTTTTAGAAAAAAGTTAAAACTAGAAAAACTCCTAAGAGCTCCCCTAGCTGTGACCGGCTCCTCCGGGTACATTTTCTAAACTGAGTCTAGTAGGAGGGGCATAGAGGGAGAGGCCAGTCCACACTATTAAACTCTTAAAGTGCCAGTGGCTCCCAAAGGACCCATCTATACCCCATGGTACTAAATGGACCCCAGCATCCTCTAGGACATAATATAAATATTGTTACTGTTTCTATTATTCTATATAACAATATGTTAACTAGGGATAAAATGATGTTACACAGTACAAAGTAGGTATAAGGTTCTACCACTCTGATTGCTACTGTCTGGTATCAGCCCTACCTATGTCACACTAACACAAAAACAAGCAAGGGGAAAACTGAAAATACGTGCTCACACCCTAGTGAAAGGCAATGCAAAATAGCTGCCTGCAACTGCGTGCACATTCGAAGCAAAGATGCAGATCAGGCAAACATCGTACTCCTGAGTGAATCTATGGTCAATCAAAATGGCCGCTCCGACTGACACACCGGAGATTTATTTCCTGCGCACAGACTTGCAGTTGGTGTCTGATATGGGCCCTGAAACTGGTTTTCTACACGCCTGTGTTTTGCTGCTACTCCCCTTTACCTCCCACAAAACAGCCGCCCCCTGTCAATCACTTGCTAATTAATCCTCACTGCGACTCACTGAATAGCAATTTACAATTCAAGTGCCACACTACATGAACATCGGAATAGCGTACAACTATGAATCAGGCCAACAGGGCAGAACCACATTCTGGAAAGCATGAGCTTACACACCGTGTTACGGTGCACTCCTGTGGATCAGTCTATTCCAACACACAATTTCACATACAAATTTACTGCAATTTTACACATATCTAATATGAACACATGGGCCCTCATTCCGAGTTGTTCGCTCGGTAAATTTCTTCGCATCGCAGCGATTTTCAGCTTAGTGCGCATGCGCAATGTCCGCACTGCGACTGCGCCAAGTAAATTTGCTATGCAGTTAGGAATTTTACTCACGGTTTTTTCTTCGTTCTGGTGATCGTAATGTGATTGACAGGAAGTGGGTGTTTCTGGGCGGAAACAGGCCGTTTTATGGGTGTGTGCGAAAAAACGCTACCGTTTCTGGGAAAAACGCGGGAGTGGCTGGAGAAACGGAGGAGTGTCTGGGCAAACGCTGGGTGTGTTTGTGACGTCAAACCAGGAACGACAAGTACTGAACTGATCGCAGATGCCGAGTAAGTGTGGAGCTACTCAGAAACTGCCAAGTCCACCACCTTTTGTAAAGGAAACTTTTACTTTATAATCCAGTTCAACTCTCCTTGTAGTAAGACATACATGATTCAAAACAATTGAGCATCTGGATGAAGGAACCGGCGCATGTGTGCCCAAAAAGGGGGCAGGGCCTTGGGAAAGGGGTGGAGCCTCATGGCACCCTGTGAGGGGAGGTGCCCAGCAGCTGCCCCAGGATCCCCCTGCACTAGGAATAGATGCCATCTATTCGCCTGCTGCATGTGTGCTCCACTGTTGTCCCCAACCCCCAAAACTGCCACCCACCCACTGCGGGACACTGCGGCCAAGATAGGAAAAGCCTCAAAACTGCCACAAGCAATGCAGTGTTGTAAACATCTTGTGTATGTTTCGGCAGGTAACGTTATGGAGTTTTAAATGAAATGTCAGTTAGCTAGACTATTTGTTTGCTGATACATGCACCATCATGGTTCATTTAACAGCTTATAACCTCTTGGCAAGTCAACTGGCAAAAGATAGAAGTAAATATTACACCTAACGGCCCAGAAATAAATCAGTCTTGTTATTAGTATAAATGACACATTGTATACAAACAGCAACCAGCATAATAGGTAAATGTGAGCATATTGTAACTGCTCATTGCTAAACGTCCCTAGCAAATTAACCACTGCACTACTGGAACGCATGTTTACATCAGCTTGGAACTTCGTCATAGCATTGCACTGACTACTCACATGACATTGCCCTGTTCACTGGAGCGGGACATTTGTCAAGATTACTGTATGTCGTGAAGTAGAAAACTACAAGGATCTGATTATGCAACCAGAAAAAAAATAATTATTAATCCCACTAATTTCTCATTCCACAGTCCAGTAATCTCTGATTTGTTTTCTATTTTGTTACTGTCCAGCCCATGATTCATTTTGCTACAATCTATTAATGCTGAGAAAAAAGGGAACTTCTTGTTAACAAAGTTATATAACTTCTACTTGTTTTTCAGAATAGATGTAGTGGTAGTGGTGGTAGTACCTGCTTAACCTGCTGACCAACATGCAAAAATTATACAGTAACAATGGTGCATATAAGCTAATGACTGGGTGTGCAGGCAAGGCAATAAGCAGGGTCTCATCGCAAATAGCAAAATCCTTGGAGGGCCATTGAGTATCAAGGCTCCATCTGGTGGTAAAACATTGTACTGAGTGTCTATAAGTATACGTACAGTATGTGTGTTGATTTTGTAAAATTCTTCATACTTGGCTATGATTTAACGTCATGCCACTGGTGCAAATCACATTAGAACCAAGGCGTGAAAGGTAATTTTAGGGTCATCTGTCTGGATCTATCTATCTATATATCTATCTATCTATCTATCTATCTATCTATCTATCTATCTATCTGTCTATAGGCCCCCATGGATCCGATTTTCCCCCGATCTTCCCGGCAGCTTCCCGGGAGTCCTGCGATTACAATTTGCAACCAAGTAGTTTTTTTAACATCTGATGAATCACATCTGATTGTGTACAAATGCATTCCGATATGCACCTTTTCCTCCAATTGCGATAAATATTCATGGCAGCCATGCCAATCTGAGACTCCGATCCGAGGAGCACGGGAGGAGGAAAATTAAATGCGATGTGACACTTTTCATCCGATCCATCAAACAGAAAGCTCGGAATCGGATGAAAATTGGTCATATCGCACTAGTCAAAACAAACAGAACTCTACAAAAAAACCATTGGACCAACTACTGCTTATTTCACATAGACAAGTATATGTTCAAACCGCAGACTTATTTAGCATCAGTTTTCAAATTGACCACAAACCAACAGCCTATCCACCCAAATAATATACTACCAATTGACAGGCCTGTTTGAGTTCTAAAATACATTCTATTGGACAAAGCACTTATTAAAAAATTTTTCACATGTTCGAATGTACACCTTTGCTTTGTACACCTATCCTATAACAGTAATGTTATAGGATAGGTGCTTGATGGATACTGTATCTACACCAGCAATTGTTTAAAAAATAATAATATTGAAATGTTTGTTAAAACATACTTTACACTGCCTGTTGAAATGGGTTGGGTATGCGTGACCGGTGGTCACCTCCATGGTCGCCACAGGTTCTATTCCCACTCTATGGGTGTCGTGGTTCCCACGAGTGGGAACAGTCCATGCTAGTCGGCATGCCGACTATCGGGATAGTGAGGGGGCGGGATGTAGGGGAGGTGTTGTGACTGGCGGTCTCCTGACCGCCAGGAGACTGACACCCGGAATCCCAACAGCCAGCACTTTGATGACGGCCATCATACCGACACCCGCCCCTAATTCCCACTCGGTTGGAGGGTCTATAGCAAAGCTCGCCACTGGGACAGCAGCGTGGCATGCGCAGCGAGCCCGCAAGAGGACTCTCTGCCGTATATTCCTGCAGACGGGATGCCGCTGTCGGTATACTGACAGCCGGTATCCCATCTACCAGTATGTCATACCAGACCCAACCAGTATACCACATTTGGTGTATCTTACAAAATATATTGTTTGTTGTGTTAACATTTTTTCACGAAATCAATAAATAAACATTTTAATGATTATGCTGGACATATACACAACAATTATCTGGCGGGTGCTGAAATCTAAACTTAATGTCAGCAAATAAGAGAGAGTAAGGCTGGGGACGAGAGCTCACATTTTGTGTGTGTGTCCTCTCTGCTCCTTCTCCTCTCCCCCTCTATTTAAACGAATAACAGATAACATAGTAGAAGACAGACAAGATAAACATTGAAAACGAAAACCTACTGTACACTACACTACGAGCACACCACAGGTGCACACAATTAAACACTAAAAAGACTGAAAAGAAATGACAGTACAAAAAAATTAGACAAACTTTAAACTAATGCTGGGCACATATAGGCAGATATATTGGCTGATCAATTGATCGGACGACCTAGTCTTAACTGATCGCCGGGTATGTATAAAAAATATGTCTGTGAACGACGTCGTTTGCAGACATATAGCATTGGCTCTGCTGCGCAGATGATGACCAATATATCTACAGATATGTTATGCCACACAGTAGTGCTCCTTATATACAATGACCACAGTAGTGCCCCTTATACACAACTAGTTCCCCCTACCATTACCACAACTAGTTCCCAATACCATGCTAAGGCTTCTAGTACTATGATGGAGAAAGAAAAATACTAATGCACACTCTAAGCACTAAGAATACTGATAGTAAAAATGGTTTTAAAAAACCCCTCAGAATTAACATAGAGCAGAGGTTCCCAAACGCGGTCCTCAAGGCACCCCAACGGTTCAGGTTTTAAATGTATCCATGCTTGGTCGCAGGTGACTTAATTAGCACCTCAGTCAATTTGATTTAACCATCAGTGCTGAGCCATGGATATACCTAAATCCTGGACTGTTGGGGCGCCTTGAGGACCGCGTTTGGGAACCTCTGACATAGAGTATATCTGAAGTTCTTAGCACACATTTGCGCAAATATATGGGCCCATGCACCACGACCAGGTGACTTCATTACATGGGTCCATAACATCACTAATACATAATATACATTTATCCAGGTTTTACCTTCAAAAAGATACCTTATTAATGTGTGGTCAGCAATAGGGAGGCCAATCCCGAAACTGGGATCGGCAGGATCTCTAAATTCTGGCCCAAAAATGCCAGGATTTGAATCTCGCTATTGGAGCTTCCATTTCCAGGATTAGGTTGTGCATGCGCAGTTTTGCTGTGCGGCCCGGGTGGAAGTGGGGTATTTAAAGCTTAGGATGTAGCGCTGGCCGCCAGCCAATTGGAGCTGGCGGGCCAGCAGCCAATCAGGGAAGCGTCCACAGCAGCAGCTCCTGATTGGCTGCCGGACTGCCAGTTCTTATTGACTGGTGGCCAGTGCTATATTTTAAATGCCGCCGGCGCGGTGAGTGTGTGTCCATGGCTGCCTGCCTAATAGTAAGTATTGCTACCTACACCCACCCGCCCTCCCTGCTCCCTACATCCTCCCTGCTCCTTACATCCTCCGTGCTCCCTACACCCACCCTCCCGCGCTATTTCCTACATTCTCCCTGCTCCCTACTGCTCCCTACATCCTCCCTGCTCCCTACACCCATTCTCCTGCACTGCTCCCTACATCCTCTGTGCTCCCTACACCCACCCTCCCTGTTCCCTACACCCTTCCTCACTGCCCTCCACAACTACTCTCCCTGCGATCCTTACTGCAATTCTGGGATCTCGAATAACGGGATTGAAAAAATGGCCTGGGGATTGTCTTCCCTAGTCAGCAATGTAGGAACCTGTGCTAATTAAAACACCTGAGGCTAGAGGGGAGGGGTGCCAATGCCAGAGTGAACGAGCCTTACCTTCAAGTGTACAATATATACACAAATATAGAGGAAAAATGGAATGGACTGGACTGCGCACACTATTTCTAAACATATTAAGAGGTGTTACCATGCTAAAGTTGGAGAAAGAAAAATACTGATGCAAACTCTTACACCTCCCTGCCCCCCTGTGCCTTTGCCATGTACTGTGAGGAGGGAGGAGGGGGGTTGGGGTTTAGTGCAGTTGCTGCTGCTTTGTGACCACCGGGGAGGAGGGTGCAGCTACTGGTACTATTAGCATCAGGAATTCTATAGAGCAGGAGCCACGACCAGCATGAGCAGTGACCTAATTGAGCCATCAGCAAGAGCCCCAGCTAGCAGGTGCTTGACATTTGGAGCTCTTACCAGCTGGAGCTATGATCTCCAGGAGCAAGACCAGTACCTGTGAGTGGTATCCGGATGATAGATAGTGTCTAGTTAGGCAGTCAATAGATAGACACCATATGTTAGACACACATTAGGTCGACAGGGTCAAAAGGTTGACATGAAAAAGGAAGACAGTACAAAAGGTCGACAGGGTCAAAAGGTCGGCGTGAAAATGGACGACATAAAAAAGGTAGACATAGGGTTCTTCTTTAATTTTACATGTTTTTGGATTATTTCATACCTTCTCTATCCATGTCGGCATAGAGTAGGTTATAAACCTTGTGGCGAGCGCAACGATCCACTGATCTTGAAGCGAGGTAAGCGAAGTGAGCCCCGCGAGGGGATGCCTTTCTACAATTGGGGGTCACAGATGACAAAACTATCCACACAAACCACAAAAATGCAAAAAAATAAATGGTATCTACCTTTTTGGTGTTGACCATTTTCATGTCGACCTTTTGATCCTGTCATCCTTTTATACTGTCTACCTTTTTCATATCGACTTCTTGACCCTGCCGACCTAATGTCTGTCTAACATGTGGTGTCTATCTATTGACTGTCTAACTAGACAATATCTAGCTATAATCCCACACTCCCTGTGGGTACCTTGGCCAGCATGTGCCCTGGGGGGTTTTGTGGAAGCAAGTCAGTTCTAAGTGCTAGTTATATAATAAACAAACATCCACACCATGAGTCTCCAGCAAGGGCTATGTTGAAGATGAGAACAGCACTCCAATAAACATACACGACACGTGCAAAATCAGCATATTAGGCAAAAACAGTTCATTCTTACAAGCATATCATATTTGTTATCTAACAGATCAGATTCATTCTGTGGATATTCATCCAACCCAGTCACAGCTCCCAACAGCTGTTTCTGTCACTACTGTCATCACGGGAGTATCAATCATATGCTGCTCAAAGTGCTTCCTAAATATACTGGTGACTAACATTAAGTGTGCTCACCTGTCCACTTTGCCAACCAAGCTTCCCGCCAAACGCCAGGGACAGCACGCTGCCAGGATGCCGGGATACATCAGGCCGCCACACCATGACACCACCAGGAAGTGACGTACATGCGACAGCACCCACGTCTCCCGCAAACCAGTCAGCAACACCCGTCCACTCACTATGACATGGCACTCGGGGGCACAGTGGAAATCTTCACATTATCTATATCTAAAACCAGAACCAAAAAACACCAAAATATGGGACAAACATAATCTTTAAACATCGCCATCAGTACCAAACGTAAAAAGCATATAAACAGTACATTATACCATAGTATCCATAATCAAGTTGGTTACCATGGTTGTTACAAACATGACAATTCTAGTATAGACTTGCAATGGAAGAAAAAAGAAGGCTCTTGTGTGGGCGCACTCTTGAGAGAAAAAGTTGATAGTATATGAGAATTTAGAGAATACTTAAGATATAACTTTTATTGACATTATTAAAACAAAAATGCCCTTCCCAGAGATCTATGAAAACAATAAAGATTTGAAAAAATGTTAAAATGTTCTGGTCTCTTTATTTCAAAGAGTATTTGGAAAGGTTGTAGACATTGGATTGTCATACCCCCATTTCCCCTGACCAGTACAGGGTTTCTGTATTGATGGAACCAGGGGTTGGTCAAAACAAGATTTTTTAGGAAAGTCCAAATAAATAAACTATGAATAACTAGAATGGTGATCAGTGGTCACCACTCTAGGGATTATATACCTGAATTACATATAAATACCACATTAACAGGCAGAATTGAGGGCATCAGATTACAGTCAAAAAATTGTTATTATTGTAAACACTGTAATGAAAAAATACGGAATAGAATTAGTGGTGATACTGCTGTTGGTGTCTCATGTCACATGAAAGAGGAAATTAATTCCTGCTCTACAACACCAGGTATTCGCAGGCAGTCACCTCTCCTGATACTAACCTGGCCCATCGCTGTTTAGCTTCCAAGATCGGACGAGATCGGGCGTTGACAGCGTGGTATGGTAGTAGAGATTTAAGTGTACACCAATGAAAGTGCACCTATATAAGAAATAAGAAATCGGCAGATAGAGAAGAAATAGCAGGTAGGAATTTAAAGTGGGTGAAAATATGTGGATCTGCTTTCCACGTTAGACACGGTTCCAAAGTTCCCACCGGTGTGGTACAATGTTCCGGGAATCATGGATGAGAGTCCACGAAGTTGGTGAATGAAGAAATAAGATAAACAGTTTATTGAATAAGAATTTGGATATAATAGGCTAGTTGCTTTGGTAAGATAGTAAAAGGACTTTGCTGCTACACAAAATATAATCACAAAGGACTGGATATTCCAACAGTAATGGGAAAAATTCCCTAGTGTCTCACTCTTAGATTCTGGTGTGATTGAAAATCATATTATATCATACACAGGAAATTCTTATTTAGAAGAAGGTATATCTCCTTGCAAGGTGAGAGATATATATTATAACGAGAAACTGTGAACAAGTTCTCACAGTATCAGGTAGAGTATGATTCAAAACACCATATGTCAATATAGGGTATAGATGATATAGGACTTTGTAAATGGATTACACAAAGCAAGGTATATAACCGTCAGAAAAAAACTGTGAAAAAAACGTCCCAATATGAAAAGAAAAATGCAGCAAGAATGTCAGTGTTTACAAATAGAGGAATCAATCTATAATAATTTAGATGCCAATTTGTCTATTGGTATATATATATGTAGGAGATAAATAATAACGCTATCCTGGCCTCGGTTGAGAAAGGCTGAGAATTTGGCTCATATCAAGGAGAAGCCCCTTAACAACAAGACCACACTGAAAAATAACAGGTGTAAATAGGGAAAGAAATAATATATAATCTCCCTAAATAAAGTGTTGCTATCCGTGGCATAGGTCCACAAGATAGAGGGGGCTTACGAATCTCCAATTCCTCCAGAAAACCAGGTAAGCAGAACAGGTATCAGGATAGTGCCATTGTAGGACTGTGTGGACGGACCCCCCCCGCAGAAAACGCGTTTCGTCCGTAGGGCTTGTTCACTTCCGGGTTCCGTGTACACAGCCCTACGGGCAGATGATACTAAACTGTGTAGAATAATTAATTAATTCAGATAAGGATGTTGAGTCTCTACAGAAAGACCTATTTAAATTGGAAGTTTGGGCAATTAATTGGAGAATGACGTTCAATATAGAAAAAAGAAAAAAAAAGTTCTGCACTTTGGGACTAAAAACAATCATGTAACCTATAAACTAAATGGGAAAAATTTAGGGGAAGCGGTAATTAAAAAAGATTTGGGGGTTCTCATTAATAATAGATTTAGTAGCAGTACCCAATGTCATAGTGCGGCATTAAAAGCAAATAGGGTGTTAGCATGCATAAAGCGGGGAATTCAGTCAAGGGAAGAGAGTGTAATCCTGCCATTGTACAAATCATTGGTACTGCCGCACCTGGAATATTGTGTTCAGTTCCGGGCACCGCTCCACAAAAAAAACATCTTGGAACTTGAAAGGGTACAGAGGCGAGCCACCAAATTGATTAAGGGGTTAGAGGCACTGTATTATGAGGAAAGGCTTACTAGGTTAGATATGTTCACACTAGAAAAAGAAGGTGGCTAAGAGGAGACATTATTATTATTTACAAATATATAAAGGGACATTACAAGTATCTATCAGGAGATCTGGTTATTGAGAAATCTCTACACAGGACACGTGGACACCGTCTGAGGTTAGAGGAGAGAAAATGTCATACCCAATGAAAGGGTACTTCACAGTAAGGTCAGTAAGGATTTGGAATTCACTGCCTGAGAAGGTAATAATGGTGAACTCAATCAATGGGGGAGATTCAAATGTTTGAAAAGTCAGTTGGGAGTCTGTTTATTCCTATCTAATAGACAGGAAAAAACAGACACCCAACCGACTTTTCAAACATTTGAATCTCCCCCAATATGTATAAAAATTGATTAGATAAATTCCTAACTGAAAGAAATATTCAAGGATATAGCATTTAAAGTGAGTGTATTTTATTAAAAAAAGTATTATTTATTTTAGAAAAACCATGATTTATAGTGTTAGTTAGACTTATTAACTTAACCTCATCTGGGTCAGTATAGTTAAAATAGTATTAAATGCAGATTAGTATAAGAATTATAAATAAGGTTGAACTAGATGGACATTTTGTCTTTTTTCAACCTTAATAACTATGTTACTATGATATGCCAATGTTTTATTATCGATTTTTTCACCATACCAGATGTAATAGCGTATGTGCGATGTTTCAGTAGATCCTCACATTTACATTACAAGCACTTTGTCACAGCTTGACAAAGCCGTGGATCAGAGCCACGATCAATACATTTCAGCCCCATATTTGCGAGAGCATCTGGTAGTTTTGTAGCATCTGACGTAATGTGTGCCACTCTCACTAATTGGGAGAATGGGAGTCCCTTCTTGAGGGGTTGTAGGTGAAAGTTTGTTGCCAAAAGAAGAGTATTTTTATACGTTGGTTTCTTAAAGATGTTTGTTGTAAAACAACAATCTTTAATACCTATAAGAACATCCAAGTACTCTACAATGATGGGTGAACCTAATAGACCCCGGCCTGCTGTTTAACTCATTCACAAATTAAATGAGAGCCAATTCGCCTCCAGTCCACATCATGAAAAGGTTGTCTATAAACCGTACATAAAAGATAATACATTTTGAAAAATCAAGATCCTGCACGATATTGAGACACTCAAATTAATATATAAATAAGGTGGCATATGACGGGGCCATGTTTGACCCCATAGCTGTCCCATTCAATTGCAAATAAAAATAATTATTAAACAAAAAATAATGCTTATGCAAAATAGTCTCAATAAGCAATATAAAAAAATAAACTGGCAGACCCACCTACTGTGGACTGGTGCTAATGGCTCTCCTGACTGCCTCAATATCTTCACAATGTTTAATGTTGGTATATAGGCTGGTGACATCTAAGGTCACTAGCACACATCCCTCTGGAGGTTGGCCAGACATCTTTAGCTTGTTGATAAAATCAGAGGTGTCCTTAATAAAGAAGGGTATATCCTGGACCACCAGCTGCAAGTAATTATCAACAAATTGGGACAATGGTTGTCACTATGACCCACTGGAGGAGATGATGTGCCTACACGGAGGATCCATTAAACTCTTGTGTACCTTCGGCAAGATGTACAAGACTGGAATCCTTGGGTAGTTTTGTGTAAGAAATTTCACCTTCTGTTCATCTTTCCACCCATTGATATAATTTAGGTGAATGGCAGAACCTATCTCTCTTTTAAAGTTGTCAGTTGGATCAAAAGTAATTTTTTTTTATAGCAATTGCCATAAGACAGCTGTCTCATCACTCCACTCACATAGTTAGATCTGTCCAATACCACTATCCCACCGCCTTTATCGGCGGGTAGAACAACGATATTGGTGTTTTCATGTAAAGACATAAAGGCTGCTATCTCATCACGATTAAGATTAGAATGTTGAATCCTAGCTTTCCGCAAAAATGGTAGTGTGTCCATATTTACTAAATGCATGAATGTCTCAATCGATGCGTTTGATGATGGAGGATTAAATGTACTGGGAACCTTGAAAGGTGTCTGTTTCCACTCCGTAACTACTGGCTTGCTAAAGAAAGCTTTAAGGCGTAGCTGTCTATGAAATTTGTACAATTCTATTTCAAAGTCGAACGTTTTTTGTCTATGTGCCTTTACAAAATACAGGCCCATAGCCAATACGTTCTTCTCTGAATCAGTAAGTTTATAAGAGGACAAATTAAACACCGCTATCTGCGGACATCTTTGGTATTTTTCCCTTTTATATTTTATATGCCTGACGCCTCCTCTTCTATTGCGTTTTCTGGGTCCTTTTTCCGTTAGTGTTTTGATGTGGGTATAAACTTTCCCACCTGAAAAATGTTGCTTATGCTTACTTGACTGATCTGAGTCACTTTGAAATGTATTTGACTCAATATCCATACATTGTCTAATTGGTCACCTACAGAATGTTCGTCCAGTTTTCCACTGGCTAGTTATATAATAGTTATATGGTATATTATCTCCTCAGATGTATGAAGGTTTGCCGGAGGCCAAGGGAGTGACACAGAGGGAGACGAAGAGAGCGAGAGAGAAACAGTAGGAGATAGAGGGATCAAGACAGTGGGAGATGGAGATAGTGAGAGAGATAGTGGGAGATAGAGGGATTGAGAGAGACAGTGGGAGATGGTGGGAGCGAAAGACAGTGGGAGAAGGTGGGAGCGAAAGACAGTGGGAGACGGCGGGAGCGAGAGGTGGAGTGAGAAAGACAGAAGGAGACAGGGGGAGCGAAAGACAGGCAGTGGAAGAAAAAACAGGTGAAAAAAAGGCCTATTTCCTTTTCCTGTGTGCTTTGTAGAAGTGAAGACCAGCCCATTATGTAAATTGCAGGAATATTTTGCACATTTCACGATGATGATCTGCCAGTTTGTACAAAGTAAAGTTTAATTGGTCAATGTCATCAACAACAGATATATCTTTAAATGGCAGTGGTGATTGATCAGTGTGTAACAAAAACCACCATCTGCAGCTACAGTATATCTTTAGGTGGTTACTCAGCTTAAAACAAAGCTACACAGAAAAATAGTAGACAGTTCTCAGAATTTGTAAAATCACTCACCAAACTGCTCTCCAAAATCACATCTCCTAACACCAACTACCTCCTACCATCTCACGGGTTCACTACTATATGCCGGCGGTCGGGCTCCCGGCGACCAGCATACCGGTGCCGGGAGCCCGACCGCCGGCTTACCGACAGTGTGGTGAGCGCAAATGAGCCCCTTGCGGGCTCGTTGCGCTCACCACGCTACGGGCACGGTGGCGCGCTACGCGCGCCACACTATTTTATTCTCCCTCCAGGGGGGTCGTGGACCCCCACGAGGGAGAATAAGTGTCGGTATGCCGGCTGTCGGGATCCCGGCGCCGGTATACTGTGCGCCGGGATCCCGTCAGTCGGCATACTGAAGACCACCCCCATCTCACTATGGGCTTCATTCCAATTTGTATGGAATTGCACAGCTACAGGGAAGAGGCTGTGCAATTCAGTACAAATAAAATGTAAGTGCAGCAGGAGGCGTCTATAGGAGATAGACGTCTCCTAGACAATGTTAGCAGACCTTGGTCAGTTTGCGTAAGCTGAAGCATACTCAGACTAGCCATAGGATCCGGACAGCCAAGTCCAGGAAGTCTGCATTCGACGACACAGACCCTGGGCCCAGCATGCCTACAAAAGGGGGACGACACTCCGCCATTCTGAAGAACCTTTTTTTTTTTAAATCTGTTTATTGAACAGCAATAAAAGAAGTGTACAATAATCACAATAGGATGACAATATCAAAAACGCTACATAGCAAACATGATTAATAAGGCATCCAATCAATTCCAAAGCATACATACATTGCTGTCTATTTCCATTTTTCTGTTTAACAAAAAACAAAGTATGGTCCAAGATGTACACAAGAAAACTAGAAGATATATAGGAAAGAGAGCAAAGAATAGAGAAGAAAAGGAAAAATAGGATTTTAATACCTACCGGTAAATCCTTTTCTCCTAGTCCGTAGAGGATGCTGGGGACTCCAAAAGGACCATGGGGTATAGACGGGATCCGCAGGAGACATGGGCACACTAAAAAGACTTTGACTGGGTGTGAACTGGCTCCTCCCTCTATGCCTCTCCCCCAGACCTCAGTTATAGGAACTGTGCCCAGGAGAGACGGACATTTAGAGGAAAGGATTTTTGTTAAACTAAGGGCGAGAAGTATACCAGCCCACACCACAAACATACCGTACAACCGGATTAGCAGGAAACCAGATAACAGTATGAACTAACAACAGCAACAAGCTGAATATAACTGATACACAAACCTCATGTAACCGAAAATAACCAGTATCAATTAGAGATGAGCGCCTGAAATTTTTCGGGTTTTGTGTTTTGGTTTTGGGTTCGGTTCCGCGGCCGTGTTTTGGGTTCGAACGCGTTTTGGCAAAACCTCACCGAATTTTTTTTGTCGGATTCGGGTGTGTTTTGGATTCGGGTGTTTTTTTCAAAAAACACTAAAAAACAGCTTAAATCATAGAATTTGGGGGTCATTTTGATCCCAAAGTATTATTAACCTCAAAAACCATAATTTACACTCATTTTCAGTCTATTCTGAATACCTCACACCTCACAATATTATTTTTAGTCCTAAAATTTGCACCGAGGTCGCTGTGTGAGTAAGATAAGCGACCCTAGTGGCCGACACAAACACCGGGCCCATCTAGGAGTGGCACTGCAGTGTCACGCAGGATGTCCCTTCCAAAAATCCCTCCCCAAACAGCACATGACGCAAAGAAAAAAAGAGGCGCAATGAGGTAGCTGTGTGAGTAAGATTAGCGACCCTAGTGGCCGACACAAACACCGGGCCCATCTAGGAGTGGCACTGCAGTGTCACGCAGGATGTCCCTTCCAAAAAACCTGAACCACTAGCCATGAACATAGGCCAGGGCCTCAGCCGTTCCTTGCCACTCCGTGTGGTAAATGGCATATTGGCAAGTTTACGCTTCTCCTCCGACAATTTTATTTTAGGTTTTGGAGTCCTTTTTTTACTGATATTTGGTGTTTTGGATTTGACATGCTCTGTACTATGACATTGGGCATCGGCCTTGGCAGACGACGTTGCTGGCATTTCATCGTCTCGGCCATGACTAGTGGCAGCAGCTTCAGCACGAGGTGGAAGTGGATCTTGATCTTTCCCTAATTTTGGAACCTCAACATTTTTGTTCTCCATATTTTAATAGGCACAACTAAAAGGCACCTCAGGTAAACAATGGAGATGGATGGATTGGATACTAGTATACAATTATGGACGGGCTGCCGAGTGCCGACACAGAGGTAGCCACAGCCGTGAACTACCGCACTGTACTGTGTCTGCTGCTAATATATAGACTGGTTGATAAAGAGATAGTATACTCGTAACTAGTATGTATGTATAAAGAAAGAAAAAAAAAACCACGGTTAGGTGGTATATACAATTATGGACGGGCTGCCGAGTGCCGACACAGAGGTAGCCACAGCCGTGAACTACCGCACTGTACTGTGTCTGCTGCTAATATATAGACTGGTTGATAAAGAGATAGTATACTCGTAACTAGTATGTATGTATAAAGAAAGAAAAAAAAACCACGGTTAGGTGGTATATACAATTATGGACGGGCTGCCGAGTGCCGACACAGAGGTAGCCACAGCCGTGAACTACCGCACTGTACTGTGTCTGCTGCTAATATATAGACTGGTTGATAAAGAGATAGTATACTCGTAACTAGTATGTATGTATAAAGAAAGAAAAAAAAAACACGGTTAGGTGGTATATACAATTATGGACGGGCTGCCGAGTGCCGACACAGAGGTAGCCACAGCCGTGAACTACCGCACTGTACTGTGTCTGCTGCTAATATAGACTGGTTGATAAAGAGATAGTATACTCGTAACTAGTATGTATGTATAAAGAAAGAAAAAAAAAACACGGTTAGGTGGTATATACAATTATGGACGGGCTGCCGAGTGCCGACACAGAGGTAGCCACAGCCGTGAACTACCGCACTGTACTGTGTCTGCTGCTAATATAGACTGGTTGATAAAGAGATAGTATACTCGTAACTAGTATGTATGTATAAAGAAAGAAAAAAAAACCACGGTTAGGTGGTATATACAATTATGGACGGGCTGCCGAGTGCCGACACAGAGGTAGCCACAGCCGTGAACTACCGCACTGTACTGTGTCTGCTGCTAATATATAGACTGGTTGATAAAGAGATAGTATACTCGTAACTAGTATGTATGTATAAAGAAAGAAAAAAAAACCACGGTTAGGTGGTATATACAATTATGGACGGGCTGCCGAGTGCCGACACAGAGGTAGCCACAGCCGTGAACTACCGCACTGTACTGTGTCTGCTGCTAATATAGACTGGTTGATAAAGAGATAGTATACTCGTAACTAGTATGTATGTATAAAGAAAGAAAAAAAAACCACGGTTAGGTGGTATATACAATTATGGACGGGCTGCCGAGTGCCGACACAGAGGTAGCCACAGCCGTGAACTACCGCACTGTACTGTGTCTGCTGCTAATATATAGACTGGTTGATAAAGAGATAGTATACTACTAATATTATATATACTGGTGGTCAGGTCACTGGTCACTAGTCACACTGGCAGTGGCACTCCTGCAGCAAAAGTGTGCACTGTTTAATTTTAATATAATATTATGTACTCCTGGCTCCTGCTATAACCTATAACTGGCACTGCAGTAGTGCTCCCCAGTCTCCCCCACAATTATAAGCTGTGTGAGCTGAGCAGTCAGACAGATATATAATATATATAGATGATGCAGCACACTGGCCTGAGCCTGAGCAGTGCACACAGATATGGTATGTGACTGACTGAGTCACTGTGTGTATCGCTTTTTTCAGGCAGAGAACGGATATATTAAATAAACTGCACTGTGTGTCTGGTGGTCACTCACTATATAATATATTATGTACTCCTGGCTCCTGCTATAACCTATAACTGGCACTGCAGTAGTGCTCCCCAGTCTCCCCCACAATTATAAGCTGTGTGAGCTGAGCAGTCAGACAGATATATATAATATTATATATAGATAATAGATGATGCAGCACACTGGCCTGAGCCTGAGCAGTGCACACAGATATGGTATGTGACTGAGTCACTGTGTGCTGTGTATCGCTTTTTTCAGGCAGAGAACGGATTATAAATAAAACTGGTGGTCACTGGTCACTATCAGCAAAACTCTGCACTGTACTGAGTACTCCTAATGCTCCCCAAAATTAGTAAATCAAGTGTCTCTCTAATCTATTCTAAACGGAGAGGACGCCAGCCACGTCCTCTCCCTATCAATCTCAATGCACGTGTGAAAATGGCGGCGACGCGCGGCTCCTTATATAGAATCCGAGTCTCGCGATAGAATCCGAGCCTCGCGAGAATCCGACAGCGTCATGATGACGTTCGGGCGCGCTCGGGTTAACCGAGCAAGGCGGGAAGATCCGAGTCGCTCGGACCCGTGAAAAAAAACATGAAGTTCTGGCGGGTTCGGATTCAGAGAAACCGAACCCGCTCATCTCTAGTATCAATACAACTGCAAGGAACAGTCCGCACTGAGATGGGCGCCCGGCATCCTATATGGACCAGGAGAAAAGGATTTACCGGTAGGTATTAAAATCCTATATTCTCTTACATCCTAGAGGATGCTGGGGATTCAAAAAGGACCATGGGGTCTATACCAAAGCTCAAGACCGGGCGGGAGAGTGCGGACGACGCTGCAGCACCGATTGAGCAAACATGAGGTCCTCATCAGCCAGGGTATCAAACTTGTAGAACTTAGCAAAAGTGTTTGAACCCGACCATGTAGCTGCTCGGCAAAGTTGAAGTGCCGAGACCCCTCGGGCAGCCGCCCAAGATGAGCCCACCTTCCTGGTAGAATGGGCCTTTACTGACTTCGGCAACGGTAGCCCAGCCGAAGAATGAGCGTGCTGAATCGTATTAAAAATCCAGCGTGCAATAGTTTGCTTAGAAGCAGGATTTCCAATCTTGTTGGAAGCATACAGGACAAACAGAGCCTCTGTTTTCCTAGTAAGAGCCGTTCTGGAGACATAAATCTTCAAAGCTCTTAGAACATCAAGAGATTTTGGGACTGCCACAGCATCCGTAGCCACAGAGCCGGCCATAGGCATAGGCAAACTAGGCAATTCCCTAGGGCATTTGATATGCCTTGGGGCATCAGCAGCTTCTGCTGATTAAAATGATATGCAGCATTCTGTGTGTAGCATTTCATGTGCAGATACAGCCACAGTCACACACAGTATATAGGCATGCTGCATATCATTTTAATCAGCAGTAGCTGCTTGTGCATCCTAGCCACATAGCAATGCAAATAAGATGCATTTTCATAAAAAAGTGCCCGACGTTAGCATTGAGGAAAGATTTATGAGGACACATCTGTATCCAAGCAGAAGCAGAGGTCACAGTGTTAATGGCAGTGTGATTGCTGTGTGCATGTGAGTGAGTTGGTTGTGCAGTAGTGTTCTGAATATGTGTAAGGAGCATTATGTGTCATGTAAAAATGCATTAATAATGTGGAACATACAGATATGTCCTGTTATAACGTTGCTGCGTACCGCATAGCGGGCGCCATGCAACTCGCGCCAGCTCCTTGTGCTATAACTCCCGTTATAAGATGCGTTGTAAATGTGACGTCACGTTATAATTGTAACATGCATTCTACTTTCTGTCCACCAGATGTCGTTTTTCCTAAACTCTATGGTGAATGCCTCAAATAGCCAACGGACCCTTCGTAGCGCTACCTGCTGATTGGCTGACAGGTTCGAATCCTAGCGGGACCAGAATTATTATTATTTTTTGGGAAAAGTCAGGAAAAAAATGGCGTGGGGTCCCCCCTCCAAAGCATAACCAGCCTCAGGCTCTTCGAGCCGGTCCTGGTTCTAAAAATCCGGGGGGGAAACGGACAGGGGATCCCCCGTATTTTTAAAACCAGCACCGGGCTCTGCGCCTGGTGCTGGTGCAAAAAATACGGGGGAACCAAAAGAGTAGGGGTCCCCCGTATTTTTTACACCAGCATCGGGCTCCACTAGCTGGACAGATAATGCCACAGCCGGGGGTCACTTTTATACAGTGCTCTGCGTCCGTGGCATTAAATATCCAACTAGTCACCCCTGGCCGGGGTACCCTGGGGGAGTGGGGACCCCTTCAATCAAGGGGTCCCCCCCCAGCCACCCAAGGGCGAGGGGTGAAGCCCGAGGCTGTCCCCCCCATCCAAGGGCTGCGGATGGGAGGCTGATAGCCTTGAGAAAAATGACAGAATATTGTTTTTTCCAGTAGTACTACAAGTCCCAGCAAGCCTCCCCGCAAGCTGGTACTTGGAGAACCACAAGTACCAGTATGCGGGAGAAAAACGGGCCTGCTGGTACCTGTAGTTCTACTGGGAAAAAAATATCCAAATAAAAACAGGAGACACACACCGTGACAGTAAAACTTTATTTCACACATGTCGACACACATACATACTTACCTATGTTGACCCGTTGAGTTCTTGAGAGGTCTGGCCTCTGGACCAATGGAAGGAGACCGAAACCAACAGACCGTTAACTCCCACTGTTTTGATATAGGCAGTTTTTCTAAGATATAGGGGGTAATTCCAAGTTGATCGCAGCAGGAAATTTTTTAGCAGTTGGGCAAAACCATGTGCACTGCAGGGGGGGCGGCAGATATAACATTTGCAGAGAGAATTAGATTTGAGTGGGTTATTTTGTTTCTGTGCAGGATAAATACTGGCTGCTTTATTTTTACACTGCAATTTAGATTGCAGATTGAACTCACCACACCCAAATCTATCTCTCTCTGCACATGTTATATCTGCCTCCCCTGCAGTGCACATGGTTTTGCCCAACTGCTAAAAAATTTCCTGCTGCGATCAACTTGGAATTACCCCCATAGTTAGTTAGTTGCTTGCTGAGGGGGAGAGAGATGGAGACGACTGTGCACTGTGCAACAGGGTGAAGTATGCTGGCTTTAACTGATTTTAATGTAACTACAACTGCTTCTTGTGTAATTGTAACTCTGTAACCATATATATACATGTTATACCTAATGATATACTGTACATATGTTATTTTGTATGCATACCCCTTTTAATAGCAAATATATATATACCTCTGAGCGTTGGACCTCAGTAATACCATGTGTGCGACTGCTTGATTTCTCTTGAGGGGTATAGGGCTGCAACGTTCAGCGCACTTTTATCGTATATGGTAATAAGATGCGCCTTGCGTCCGCAGTATATATTAACGCTGGCATTTGAAATGTGTATTTAGAAATAATTTGACATTCACAGTTGGGGGCTATGTCCACGATATCACGTACTTAATGATGCACAGTACAGACGCACTGTGATCTACCAGCTAAGGATGGACGTATCTAGATGCTGCTGAACCGCATACTTTTTTTGCGTTATCAGTAAGGCGCTGATATGAATCAAGGGACAATAGATTTCTTTGTTGCTGGTGAGTGTGACAAAAACGCACAATATTAGAAATGCTACAGCGTATTTTTTTATTGTTGCTAAACGAGGTTCAATAAGTCATATTCTGTTTGATTCAGATTGGATTGTTTATCTGTTAAGTAAATTTAAATAGCATTTAAAAGTTGGTGCATAGTATGAATATAACTGTGTTAGCATGTTGCATCCTATTCGCATACTGCTAACACAGGCCTGAAGTAACGAACTTCCGGTTCTTATATAACCTGGGATTTATTTGTGACAAAGGATAGAGCCAGTGTTTGTATGGACACCATTTTGTCCAAGCACATGGCTTGGGAAGAGGGAGTAGCAGTGGCCATTTTAGGTATGTAAGGTCACTCTCTATCCACCTAGCTAACAGCTGACCTCCAGCTGTTCATTAAGAGCCATTGTTAAACAATCTGTAGCCTTTGTCACAATGTAAACAAAATATATACAAATCCAACACCATTTAAAAGCTACCAATGAATTTTATTAACCCATGCCATAGTCAATTATAAATAGTGTTTCAATTGGGCCTAGAGAGAGTAATAGTGAAATAAATATTTAGCTTGATGTAATACACACAGATGACAAAGTTTTTATTTTTTTCCATAATTTGATTTAGACGAGGAAGGTACTGAGTGTAAGATGAACCCTCTGCTTGCTACAAGATAGGCAATTGAAATGTTAATGAACTTGTTTAACCACTCTGGAACCAAAGTACAGCAAGCATGTGAACATCTGTTGATATGCAAATTAATGCTGCTGTGGAATCCACAATCAGTATGTGTGTATGAATACATGTGCTGTGTGGGGGGTTTCATGAGAGTCAAATATATATATATATATATATATATATATATATATATATATATATATACTTTGCAGGAAAAGGGCACTCATATATATAGCAAATATCTCTTCATTTTATTAATCTCCAAAAAGAACACTTTAAAAATTCCATGCTGATGGCATAGATGAGAATTGAAACACAAATGTCAATCTTGTTATAAGCACATAAAAGTGCTATCTTGTTGCCAAGACAATCTCAAACATCAATGCAATGTAATAGAAAAAATCCAAAACTTATCAGTCCGCCGGCCTCGGTCATCTGGTGACCGTTCAAGACTCCTGCACCATGTTACAGACCACCATTGCTGCCAAAAGCCATCCACAAAACAACCCCTGAGTGCCACTCCTAGAAACTTTAAACCTTAAATTACCTAAATGATTGCAGGTGATCAACCATGCCGTCCCCACCTCTGGCTTGCGTTCCACCACTGTGCGCCTGCGCTACCTGCGGCCAATGAGGCTCCGGCCAGTATTGACGTCAATGGCATACAGGAAGATATCCACATACCAGGACAGCGCGCCGCAGCGCTTGCAATGTCCTTTCCTGTAGCACACTCTACACACGTCACTTCCGGAAGCGCCACAGTCATGTACTCCAAAGCGGCCAAGCATACAGTAGTGACCATGACAACCTGCGCTTGCGTTCCACAGGCACAACCCTGCATTCTGCTGCCAGGATGACACTGCCACTCCGTAATCTCATTATTTATTGTACTCGCCCCACAGGCCATGCTGCAAGAGTGCACTGTTGGAAGACACCTTAAAGGGGAAACAGGCTAGGTACACCGTACCAACCGCAGTCCAGTAATATCCAATAAATTCAACAGTATAAAACATGTGTAATATACTCTATGGCACTCAGACATCAGTTCGAGGAGGGCCCTTAGCAACATATTTTCAAAGTGCATATAAAGTGTCAAATTTTTTCTTCTCCTTCAACAGAATTAATATATACCTAACTAAAACCAACACAAAAAGAATTTAATTTACAGACATAGCCTAAGAAAAAAACTAAAACTAATTCTCTATATAGCACTCATTTCAGTATTTGTACATATTAGCCTAATCGTACTAATCTTCCTTGAATTTAATTCATAAAAAGCACCAAAAGTTAATGTTCTCATTGAGACAACGTGGAGCTTTTGTATCCAACCTATACATCCATTTGGCCTCTCGCTGTAGGAGTATACGTCCCCGGTCACCACCCCTATTTAATTTAGGCACATGGTCAATGATCATACTTTTCAAAGATGCAATCTGATGTCCTCTTTCCAAAAAATGTCATGCAACCAGTTTATCACTCTGCTTGTTTGTTAAAGCTTGCCTAATAGATAGGCGGTGATTGGCCATCCTTTCTCGAAATGTTGTGGTGGTCTTACCCACATAATAAAGCCAACATGGGCACACCAAGATGTAGATGAGATAGGTGGTCATGCACGAAACATGATGTGTAATCTGAATTTTCTTTCCTGTATGAGGATGAGGGAACGTTTTACCAGTTAACATGCCATTACACGTCGTGCACCCCAGGCAACGATAACATCCTAGCTTGCTCGCATTAAGCCATGTCCGTTGTGCATTGATGTTGAAATTTTTTGTGGGTTGCATTAATAACTGCTTCAGATTTGGCCCTCGAGAATATGAAATTAAAGGCTTACTGCCAATATGTTTCAGTGCCTTGTCCGTGCCGACTATTGACCAATTTTTCTTTACTGCCAGTGAGAACGCAGGTGCGTTCACATCATACTGCGTAGTAATGACCATCCTATTTGTAATTTTGGATGTTTTCTCCCGGATTCCTTGTGAGAAGATATGTCTCGCTCTTCTGAGTGCCCTTTTAATCATTCCAGGTGCATATCCTCTCTGTTTGAATCTCTCTGCCATTTCACAAAGCTGAACCTCAGCTAATTCACCTTGCGTATTGTTTCTGAGTACACGCAAAAACTGGGAAATAGGGAGTCCATCCTTAATGGATTTGGGATGGTGACTTGTAGAATGTAACACCGTGTTTCTATCGGTGTCTTTACGAAACAAAGTCGTACCAAGTAAATTGTCTATTCTAAAAATCGATACATCAAGGAATTCAATCTGGTCGGATTGTACATTATGTGTGAACCGGATGGGACTTTCCAAACAATTCAAAGTGTTCACCATTTCCAAAAAACTCTCTCTGGTGTTCCCCTATATGATAAATATATAATCTATGAACCGATAATAGTGCAGAATGCTGGGACCGAACATGGGATAAATGTATTTCTCTTCATACTGTGCCATATAGATGTTTGCATAGACCGGCGCCAAATTTGATCCCATGGCGGTCCCAGCACTCTGCACATAAAATGACTCACCATATTGAAAATGGTTTAAAGTGAGAATAGTCATAATCATCTCACACACATATTCTGTAGGTCGACCAACAAATTCAATATCTGAATTCACTATCGCCTGTCGTACAGCCTCTACCCCTGCCTCATGGGGTATCACGGTATACAGGGATGAGATATCCATTGTTGCAAACATACAGTTCTGTACTGACAAATTGATCTTCTTGAGTTTACATAAATAGTCCCCAGTGTCTCGTATATAGCTTTTACTCCGTACCACAAGGGGTTGTAATAGAAAATCTATATATTTTGCAAGTGGCTGCAAAACCGACCTTTCTGCTGACACTATCGGACGACCTGGGGGTCTCTCAAGGGACTTATGAATCTTGGGGATGCAATATAGAACAGGGCACACCAGATGGTCAACTGTCAATAGGGAAACCAACTGTTCATCTACCCAGCCACTTGACAAACCCATCCTCAACAATTTGTCTACTTTATTTTTGATGTCATACATAGGATTGTACATCATTTTCTTGTATGTTTGCTCGTCCGCCAACTGGGACCTTACATCATCATCATTATATTGATAGTCTAGTACAACCACACCCCCACCCTTATCCGCACTACGGATCACTATCTCCTGATTAGCCTGGAGTGACTTAATAGCCCTACGTTGTTCTGGACGGATATTCTGATAGTGGTGTGTTGTCTTAGACATATCAAGAAAATCATTTTCTACCATCCTCAAAAATGTTTTAATGCTAGGATTAGTACTAGACGGATCGAAGTTGCTAGGTTTAGATAACTTAAATGATGTATTATTCGCAACTTCGGAATGTGTGTCTTTGAAATATTCCCTGAGTCGTAACTTACGACCCATTTTGTACATGTCCACTTGAACATCAAAGGATTCACGTGTAAATGTGGGAACAAAAGAAAGACCTAATGCCAACACCGATTGTTCAGCACTAGTTAACTCATATCGGGATAAGTTGAAGACATTGTTGGACCTTATTTCTTTCTTCCCCCTTCTTCCTAAGCCCCCTCCTCGTACGCCCCTTCTTTGTCACGTCTGGCAGGGTTTGAGGATCCGGCAGCTGAGATTTGCCCGAGGAGGTAGCAGGCTGTGAATGAACCAGATGAGGGGGCTGGATATAGTTCCTTCGCATGGGACATGGAGCAATGAAGAACGTAGGCGAGGTTTGAGAGTCAATGGAAAGTAATTATTATGTACAGGGCTGAGGTAGAGAACCGAGGCTGAAGCACAATGGTTAAAGACGTGGCTGGAGGTGAAGAACTGCGGACTGTGATTCGAGAGACGAGACTGTAGATGATGAACTGTGTAACTGTGGATGGTAGTTGAAAACGTGGCTGGAGACAAGGACTGTGGTTTGGAAACGAGGCTTGAAGATAATAATCTGCAGGCTGTGGTCAGTGGTACAAAGGCGTGGCTGGTGAAGGAGATCTGTAGAGTGTGGCTTGAAGGACGAGGCAGAAGACCCGGGGCCGACTGTGCCCAAAGAGTCTTACTGGACCAGGTTTTCCAGGAGCGCTTCCACAGGCAGTAGCAGGCTAGAAACGGCAGGGCTGCAGCAGCAACAGAGAACTGACCAAGCAGGATCAGGAGGAACCAAGATACAGCAGGAATCCTGGGAGCACAGGCTAAAGCACCTACAACAGGGTTGTAACTTGAAGCACTGGCATCCCTGTCCTAAACCAGCCCCCTTTTATAGGGAGAGCTTCCCCTGGATTGGCTGGAAGAAACAGGAAAGAGGAACTATGCTTAAAACTTGGTCTCCAACATGGCGGCGCCCAGTAATGCAGACCTTTTTGCAAAGCCACATTGCTCACTGCCCCTGGTCTCCAAGCAACGGTTCAGCAAGAGCGACCCGCTGTAGCGGCATCCCGCCGCCACGAGCGGACCCCCTCACCGCCGCTACTGCTGCCCACGGATCCGGCGCAGCAGCCCACCTCCGCCGCTGCCCGCACAACGCCAAGGAAGCCAGCCCCGCGGCCCCAGCGTACCGGTAAGACTCCGGACGCTGACAGTACCCCCCCCCCTTTGCGGGTGGACTCCGGACACCTATGTGGTTTAGTTGGAAACTTGGCATGAAATGTCCGAAGAAGTCTTGGAGCATGGACATCCTCTGCATCTACCCAAGATCTCTCCTCTGGCCCATACCCCTTCCAATCAACAAGGTACTGGATGGGACCATAACGTCTGCGAGAATCGAGGATCTTGTGAATCTCAAATTCATCTCCATGTGCTGACTGGATCTTGGGTGATTTAGGCAGAGCGACTCTGAACCGATTAAGTACCAGTGGTTTTAAGAGAGAAATATGAAATGCATTAGGAATTCTTAACTGCGGAGGTAATTTCACTTTGTAAGCCACAGGATTCAACACTCTTTCGATTGGGTAAGGCCCAATAAATCTGGGAGCAAACTTTTTTGTAGGAACCTTTAATCTTAGGTTACGTGTGGAAACCCAAACCCGATCTCCTACCCTAAGGCTTGGTACAGCTTTTCGTTTCAGATCTGCATAGGTCTTATATCTCTTGGATGTCTTGAGCAAAGTCTTGTGAACTTGTTTCCAGGCTTCAGTAAATTGACAAAGTGTTGACTCTGCGGCCGGAACCTCGAGCGTAGGCAGAAGTTGGAAGTCAGGAACTCTTGGATGGTAACCATAATTAATGAAGAATGGAGAAGATTTTGTGGCAGAGTGATAAAGATTGTTATGGGCAAATTCTGCGAACGGGAGGAAGTCCAGCCAGTCATCCTGTGAGGAGGACATGAATAAACGCAGAAAAGTCTCCAGATCCTGGTTCACTCTCTCTGTTTGACCATCCGTTTGAGGATGATATCCTGAGGAGAAGTTTAATTTCACGCCAAGAGCAGAACATAGGGATCTCCAAAACCTGGCCACAAATTGAGGACCTCTATCAGACACGATTTCCTGGGGTAGACCATGGAGTCGAAAGATCTCTGCTATAAACAATTTTGCCAACTGGGATGCAGATGGAAGATTAGCCAGAGGAACAAAGTGTGCCATTTTAGAGAATCGGTCAACTATGACCCATACGGTGTTCCGCCCACCAGACATAGGTAAATCTGTAATAAAGTCCATAGAAATATGCATCCATGGTCTTAGTGGTACCGGCAAAGGATGGAGTAACCCGGCTGGTGGACCTTTGGGACTTTTGTGCTGGGCACATTTTGGACAGGCAGCTACGAATTCCTGAACGTCAGTCCTGAGATGAGGCCACCAGTAGGAGCGCTGAATGAATTTAAGTGTCTTATGACCGCCCGCATGGCCCATAAAGGAGGAGGAGTGAGCCCATGTAAGAAGGTTTTTGCGAAGATTTGGTGCAACGAAGATCTTCCCTGGAGGAGGAAGTGGAGAGGTATTAGTTGCAGAAAAAGAGGTGGATTCCAGGATA
Organism: Pseudophryne corroboree; assembly: GCF_028390025.1. Lineage (NCBI taxonomy): Eukaryota > Metazoa > Chordata > Amphibia > Anura > Myobatrachidae > Pseudophryne > Pseudophryne corroboree. Next base: position 190,759,698 of record NC_086450.1, on the reverse strand, counting down.
AATTGCTCTTTTGAACGGTCAGAGGGTTCTTCTGAACTTAGGGAGCGAGATAATGCATCTGCCTTTTTGTTGAGGGAACCTGGTCGGTAACTGAGTTTAAAATTAAAACGGGTAAAGAAGAGTGCCCATCTTGCTTGGCGTGGGTTTAGACATCAGGCTGACTGTAGATACAGGAGGTTCTTGTGATCCGTGGTCACCGAAATTGGATGCTGAGCTCCCTCCAACAAATACCTCCACTCCTCAAAGGCCAACTTAATTGCCAGTAATTCCTGTTCCCCAATAGCGTAATTCTGTTCAGCGGGGTAGAATCTTCGCGAGAAGAACGCACAAGGATGGACCTTCTTGTCCTCGAAAAGCTGGGATAATACTGCTCCTACTCCTACAGTAGAGGCATCAACCTCCACCAAGAACGGACTGCTAAGATCGGGTTGTCGAAGAACTGGAGCAGTCGTGAAGGCCTCCTTTAAAGATGAAAAAGCCTCCAAAGCCTCCGGAGACCACTTGGCAGGATCAGCTCCCTTCCTAGTTAATGCGGTTATAGGAGCTATGACAGAAGAATAATTTTGAATGAATCTTCGGTAGAAGTTAGCAAACCCCAGGAAACATTGAATTCCTTTAAGGGTAGCTGGAAGTGCCCAATCCTGAATCGCCTGGACTTTAGCGGGGTCCATATGTAACCTCTGCCCTGAAAGAATGTAACCGAGGAATGGAATCGTGGGTACTTCAAAGGTGCACTTCTCTAATTTACAGAATAACTGATTCTTTCGTAAACGAGTTAACACTTCTTTGACTTGTTCCCGGTGGGTCTTCAGATCCCTAGAAAAAATGAGGATGTCATCCAGATACACTACCAAGCAGTCATAGAGGAGATCTCTGAAGATTTCGTTAACGAACTCTTGAAAGACGGCTGGGGCGTTACATAGGCCAAAAGGCATTACCAAGTATTCGTAATGGCCGTCGCGGGTATTAAATGACGTCTTCCATTCGTCCCCTGGGCGAATACGTATAAGATTGTAGGCCCCCCGTAAGTCCAATTTAGTAAATACAGTAGCTCCTTTAACACGGTCGAACAGTTCTGGAATCAGAGGTAACGGATATCTGTTCTTAATTGTTCTGTCATTGAGACCTCTATAATCAATACAGGGCCGCAACCCCCCATCCTTCTTTTTGACGAAGAAAAACCCTGCTCCGGCCGGAGATGTAGAAGACCTGATGAACCCTTTCTCCAAGTTCTCCCGTATATACTCCGACATGGCCTGTGTCTCGGGAAGTGAGAGAGGGTAAATTCGACCTCGGGGAGGAGTCTTACCGGGTACTAGCTCAATGGGACAATCCCAAGTACGATGCGGAGGCAAGGTGTCCACCCCATGCTTACTGAAAACATCTTGAAAAGATTGGTACTCCACAGGAAGGCTGGAAGGGTTGGAAGAACAGAGAGGTCTAACAGAAGGTAAACAGTTCTGAAAGCAGTCTTGTCCCCAAGAGAGAACATCCATAGTTTGCCAATCAATGTGGGGATTGTGTCTGATTAACCATGGAAACCCTAGGATTAGTTCATGAGAGGCTTTAGGAATTACAAGGAAAGAGATTTCTTCTGAATGGAGAACTCTGACCTTCATCTTGAGAGGACTAGTACGAAAGGATATAATACCCTCTGGGATATAACTTCCATCCACTACGGTAACAGAAATGGTACGATCCAAAGGAACCGTTTGTATTCCAGATCGTTTGACCAGAGCTGACGTAATGAAGCTTTCGGCGGCTCCGGAGTCGAGTAGTGCAGGGATGAGAAGAGAAGAAGAAGGGAGCTCCAATTGGGTTAACAGGACAGACTCTTTCTTGGTATGTAATTCTAAGAATACTCCTAGCTTGACCTCTCCAGCACAAACTAGGAGTGGGCGTTTCCCGGACGTAGACTGCAAGTTTTAACAAAGTGATCAGATGCACCACAATACAGGCAGAGGTTCCCTTGTCGCCGTCTCTGACGTTCTTCATTGGAGAAGTGGGAGCGATTAATCTGCATGGGTTCTTCCACAGTTGGTGATGATGGTATTGGTGGAAGAACAACTCTAGGCTTAGGGCGATCTGACCGCAACCTCTCCATACAGCGTTCTCTGTACCTCAGATCTAACTTATTGCATAAAGAAATTAGTTTATCCAACTTATCAGGTACGTCCTGAGTTGCGAGGTCATCTTTGATCTTTTCGGAGAGACCGTTCCAGAAAGCTGCAATGAGAGCCTCCTCGTTCCAGTTCAGTTCTGAGGAAAGGGTGCGAAACTGGATCACGTACTGACTGACCGTACGCGTGCCCTGACGCAGGCGCAGGATCTCCAATGAGGCGGCAGAAGTCCTGCCCGGTTCGTCGAAGATTCTTCGAAAGGTGGCCATAAATTCTGGATAGTTAGATAAGATGGGATCCATCCTCTCCCACAAAGGTGAAACCCATTCCAACGCTTGCCCGGTAAGTAAAGAAATTATATAGGCTACTTTGGTTCGTGCTGATGGGAAGTTGGCCGACTGTAGTTCGAACTGGATTTCGCACTGGTTAAGAAACCCGCGGCATTGTTTTGGATTCCCATCAAATTTACTGGGAGGTGGCAAATGCAAACGTGGAAGTGGTACTGGTACAGGAGGAAGCGGGACCGGAAGTGCCAATGTGGGAGCAGCTGTAGATACTTGAGGGGCCGTCATGGCAACACAGAGAGAATCGAGACGTTCGGACATACTCTGCATGAACTGCACGATTTGAGATTGTGTGGCCTCCTGCTTATTTAAGCGAGACCAGATATCTGCAGTTGAATCCCCTCCTGAGGCCTGATCACCCGTCGAATCCATTGGGCCAGTGCTTACTGTCACATCTGGTAGGGTTTGAGGATCCGGCAGCTGAGATTTGCCCGAGGAGGTAGCAGGCTGTGAATGAACCAGATGAGGGGGCTGGATATAGTTCCTTCGCATGGGACACGGAGCAATGAAGAACGTAGGTGAGGTTTGAGAGTCAATGGAAAGTATTTATTATGTACAGGGCTGAGGTAGAGAACTGAGGCTGAAGCACAATGGTTAAAGACGTGGCTGGAGGTGAAGAACTGCGGACTGTGATTCGAGAGACGAGACTGTAGATGATGAACTGTGGATGGTAGTTGAAAACGTGGCTGGAGACAAGGACTGTGGACTGTGGTTTGGAAACGAGGCTTGAAGATAATAATCTGCAGGCTGTGGTCAGTGGTACAAAGGCGTGGCTGGTGAAGGAGATCTGTGGAGTGTGGCTTGAAAGACGAGGCAGAAGACCCGGGGCCGACTGTGCCCAAAGAGTCTTACTGGACCGGGTTTTCCAGGAGCGCTTCCACAGGCAGTAGCAGGCTAGAAACGGCAGGGTTGCAGCAGCAACAGAGAACCGACCAAGCAGGATCAGGAGGAACCAAGATACAGCAGGAATCCTGGGAGCACAGGCTAAAGCACCTACAACAGGGTTGTAACTTGAAGCACTGGCATCCCTGTCCTAAACCAGCCCCCTTTTATAGGGAGAGCTTCCCCTGGATTGGCTGGAAGAAACAGGAAAGAGGAACTATGCTTAAAACTTGGTCTCCAACATGGTGGCGCCCAGTAATGCAGACCTTTTTGCAAAGCCACATTGCTCACTGCCCCTGGTCTCCAAGCAACGGTTCAGCAAGAGCGACCCGCTGTAGCGGCGTCCCGCCGCCACGAGCGGACCCCCTCACCGACGCTATTGCTGCCCACGGATCCGGCGCAGCAGCCCACCTCCGCCGCTGCCCGCACAACGCCAAGGAAGCCAGCCCCGCGGCCCCAGCGTACCGGTAAGACTCCGGACGCTGACATTCTTCCCTTGTTGCCTCCTGTATCTGAGGAATCCACAGTCACCCCTAAAAAGTCTGGCCACTAGGGGGTAAGGATTCACTGTTTTCTGCTTCTGAAGAGGAGTACGAGGAGTCTACCGAAAAAGACAATCTATGTTTATGATAATATGTACGCTGTCTAGGTTCCCTACCGGATTCCCCCGTAAGCCACCTGTACACCGTGTGATTCCGATAATCACTTTGCACTGTCTCCAATTTATTTTTCCTAAATGTAATCAAATCCCTCCTGTAGTGTTCAATCTGTACTGTCAGTTTATCAAGCCACTTATCACTTTTGTCTTCAACTAGCTTTACTTGTGAGTGAGCCCTGAAGTCCTCCAGGTCAGCCCTTGTCCGTGTTAATTCATGGCCAACCTTCTCGACCACTAATAGGATAAGATCTAACGAACATTTATTAAGTACTCCGCACCATTTACTACAGAAACTCAGATTGGTGCGGCCTATGGTGGGCACATTATGAATTCTAAATCCCCTGGGGATCTTTTTCTGACGATAATCGGACAAGAACTGACCATGGAGGACCAGGTCAACCTCACGTTTGCTTAGTCTCAATAATTTATAGTACAAATCTACTGCACAATCAGCAGGTACCTGGCCAAACTCCTCTTGTTCAAATAACACCCTTTCTGCATCCTCATCCGTTAGAATAATCTGAGCATTTTCTGCATTAGATAATAATTGGTCATCCAGCAATTTTACACCCTGAGACATTTTAGAATATTGGTGAAACAATTGCCCAGTTCATCCAATCCAACCAGATTGAACATACACAAAACCCGTCCTACAACATGTACAATTCCAGAAATATTGAATGCTATTCAAAAGAACTTCAACCTCCAAAAAAACAACTAAACATTTAAAAATATTGCACTTTATGATTTTTCAGAATATTTCAAACAACAATCAATAAATACTAAGGTGCTATCTGTAGTGGATAGTAGATCCATACAATCCAATATATATAAAGAATCTGTAAACAGATGCACACTCCAATTTCATGTAAATGCGGTGCTCCCTTTAATCTTTTCCTTCCATGGTCCAGTATGTATACTTTGCAAGAAAAGGGCACTCATATATATATATAGCAAATATCTCTTCATTTTATTAATTTCCAAAAAGAACACTTTAAAAATTCCATGCTGATGGCATAGATGAGAATTGAAACACAAATGTCAATCTTGTTATAAGCACATAAAAGTGCTACCTTACGGGGGAATCCGGTAGGGCACCTAGACAGTGTACATATTATCATAAACATAGATTGCCTTTTTCGGTGGACTCCTCGTACTCCTCTTCAGAAGCAGAAAATAGTGAATCCTTACCCCCTGGTGGCCAGACTTTTTTAGGGGTGACTGTGGATTTCTCAGATACAGGAGGCAACAAGGGAAGAAGGGGCGTACGAGGAGGGGGCTCAGGAAGAAGGGGGAAGAAAGAAATAAGGTCCAACAATGTCTTCAACTTATCCCGATATGAGTTAATTAGTGCTGAACAATCGGTGTTGGCATTAGGTCTTTCTTTTGTTCCCACATTTACACGTGAATCCTTTGATGTTCAAGTGGACATGTACAAAATGGGTTGTAAATTACGACTCAGGGAATATTTCAAAGACACACATTCCGAAGTTGCGAATAATACATCATTTAAATTATCTAAACCTAGCAACTTCGATCCGTCTAGTACTAATCCTAGCATTAAAACATTTTTGAGGATGGTAGAAAATGATTTTCTTGATATGTCTAAGACAACACACCACTATCAGAATATCCGTCCAGAACAACGTAGGGCTATTAAGTCACTCCAGGCTAATCAGGAGATAGTGATCCGTAGTGCGGATAAGGGTGGTGGTGTGGTTGTATTAGACTATCAATATTATGATGATGATGATGTAAGGTCCCAGTTGGCGGACGAGCAAACATACAAGAAAATGATGTACAATCCTATGTATGACATCAAAAATAAAGTAGACAAATTGTTGAGGATGGGTTTGTCAAGTGGCTGGGTAGATGAACAGTTGGTTTCCCTATTGACAGTTGACCATCCGGTGTGCCCTGTTCTATATTGCTTCCCCAAGATTCATAAGTCCCTTGAGAGACCCCCAGGTCGTCCGATAGTGTCAGCAGAAAGGTCGGTTTTGCAGCCACTTGCAAAATATATAGATTTTCTATTACAACCCCTTGTGGTACGAGGTAGTAAAAGCTATACACAAGACACTGGGGACTTTTTAAGTAAACTCAAGAAGATCAATTTGTCAGTACAGAACTGTATGTTTGCAACAATGGATATCTCATCCCTGTATACCGTGATACCCCATGAGGCAGGGGTAGAGGCTGTACGACAGGCGATAGTGAATTCAGATATTGAATTTGTTGGTCGACCTACAGAATATGTGTGTGAGATGATTATGACTATTCTCACTTTAAACCATTTTCAATATGGTGAGTCATTTTATGTGCAGAGTGCTGGGACCGCCATGGGATAAAATTTGGCGCCGGTCTATGCAAACATCTATATGGCACAGTATGAAGAGAAATACATTTATCCCATGTTCGGTCCCAGCATTCTGCACTATTATCGGTTCATAGATTATATATTTATCATATAGGGGAACACCAGAGAGAGTTTTTTGGAAATGGTGAACACTTTGAATTGTTTGGAAAGTCCCATCCGGTTCACACATAATGTACAATCCGACCAGATTGAATTCCTTGATGTATCGATTTTTAGAATAGACAATTTACTTGGTACGACTTTGTTTCGTAAAGACACCGATAGAAACACGGTGTTACATTCTACAAGTCACCATCCCAAATCCATTAAGGATGGACTCCCTATTTCCCAGTTTTTGCGTGTACTCAGAAACAATACGCAAGGTGAATTAGCTGAGGTTCAGCTTTGTGAAATGGCAGAGAGATTCAAACAGAGAGGATATGCACCTGGAATGATTAAAAGGGCACTCAGAAGAGCGAGACATATCTTCTCACAAGGAATCCGGGAGAAAACATCCAAAATTACAAATAGGATGGTCATTACTACGCAGTATGATGTGAACGCACCTGCGTTCTCACTGGCAGTAAAGAAAAATTGGTCAATAGTCGGCACGGACAAGGCACTGAAACATATTGGCAGTAAGCCTTTAATTTCATATTCTCGAGGGCCAAATCTGAAGCAGTTATTAATGCAACCCACAAAAAATTTCAACATCAATGCACAATGGACATGGCTTAAGGATGTTATCGTTGCCTGGGGTGCACGACGTGTAATGGCATGTTAACTGGTAAAACGTTCCCTCATCCTCATACAGGAAAGAAAATTCAGATTACACATCATGTTTCGTCAATGACCACCTATCTCATCTACATCTTGGTGTGCCCATGTGGGCTTTATTATGTGGGTAAGACCACCACAACATTTCGAGGAAGGATGGCCAATCACCGCCTATCTATTAGGCAAGCTTTAACAAACAAGCAGAGTGATAAACCTGTTGCACGACATTTTTTGGAAAAAGGACATCAGATTGCATCTTTGAAAAGTATAATCATTGACCATGTGCCTAAATTAAATAGGGGTGATGACCGGGGACGTATACTCCTACAGCGAGAGGCCAAATGGATGTATAGGTTGGATACGAAAGCTCCACATGATCTCAATGAGAACATTAACTTTTGGTGCTTTTTATGAATTAAATTCAAGGAAGATTAGTACGATTAGGCTAATATGTACAAATACTGAAATGAGTGCTATATAGAGAATTAGTTTTAGTTTTATTCTTAGGTTATGTCTGTAATATAAATTCTTTTTGTGTTGGTTTTAGTTAGGTATATATTAATTCTGTTGAAGGAGGAGAAAAAATTCGACACTTCATATGCACTTTGAAAATATGTTGCTAAGGGCCCTCCTCGAACTGATGTCTGAGTGCCATAGAGTATATTACACATGTTTCATACAGTTGAATTTATTGGATATTACTGGATTGTGGTTGGTACGGTGTACCTAGCCTGTTTCCCATTTAAGGTGTCTTCCAACAGTGCACTCTTGCAGCATGGCCTGTGGGGCGAGTACAATAAATAATGAGATTACGGAGTGGCAGTGTCATCCTGGCAGCGGAACGCAGGGTTGTGCCTGTGGAACGCAAGCGCAGGTTGTCATGGTCACTACTGTATGCTTGGCCGCTTTGGAGTACATGACTGTGGCGCTTCCGGAAGTGACGTGTGTAGAGTGCGCTACAGGAAAGGACATTGCAAGCGCTGCGGCGCGCTGTCCTGGTATGTGGATATCTTCCTGTATGCCGATGATGTCAATACTGGCCGGAGCCTCATTGGCCGCAGGTTGCGCAGGCGCACAGTGGTGGAACGCAAGCCGGAGGTGGGGACGGCATGGTTTATCACCTGCAATCATTTAGGTAATTTAAGGTTTATAGTTTTTAGGAGTGGCACTCAGGGGTTGTTTTGTGGATGGCTTTTGGCAGCAATGGTGGTCTACTCTGTAACATGGTGCAGGAGTCTAGAACGGTCACTAGATGACCGAGGCCGGCGGACTGATAAGTTTTGGATTTTTTCTATTACATTGCATTGATGTTTGAAATTGTCTTGGCAACAAGATAGCACTTTTATGTGCTTATAACAAGATTGACATTTGTGTTTCAATTCTCATCTATGCCATCAGCATGGAATTTTTAAAGTGTTCTTTTTGGAGATTAATAAAATGAAGAGATATTTGCTATATATATGAGTGCCCTTTTCCTGCAAAGTATACATACTGGACCATGGAAGGAACAGATTAAAGGGAGCACCGCATTTACATGAAATTGGAGTGTGCATCTGTTTACAGACTATATATATATATATATATATATATATGTCATATTACTTTTATTATATGGATATATGTATATTTATATCAGTGTATGTTCTGCTATCCAATCTGAATCATAGCATTTCAATTATAGTCAATAGCCATATTATATTGAAGTGTTTTAAAATTGATTGTTAAAGTGCTATTGTTAATGAAAATGCGCAAAAAATTTGCATTTCATAACTGAAGCTCCGTTCCTGCCTAAAAATTTAGGTAGCACGTCGCGGAAGCTTTCCGGCAGGGGACTTTCGGTGCTCAAAGGGAACGTAGAAGTATTTATCTACAGTAACTACAACAATACAAATACAGAGTTTTTTTTGTATTACTAGAGTTGTGTAACAGGGTGTGGCAAGCTGCGTGCAAAGGTACGCAGCAATACACACTTGCGTACGCAAGTATACACGTGCATAGTACAATAGTATGTGGACGCGCATATAGCGACACACGGGTACAAACGTGGACGCACAGGCGGGAAACGTGAGTGCATATTTACGCAAGCGGAAGTTAGCCGCATAATAGAAATTGATTGTTAAGGTGGGATAAAACACATTTTAACAGGTAACTATCCGATTTTAAAGCAGATTACTATAAAACTTTGTTTAAAGTATAATACCTTTAAGGGGATGTTACCAATCACTGGTAAATGACTTTTTTTTTCTGTACAGAAAAGCTAAAAGTGTGGGATGTTGAAAAGAAAGTCTGAGTGCATTGAACCCTAGGACAAAGCGGGATCTCGTTGGTGAGGCACTGAATTAGCAGAGGCTTAGTGGCGTGGAGGCTAGCGATCTCACGTATTAATTGGTATTGAGGCACGTAGTGAGTGTGTTTTTAAGAGGTAAAAAAAGTGCAGAGGAGTGTGATTTTTGGTGTTACGCTACGGCTGTGGAGCGCAGCTTGTAAATTTGACTCCTGTGATCGTAGGGCGTATAGATAACAAGTATCTATAAGCCGTGCGATTAGACCGCATGTGTGTTAGCATACGCAGACGTGATTTGTGTAAAGAAAAGGAATTTTTCGCTGACTCTCTCTCAGGAAATATTCCTGGTGGAACGCCATAGGAAGGCTTGGTGACGTTTCCCAGGCGGAATTCCTGTGGAAAGAAACCGAAAAGATCAGGCTTTTAACCTCCACTGAAAAAGGTGGGGTATTGATTTATTGCTGTTAATACTTCATACTTCCAGTTCTGAGGGGTCTGGTACGGTCCTCGCTGGGTACGCGGGAAGTCACTACAGGAGTGGGCCGTGATACTGGCCAGCGGAGGAGCGGGTGAAAAGCGCTCAAAGGGACTTTTCACCATCGTCTCGCGTGGGTCATTTGGTGTTTGTGTTTAAAAAGTCCACAATGGGAGCCAAGTGGGCACGCGAGAGGCGTTCAGGAGCCAGGGTTCAGGCTGAGGAGCAGAGGCCAAAAGGGTCCACTCGGTATATTAGGTGTAAGAAGTATGGTCCTTACACGCAGAGGCTTTTTGTAATGATTGAGTACGTATGAATGGTGAAATATAATTTCCAGTGATTGGTGGTTTTGATCCTGAGGTATTGCAGGTAGTATGTTTAACCAAAGTCAAATAAGACAAGAATGAAAACATAATAACTGTTTGAACTTGTAGCAACAATAAGTAAGTAAAAAGAGAAAGCAAGTACACCGCCATATATAGATGTGGAAGCAGTTACAGCCAGCATACAAACTATAGAAAATAATAAAAATAAAAATATAAAAATTATGACTGTAACCTATATATGTACTAATGAATGTCAAAGTTTTATTTAGGAGGAGAAAGAGAAGGTGACCCGACTGGTTTCAGCCATTTCTCATGCACTCAGAGGAGTAATATCCAACCGGTAAAAGAGGAGCCATAGCATGCAGGGGAAGTCGCTGAGACCAGTGGAACTGGTAAGTATGGAGCCATTCAAGTACATATATAGCCAAAAATAAAAAAAATCAGGACAGTAATGTCATAAATGGAGAATATCCTGTCCGCACATTATTTCCCAGTAGGAAAGCGGACAGAGATGGGGTAACCCCCAGTGTACTTCTTTTTAACTATCACATAAGAAGTATTTATTTCTAGGAATGCCCTTGTCTAGATAAGCGCGGAAATGTTTGTTGGACCATGTACAGACCCTTAATACGGGATGAGAAGGATTATATGAATACTTCACATAACCTAGAAGCTTGTTTTTTTTGTAGTACTAGAAAATTCTCTGTCACGATAAGATCACCGGTAAACACTAATTCGGCAAATGGGAGGAACGAGAGAAGTGCAACTTTACCCTTTGACAAAACCTGCAGAAGTTACGATTGGGCCTCTATGATGCTAAACCCTTTTCTTTTCTCCTAGCAGCAGTGGCCCCTGCCTAACTTATTCGACAGAGATTTTGTTGTGTAAATTTAAATGTGAAATACATATATTGTACTCCTGCTCAGGAAGTACAAGGTATGTTAGATACTCCTCAAAGACTAATGTTGCATTCCACTGTTCTAGATTCATGTCCATCCCAGGTAGAGGAAATTATCTCACAGATACCGGGTTCCCTATGAATTTAGGATGGACAGGACACTGGATTGATGGCTGAGGTAGTCCCAGTAGTGACACAGCAAGCACAAGATTTAAGGGGGGTAGACCAAGTATTTAAGAATCAATTCCCCGTAGTGCCCAATCCAGTTGTCATTTTAATAAAATCCTCTCCACCTCTACAAACTTTACTGTCACCAACCTCTATTCTGTTTTCTTCACTTTCCTCTTCATCTTTTGCGTTCACAAAGGGGGTACAATACATGGACCCGACTCTCTCAAGGTTTCAGTAACAGCCTGAGTATTTTCTCCCAAGCCCTACATGACTGTTTAAAGTCTTTTCAGCCTGAGAATGGGTCGGTATTGATACAATATGTTGATGACTTGTTATGCGCTGATTCATTTGAGTTGTCCCTGGCAGATACAAAACAGTTTCTGTTTCGTCTCTTCTAGACAGGACACCAGGTCTCAAGGGATAAACTGCAAATGTGTAGTACAAGGGTCAAATACCTAGGACGTAGTACTGGTACATGATTTGACAGTTCATACACCACATGCCGTATTGGTCCTTCAAAGTTCTGCCCGAACCCGGTATGTCTCATCAGCATGATGACACCAGTATATTACTGCATGTGCCTTGTAATGCACAAAGGGTGGAGGATGAGAATACTGGTGAAGGAAAATTTTGTATGGACACTGATGCACATGATTGTGTGGAATATATGAATTAGACCTTTACTACGAGACCAGATAGCCCGCTAGTGAACGCAGACCTGGTATTTTCATTTTTTTCCCTAGAGATGTTTTTACTCTACATTGCAAACACACAACAATTAAATTGAGATGCAAATTTGTGTTCCCTACAGGAAAAGGAGGTCTGGAAGGTGAAGGGGTATGGTCAGGAGTCCTCAGGACTCTGGAAAGATGGACAAGGTAAGCCAGTGGCTCCCAGGACGTATCTCCCAAGCCTAGCTGAGGCGGCACATGGTCTGACTCACCAAGGGTAAGGAAGGTATGTGCAAATTGGTAAGAGCTTACTGGCGTGTACCAGGGTTCTATTCTCAGGCAAGTAGGAAAGCAATGACCTGTCTTACTTGCATGAGGAAGAACATTTGGTAAGGTAGCACTAACAGAGCCATCCCATACTCCTCCTGCAGATGGACCTTTTCAGGTAATACAAATCGAATTCGTGCAGTTAACGCCCTGTAGGAATTTGAAGTATGTATCAATTTTAAAGAGTAAAAAAGTCAATCAACTTAAATAGCTGCTATTTAAGTTGATTGACTTTTTTCTCTTTAAAATTGGTACATATATATACAATCAACTAGCAGCACCATGTACATGTGCGTTATGTTGGAACATTTGATTTGTCAACATAGATCACTACGCCATTAATATTCCCTGCATTAATATTTATTAATTAAAATCTGGTGCGGTAGCATCTTTGTCTCAGGAATTTGAAATATGTATTGGTGTGCACTGATGTTTTCTCAAACTGGGTAGAGGCATTTCCTGCCACCACAAATACTGCTGTGTTTACCGCAAAGAAAATTGTGCAGAAATTTGTGTGTAGATATTGTATCCTTAGGAGTAGAAACAAAGTGATAGCTGAAACGGGACTATTGTGGTCATAGACACTGCCACTAGTGTTGTGCAGCATTGGAACCACTCCCAGATCCCCACTTAACGAATCACCCTCTTTGAAATTTTTGTTGTTTTTTTTTGGTTTTGGAAGACAACCTCATGTCATGATCGATCCGCACCATGATCAGAAATGCACCAATGAGGTGACAGTACAGTACCTTATTGAGATGAGCCAGCATTTGATAACTTAACAAAATAACTTGAAACCGTTGATTCCTGATATGCCAACTACTAACTGTCTTGATTGTGAACCAAGAGACTGTGTGATTATTCTTACGCTCAGGTTGCCTAAAATATAAGTGGGAAGGACCATACCAAGTTTTGTTGACAGCATGATTTCAGTGAAAGTAGCCGAGAGAGAGACTTGGGTCCATGATTCCCATTGCAGGAAAGTTGGTAGTCCAGTAGGAACTTGTAAAGGGAGTGAGATTGCAGAAGTATCACCCGAGAGTCTGTTCCGTGAAGATTGAGAGGCGGCACTGTTGAACACTACCTGAGTGTACTAAAGGATTACAAAAAGACCAGTCGTAGTAATGGATTTGCTATAAGCAAGATTTGTTTTGTTCTATCTTTCTTTTTCTTTTGACAAACATTTTTTTTCCCAGGACATTCTATTTTTGTGAGGTTTCATGAGGAGTCGAGTATGGGACTGGAACTGATTCTGGAGAAAGGAGTGATGTCTTTATAGGATCCCAGGAGCAGCCTATCACTTTGTTTAAAGCCAGAGAAAATCAAAGGTGTAGTAGTTACGGAGTTCGGAGGTAACGTGATAGGCTTTTGTCTGAGGAATACTGTATTTTGTAGTTATTGTGACCCTATAATTGAAGATGAGTGCATCCAGAGATGTCAGTCTAGCAATAAGGCAGCATTTGACAGACATCCCTTGAGTGATTACCACTCACTAGTGGGTAAGGTTTTAAATTAAACGGAATGTTGGATGTACTCACAGGTACCCCTAAGACAAAATATTGCAGGATTAGTGCCATATTCTTCAGACTTAGCTGAGGTACTTGAATGACACGGAAGAGGGGGGGGGGGACCGGTGGACAAATAATATAATATAACTAGACCCCCCAGTCTTAAGATCCACCAGTACCATAGATAAATCCCTGATATGTTTAAATGTCACCAATTTCAGGAAACCAGGAAATTGGGAGGTAATCGGGAATAATCAGGCAATGGCTTATTCACACATAGCAGATAAAGAGCTCATTAATATATGTGGAAGAAAAGTTTATGAATGGCGCTCCTCGAACTCCGAAGGTTTATGTTATCTAGGAAGGACACTACCTGAAATAATAACCCTTGTTCAATGATCAAACAGACCTAGCATACGATCCAGGAATGGAAACAATGTTCAGGGAGTGATAGGAATATATACCATGAAAATTTTATATGTCTGTTTCACGATTTGTTTGTGTTTTCTACCTCTACCCAGCAAATCCTCTATCGAATCCGAACATAAGTGTGCAAAGACATAGGTACATGTATGTATGCAATGTTCGGTCGAATCAGACATCTTAGGCTATAGCACTATCCCAGCATACTTTATAGGTTGATTGTCGTTCCACACCCAACCAGTGGTCCCTTGACTGTAGAGCGCATATAGAGGATGTCTCATCCTTTACCCTGTCTTCTCCAACTATGGTCAATGTCTGATTTACGAAATTAATACATACGTGTGTCTAGGTCACCAATTATTGTTTGAAATATTTTTTTTTGTAATAATGTTTAGTGTGACAGTTATGACTGTCACGATCCGGGTATCTGGACGCCATTTCTTACCCATCAGATGCCTCCTAAGGTTGGCTCAGCGCTCCAGGACCGGATCCCATCTGTTATCCTGATGTTTACATTCCTGTATCCTCTCCTGTCACTCTGAGACGCGGTCACAGTAAACGCCATATTACACCTGGCATGGCGTCTCCCGCGGCCTCCGCCGCCGTCCCTGAGCTTCTGCATGCAGAGTGTCTGAGTGGCGATTACGTCAGCTGCGGCCTCCGCTGTGTCCGCGTGGTTGGATGTGCACCTGTCAGCTTGGCGCCTCCTGTCTCCGGTGGCCGGCGCCGCCATTACTGTTTTCATTACCACATGGATTACAAACCAAACTTCCCTCCAAGTGTCTGCATGGGCGCAGCCATCTTGGATTCTGTCAGCTGATCATTTCCACCAATCTGTTCTTAGTATTGATAATCTGCATAATTGCCTAGCCAATCCCTTCCTTGCTGCAGGTATAAATACACTGTGCCTGAGCAAGGAAGGCGTCAGTGCTTTGGTTGTCAAACCTAGTTCCTGTTTGTCTCTCTCCTGTGATTGTCTTCCAGGTTCCAGCTCCTGTCTCAAGACTTCCACCATAGAGACCCGCACCAGCATTCCACCTGCGGTGTAGCCTGACTCTCCGATCCATTGTGGATTCATCTGTTTCCAGCTACAACATTACCTGCTTCCAGCCCAGCTTCCAGCAGAGTACAGCTTCTCTTAAAGGGCCGGTGTCCTTTCTACAGTTTACCACTCTCCACCGGTATTATTATTTCTCCGCTCTCAAACTCTACATTTCATTTATATTGCATCGCTCTCAAGCTTCATTTATTATCTAACTGGTTCCAGCCAGTATCCACTCCGTGCCAACATCTGTCTGGTTCCAACCAGAACCCACAGCAGCTATTTTTATTTACAGCAGTCCAGCTTTCCCTGGAACACCAGCTGGTACGATCCTGGGCTTTCTTCATTGCTACAGTCAGGCCTGGTAAGGACTTTCCAACTCGCAGATAATAAGAACTGTCTCATACTACCAGAGCTCTGTGGCCCCTGCCACCCTGTAGTACCCAGGAACTGTATTATTTCTCTGCTGATTTTATGTTTCTTTTACTGCTACTGTGATGCATGGAGTTTGTCATAAATAAACATCATTGACTTTTATTCAAGTTGTCGTGGTCACGCCTTCGGGCGGTTCTTCTTCATGTTACTTACATGTCCAGGGGTCTGATACAACCTCCCAGGTTCCGGTACATCTCAGCCCCTACAACTGAGGCTGCCTCCCGTCAGCTCAGGCCCTCAGTTGTGACAGTAAGCACTGACCTAATGAATCCAGCCGGAGACCAGGATCAAGCGGCCAGGCCGATGCAAGAAATGGCAGCCCGACTTGAACATCAGGAGGCTGCACAGGGCCACATCATCCGCTGTCTCCAGGATCTCTCTACTCGGCTGGATGGGATTCAGACAACCCTCCGTGGATCAGGCGCGTCTGGTGCGTCAACCACAGTGACTCCAGCTATAACCCCACCCACCTTACCCATTTCTGCTCCACGTCTTCATCTTCCAACGCCAGCAAAATTTGACGGATCTCCAAGATTCTGCAGGGGATTTCTCAACCAGTGTGAGATTCAGTTTGAGCTACAACCTGGCAATTTTCCCAGTGACCGTACAAAAATTGCCTATATTATCTCTCTTCTCAGTGGCTCAGCCCTTGATCGGGCATCACCGTTATGGGAGAGGTCCGACATCCTGCTATCCTCCTACACTGCATTCGTGTCAACATTCAGGCGTATCTTCGACGAGCCAGGCCGGGTGACTTCAGCTTCATCTGAGATTCTCCGTTTACGCCAGGGATCACGTACTGTAGGACAATATCTTATACAGTTCCAGATCCTGGCATCCGAACTGGCATGGAACGACGAGGCCCTGTATGCTGCATTCTGGCATGGCTTATCTGAGCGTATTAAAGATGAGTTAGCTACCAGAGACTTACCTTCTAAGTTAGATGAGCTAATCTCACTCTGCACGAAAGTTGATTTACGTTTCAGAGAGAGAGCAACTGAGCGTGGAAGATCATCTGCTCCAAAATCTTCTGCTCCTCCTCCTCGTCAACTGTCACCATCTAAAGATGAGCCCATGCAAATTGGCCGTTCCCGTTTAACTCCTGCTGAGCGCCGAAGACGTCTCTCCGAGTCTCTCTGTCTTTATTGTGCAGCTCCGTCTCACACCATTAATGCCTGTCCCAAACGTCCGGGAAACTCCAAATCCTAGCTCGCCAAGGAGAGGGCCGGCTAGGAGTAATGAGCTCCTCTCCATCTCCTCAAGATTGTAATCTCCCAGTCTCGCTTCAAGTTGCTCAACGTTATCGGAACGTCATTGCCCTCCTTGATTCCGGAGCAGCTGGGAACTTTATTACCGAAGCCTATGTTAAACGGTGGTCCCTACCCACCGAGAGACTTCCTTCGTCCATCTCCTTAACTGCCGTGGATGGCAGCAAGATTTTTGATGCAGTTATTTCTTTAAGGACTCTACCAGTTCGTCTGAGAGTGGGAGTTCTTCATTCCGAACTTATTTCTTTTTTAGTGATTCCAAGAGCCACACATCCTGTGGTCCTGGGCCTTCCATGGCTCCGTCTTCACAATCCTACAATTGATTGGACGACTACGCAAATCCTGGCATGGGGTTCCTCCTGTGCTGAGACATGTTTGTTTAAAGTATTGCCTGTCTGTTCTTCCTCCCCCAGGTCGTCTGATGTTCCACCTCCTCCATATCAAGATTTCACGGATGTGTTCAGTAAAGCTTCTGCTGATATCCTTCCTCCTCATAGAGAATGGGACTGCCCGATTGATCTCGTTCCAGGGAAGGTTCCACCTCGAGGCCGAACTTATCCGTTGTCTCTGCCTGAGACGCATTCTATGGAGGAATACATTAAAGAGAACCTAGCAAAGGGGTTCATTCGACCTTCTTCTTCTCCAGCCGGCGCAGGCTTCTTTTTTGTAAAGAAGAAAGATGGTGGTCTGCGGCCGTGCATCGACTACAGAGGTTTAAACGACATTACCATCAAGAACCGTTATCCTTTACCCCTGATTACTGAGCTCTTTGACAGAGTTAGCGGAGCTGTATGGAAATTGGACCGAGCGCTTATATGTGCAAATGTGTAGTGTTCAGAAACAAGTAAGAATTTATGTGATGTAAAAAATATAAAAATATGTATATAAAAATAAAAATAAATTAAAATGAAAATAAAAATAAAAATAAAAATTAAAAATAAAAATAAAGAATAATAAGGGAAGGGAATGGGAAAGGGGAAAGGGGAGAAGAGCAATGTTTACAGCTCCTTTTTGAAAGAATTGTGGAGCTTGTGGACACTTTTATGGAAGGGTACAGTCTGTTCTTTTGTACTGGAATCTTTCCCTGACTTACCCTATGCAGATGCGGCTGGAGGCTTTTGGTGTCTCTAACAGCATTCAAGTGCTGTAACTCACGATCTCCTCCTCTTAGCCGCACTGTTAGCCGCTGCTCCGTTCGTCAGACCGGAAGTTGCGATGTTTACTTCCGGTATTCGGACGCTGGCGGCGGCTGGCTTCGTGTCCTTGGTGTCCTCGGTGTTAGCTTAGTTCTTCTTATACTCCAACGCATTTCGAATCGCAGCAGGATTCTTTTTCAAGGAGATGGTACAAATGTTTATAAAATGTCCTTTTTTTATATCAAAAACTTTATTGCTAAAACAGGATGTGCACGTGACCGGAAGTGTGTTCTTTCGGCGGCATCCTCATGGTAAAAACTTCAATAGAGGAAGGAATGTAGATTCTTCCTCTAGATCAATTAAAAAATGTGTATCATTGCACATCAGGATAGGGAAAGGGTATGGGAGGTATAAAAAAGAAGAAAAATGAAAAAAATATATATAATAAAAATAATAATAATAAAATAAAATAAAATGAAAAATTAATTAGGTGATAAAAATAAATAATGAATATAAAGGTATAATTGGTTTTTTTGAAAGTCTTTTTGATCATATGCAATTATAGAAAGACATTTAGTTCTATGTCAATATTCAGACCGTATGGTTCTAGACTCTTCATTTTGTAAATCCATTCGGTCTCTTTTTTCTTCAATATTTTTACAATGTCTTCTCCTCTCCAATGGGCTTCAATCTTTTGGATTCCGATGAATTTTAGCCCGGTGGGGTCTTGATTGTGTTTTGTTAGGAAATGTGCTGAGACACTGTGTGTTTTCAGGCCTCTCTTTATGTTGTACACATGTTCTGCTATCCTTGTTTTTAATTTACGTTTTGTTTGTCCTATGTATTGTTTTCCACATATACATTCCAGCATGTAGATAGCTCCCTCTGTGTGACAGGTTACATGATTGCACACTGTGAATTCTTCTTTTGTTATATTGGACTTGAAAGTAGTTATTGGTTTAGTTGACGTCTTCTGGTTTCTGCAGCCAATGCAGGTCGTGCACTGATGGAATCCTTTTGTTTTTATTTGGTTTTTTGGTTCTTGTGGGATCGGTAGGAAGCTGTGAGTCAATTGTTGTTTTAAGTTGTTTGCTTTTTTATAGATTATTTTCGGTTTCTTGGGAATGGATTCCTTGAGATCTTCGTCCAGAGAGAGGATATGCCAATGTTTTTCGAGTATTTTTTCCACGTCTTTGTGGTTACTGGTGAATTGTGTTATGAAAGTGACCGGTAGTTCTTTTTTGTCTTTTTGTTTGAAAATGAGTAAGTCTTTTCTGTCCATGTTTTTTACTTTTTCTAATTGTTGAGTTAAATGACTTTCTTTATATCCATTGTGAAGAAATTTGTTTTTCATTTCCTGTGCTTGATGTTCAAATACTGTCTGGTCTGTACAGTTTCTCTTTAATCGGCGAAATTGACCTCCTGGGATATTGTCTATCCATTGTCTGTGATGGTTGCTGTTGTATGAAAGCATGTTGTTGCCATTCACTTTTTTGAAATGAGTTCTTGTGAAGATTTGATTTTTTTCTATGTAAATTTCCAAATCTAGGAAAATTACCATTTTTTCACTATGTGTGGTGATGAATTCCAAATTCATTTTGTTATTGTTGATGTGTTCTTTAAATTGTGATAACTCATCTTGGGTTCCTTTCCAGATAAAAAACACGTCATCTATGTAACGGTGCCAACTTATGATGTTTGGCAGAAAAGGGTTGTTCTCCCAGATGTTGAGGTCCTCCCAGCGTGCGACGAATAAGTTCGCATAACTGGGGGCAAATGATGTTCCCATGGCTGTACCGCACTGTTGGAGGAAAAAATCGCCTTCATACCAAAAATAATTGTTGTGGAGAATGAATTCAATACTGTCCATAATGAAATTAATTTGTGCATTAGTAATTGTCGTCTGAGTACATAGGAAGTGGCGAGTTGCCTCACATCCTTCCTGGTGATTTATTACAGTGTACAAGGATTTGATGTCGCTTGTGCATAATATGTAGCCTTCTTGCCATTCGGTGTTATTAATTACTTGCAGTATATTTGTGGTATCTTTTAGGAAACTTCTTTGCTTTCCCACAATATCCTGAAGATAGTGGTCGATGTATTGTGATAGATTTGAAGAAATTGAACTGATGCCGGATACAATTGGTCTCCCTGGTGGATTTTCCAAATTTTTGTGGATTTTTGGGAGATGGTAGAAGGTTGGGATTTTTGGATCTTTTATACAGATGTAATCGTATTCTTTCTTGTTTATGATTCCCAGTTCTAATCCTTCTTGTATTTGTTCTCTTAGTTTGATTGTGATTTCTTGTGTTGGGTCCTTCGTTAGTTTTTTATATGTTGCTTGATCTGAGAGGAGTCTTTCTGCTTCTTGTTTGTAGGTGTCTAGGTCTAAAATTACCACTCCTCCCCCTTTGTCCGCTGATTTTATTACCACTGTTTTGTCTTTCTTTATATTTTTAAATGCATTTCTTTCATCTTTTGTAAAATTGAAACCCTGCTTTGGTTTAGTTGTTAGATTTTCTATTTCTTTTTCCACTAGGTTCTGGAAAGTGGTAATATGAGGACCTTTTATGTGGGTTGGAAAAAAGGTTGACGGAGGTTTTAAGTCTGTATGTAGAAATTCATTATCTGGAATTGGTATCCTTTCTTTGGATCCTTCTTGATTTTTTGAAAATAATTTTTTAATGCATAATTTCCTTACGAACTTCTGTGTGTCGATGAAAAGTTCAAATTTGTTGATGCCTGAGTATGGTGCAAACTTAAGACCTTTTCTTAAGACGTTTTCCTCGTTGGGTGATAATGGTCTTTTACTGAGATTAAATATGGTCTCTGATGTTGAGATTGTATCTGTCGTTACTTTCTTTGTGATCTTTTGTCTTTTTCCTCCTCTTGTACCTCTTTTTCTAAAGTGGTATTTCTCCTCTTTTTGGTTGCCGATAGTACGTAATCGGGTGGTTTCTCTGTTCCCCAAACGGTGTCTAAAAAATCCTGATCATCCTGATCGACTTCTTCTTCATCTTCACTTATTTGGTCATGTTCCAGATATCTTTTTTTCTGCTTATTTCTCCCCTTTTGATCTTCTTTCTGTTCTATTTTCTTCATTAGTTCTTCTAAGTCGCTGGCTTCTTCCTTTTTTTGCTTGTTCTACCCCGTTTCGGTATGACTGTTTGATTAGTGTATAGGGGTTGTTTGGACGGTGGTTAGCAGTTTGTTGTTGCCCCCGTGTTGAGCTCATCCCAGGTTTTTGATAAGATGTTTTTTTCGGGGTATAAGATCTCTGTGGTTTAGTCCTGAGTGCCTGTTGATCCCTCTGGGGTTGTTTTCTCTGTTCCCAGTTCTTCGTGGGCTGTTTGTAGGCTTGTCTTCTGATATTTTGTTGGTACAGGTAATGTTTCTTTTCTTCCTGGTCTCTCTTATACTTTTTTTGTTTTTGTATTATGATGGTGTCTTCCAGTTTCTCCATTTTTTGATGTGTTAAATTCATAAGAGTTTTGTAATCTTCCATTGTATGGAGCGGTTCAAACTTATTTTCAATTTCAATGATTGCATCTGTGATGTTTTTTAGGGATATCTTTCGTTCTTCTATAATTGCATTCATTAATTGCTTTGAGCAATTGTCAAGGATGTTGTTCCATTTATTGTGGAAGTTTGGATCCGCTGGGTCAAACGTGCATTGTTTCTGCATACGTAGACCTTTCGGTATCATTTCTTGTTCCAGATATTTTGTTAAGGTGGTTAGTTCCCACCACTGTTTAATTTCTTTTATGTAGAGTTTTTCCAATTTTAGGAATAGGCTACAGAAGCGCTCATCTTCTACCTTTGTTTCTGCTATAGGCAGGATATTAGTTGTAGAGAAGATGTTGTCCAAATTTTGGCGTTTCTGGTTGTGTGTTTTATATGCCATGTTTAGCTGCAGCTGCTATTTAAATGGTTAACAGAATAATGAATGTAGTTTGCTGCGCTTGTGGAAAAAAGCTGCTCAAGTTGTTGTTTGACGTGTATGGAAATTGGACCGAGCGCTTATATGTGCAAATGTGTAGTGTTCAGAAACAAGTAAGAATTTATGTGATGTAAAAAATATAAAAATATGTATATAAAAATAAAAATAAAAATAAATTAAAATGAAAATAAAAATAAAAATAATAATAAAAATTAAAAATAAAAATAAAGAATAATAAGGGAAGGGAATGGGAAAGGGGAAAGGGGAGAAGTGCAATGTTTACAGCTCCTTTTTGAAAGAATTGTGGAGCTTGTGGACACTTTTATGGAAGGGTACAGTCTGTTCTTTTGTACTGGAATCTTTCCCTTGACTTACCCTATGCAGATGCGGCTGGAGGCTTTTGGTGTCTCTAACAGCATTCAAGTGCTGTAACTCACGATCTCCTCCTCTTAGCCGCACTGTTAGCCGCTGCTCCGTTCGTCAGACCGGAAGTTGCGATGTTTACTTCCGGTATTCGGACGCTGGCGGCGGCTGGCTTCGTGTCCTTGGTGTCCTCGGTGTTAGCTTAGTTCTTCTTATACTCCAACGCATTTCGAATCGCAGCAGGATTCTTTTTCAAGGAGATGGTGCAAATGTTTATAAAATGTCCTTTTTTTATATCAAAAACTTTATTGCTAAAACAGGATGTGCACGTGACCGGAAGTGTGTTCTTTCGGCGGCATCCTCATGGTAAAAACTTCAATAGAGGAAGGAATGTAGATTCTTCCTCTAGATCAATTAAAAAATGTGTATCATTGCACATCAGGATAGGGAAAGGGTATGGGAGGTATAAAAAAGAAGAAAAATGAAAAAAATATATATAATAAAAATAATAATAATAAAATAAAATGAAAAATTAATTAGGTGATAAAAATAAATAATGAATATAAAGGTATAATTGTTTTTTTTGAAAGTCTTTTTGATCATATGCAATTATAGAAAGACATTTAGTTCTATGTCAATATTCAGACCGTATGGTTCTAGACTCTTCATTTTGTAAATCCATTCGGTCTCTTTTTTCTTCAATATTTTTACAATGTCTTCTCCTCTCCAATGGGCTTCAATCTTTTGGATTCCGATGAATTTTAGCCCGGTGGGGTCTTGATTGTGTTTTGTTAGGAAATGTGCTGAGACACTGTGTGTTTTCAGGCCTCTCTTTATGTTGTACACATGTTCTGCTATCCTTGTTTTTAATTTACGTTTTGTTTGTCCTATGTATTGTTTTCCACATATACATTCCAGCATGTAGATAGCTCCCTCTGTGTGACAGGTTACATGATTGCACACTGTGAATTCTTCTTTTGTTATATTGGACTTGAAAGTAGTTATTGGTTTAGTTGACGTCTTCTGGTTTCTGCAGCCAATGCAGGTCGTGCACTGATGGAATCCTTTTGTTTTTATTTGGTTTTTTGGTTCTTGTGGGATTGGTAGGAAGCTGTGAGTCAATTGTTGTTTTAAGTTGTTTGCTTTTTTTATAGATTATTTTTGGTTTCTTGGGAATGGATTCCTTGAGATCTTCGTCCAGAGAGAGGATATGCCAATGTTTTTCGAGTATTTTTTCCACGTCTTTGTGGTTACTGGTGAATTGTGTTATGAAAGTGACCGGTAGTTCTTTTTTGTCTTTTTGTTTGAAAATGAGTAAGTCTTTTCTGTCCATGTTTTTTACTTTTTCTAATTGTTGAGTTAAATGACTTTCTTTATATCCCTTGTGAAGAAATTTGTTTTTCATTTCCTGTGCTTGATGTTCAAATACTGTCTGGTCTGTACAGTTTCTCTTTAATCGGCGAAATTGACCTCCTGGGATATTGTCTATCCATTGTCTGTGATGGTTGCTGTTGTATGAAAGCATGTTGTTGCCATTCACTTTTTTGAAATGAGTTCTTGTGAAGATTTGATTTTTTTCTATGTAAATTTCCAAATCTAGGAAATTGGTGGGAACTAACCACCTTAACAAAATATCTGGAACAAGAAATGATACCGAAAGGTCTACGTATGCAGAAACAATGCACGTTTGACCCAGCGGATCCAAACTTCCACAATAAATGGAACAACATCCTTGACAATTGCTCAAAGCAATTAATGAATGCAATTATAGAAGAACGAAAGATATCCCTAAAAAACATCACAGATGCAATCATTGAAATTGAAAATAAGTTTGAACCGCTCCATACAATGGAAGATTACAAAACTCTTATGAATTTAACACATCAAAAAATGGAGAAACTGGAAGACACCATCATAATACAAAAACAAAAAAAGTATAAGAGAGACCAGGAAGAAAAGAAACATTACCAGTACCAACAAAATATCAGAAGACAAGCCTACAAACAGCCCACGAAGAACTGGGAACAGAGAAAACAACCCCAGAGGGATCAACAGGCACTCAGGACTAAACCACAGAGATCTTATACCCCGAAAAAAACATCTTATCAAAAACCTGGGATGAGCTCAACACGGGGGCAACAACAAACTGCTAACCACCGTCCAAACAACCCCTATACACTAATCAAACAGTCATACCGAAACGGGGTAGAACAAGCAAAAAAGGAAGAAGCCAGCGACTTAGAAGAACTAATGAAGAAAATAGAACAGAAAGAAGATCAAAAGGGGAGAAATAAGCAGAAAAAAAGATATCTGGAACATGACCAAATAAGTGAAGATGAAGAAGAAGTCGATCAGGATGATCAGGATTTTTTAGACACCGTTTGGGGAACAGAGAAACCACCCGATTACGTACTATCGGCAACCAAAAAGAGGAGAAATACCACTTTAGAAAAAGAGGTACAAGAGGAGGAAAAAGACAAAAGATCACAAAGAAAGTAACGACAGATACAATCTCAACATCAGAGACCATATTTAATCTCAGTAAAAGACCATTATCACCCAACGAGGAAAACGTCTTAAGAAAAGATCTTAAGTTTGCACCACACTCAGGCATCAACAAATTTGAACTTTTCATCGACACACAGAAGTTCGTAAGGAAATTATGCATTAAAAAATTCTTTTAAAAAAATCAAGAAGGATCCAAAGAAAGGATACCAATTCCAGATAATGAATTTCTACATACAGACTTAAAACCTCCGTCAACCTTTTTTCCAACCCACATAAAAGGTCCTCATATTACCACTTTCCAGAACCTAGTGGAAAAAGAAATAGAAAATCTAACAACTAAACCAAAGCAGGGTTTCAATTTTACAAAAGATGAAAGAAATGCATTAAAAAATTTAAAGAAAGACAAAACAGTGGTAATAAAATCAGCGGACAAAGGGGGAGGAGTGGTAATTTTAGACCTAGACACCTACAAACAAGAAGCAGAAAGACTCCTCTCAGATCAAGCAACATATAAAAAACTAACGAAGGACCCAACACAAGAAATCACAATCAAACTAAGAGAACAAATGCAAGAAGGATTAGAACTGGGAATCATAAACAAGAAAGAATACGATTACATCTGTATAAAAGATCCAAAAATCCCAACCTTCTACCATCTCCCAAAAATCCACAAAAAAAAATAAAAATTTTTGGAAAATCCACCAGGGAGACCAATTGTATCCGGCATCAGTTCAATTTCTTCAAATCTATCACAATACATCGACCACTATCTTCAGGATATTGTGGGAAAGCAAAGAAGTTTCCTAAAAGATACCACAAATATACTGCAAGTAATTAATAACACCGAATGGCAAGAAGGCTACATATTATGCACAAGCGACATCAAATCCTTGTACACTGTAATAAATCACCAGGAAGGATGTGAGGCAACTCGCCACTTCCTATGTACTCAGACGACAATTACTAATGCACAAATTAATTTCATTATGGACAGTATTGAATTCATTCTCCACAACAATTATTTTTGGTATGAAGGCGATTTTTTCCTCCAACAGTGCGGTACAGCCATGGGAACATCATTTGCCCCCAGTTATGCGAACTTATTCGTCGCACGCTGGGAGGACCTCAACATCTGGGAGAACAACCCTTTTCTGCCAAACATCATAAGTTGGCACCGTTACATAGATGACGTGTTTTTTATCTGGAAAGGAACCCAAGATGAGTTATCACAATTTAAAGAACACATCAACAATAACAAAATGAATTTGGAATTCATCACCACACATAGTGAAAAAATGGTAATTTTCCTAGATTTGGAAATTTACATAGAAAAAAATCAAATCTTCACAAGAACTCATTTCAAAAAAGTGAATGGCAACAACATGCTTTCATACAACAGCAACCATCACAGACAATGGATAGACAATATCCCAGGAGGTCAATTTCGCCGATTAAAGAGAAACTGTACAGACCAGACAGTATTTGAACATCAAGCACGGGAAATGAAAAACAAATTTCTTCACAAGGGATATAAAGAAAGTCATTTAACTCAACAATTAGAAAAAGTAAAAAACATGGACAGAAAAGACTTACTCATTTTCAAACAAAAAGACAAAAAAGAACTACCGGTCACTTTCATAACACAATTCACCAGTAACCACAAAGACGTGGAAAAAATACTCGAAAAACATTGGCATATCCTCTCTCTGGACGAAGATCTCAAGGAATCCATTCCCAAGAAACCGAAAATAATCTATAAAAAAGCAAACAACTTAAAACAACAATTGACTCACAGCTTCCTACCGATCCCACAAGAACCAAAAAACCAAATAAAAACAAAAGGATTCCATCAGTGCACGACCTGCATTGGCTGCAGAAACCAGAAGACATCAACTAAACCAATAACTACTTTCAAGTCCAATATAACAAAAGAAGAATTCACAGTGTGCAATCATGTAACCTGTCACACAGAGGGAGCTATCTACATGCTGGAATGTATATGTGGAAAACAATACATAGGACAAACAAAACGTAAATTAAAAACAAGGATAGCAGAACATGTGTACAACATAAAGAGAGGCCTGAAAACACACAGTGTCTCAGCACATTTCCTAACAAAACACAATCAAGACCCCACCGGGCTAAAATTCATCGGAATCCAAAAGATTGAAGCCCATTGGAGAGGAGAAGACATTGTAAAAATATTGAAGAAAAAAGAGACCGAATGGATTTACAAAATGAAGAGTCTAGAACTATACGGTCTGAATATTGACATAGAACTAAATGTCTTTCTATAATTGCATATGATCAAAAAGACTTTCAAAAAAACCAATTATACCTTTATATTCATTATTTATTTTTTTCACCTAATTAATTTTTCATTTTATTTTATTTTATTATTATTATTTTTATTATATATATTTTTTTCATTTTTCTTCTTCTTTTTTATACCTCCCATACCCTTTCCCTATCCTGATGTGCAATGATACACATTTTTTAATTGATCTAGAGGAAGAATCTACATTCCTTCCTCTATTGAAGTTTTTACCATGAGGATGCCGCCGAAAGAACACACTTCCGGTCACGTGCACATCCTGTTTTAGCAATAAAGTTTTTGATATAAAAAAAGGACATTTTATAAACATTTGTACCATCTCCTTGAAAAAGAATCCTGCTGCGATTCGAAATGCGTTGGAGTATAAGAAGAACTAAGCTAACACCGAGGACACCAAGGACACGAAGCCAGCCGCCGCCAGCGTCCGAATACCGGAAGTAAACATCGCAACTTCCGGTCTGACGAACGGAGCAGCGGCTAACAGTGCGGCTAAGAGGAGGAGATCGTGAGTTACAGCACTTGAATGCTGTTAGAGACACCAAAAGCCTCCAGCCGCATCTGCATAGGGTAAGTCAGGGAAAGATTCCAGTACAAAAGAACAGACTGTACCCTTCCATAAAAGTGTCCACAAGCTCCACAATTCTTTCAAAAAGGAGCTGTAAACATTGCACTTCTCCCCTTTCCCCTTTCCCATTCCCTTCCCTTATTATTCTTTATTTTTAATTTTTATTTTTATTTTCATTTTAATTTATTTTTATTTTTATTTTTATATACATATTTTTATATTTTTTACATCACATAAATTCTTACTTGTTTCTGAACACTACACATTTGCACATATAAGCGCTCGGTCCAATTTCCATACACGTCAAACAACAACTTGAGCAGCTTTTTTCCACAAGCGCAGCAAACTACATTCATTATAGAGTTAGCGGAGCTACCATCTTTTCAAAGCTGGACTTGAGAGGTGTGTACAATCTCATCCGGATCCGTGAGGGTGACGAGTGGAAGACCGCCTTTAACACCCGTGACGGACATTATGAGTACCTCGTCATGCCCTTCGGATTGAGCAATGCTCCAGCTGTCTTCCAGCATTTTGTCAATGAGATCTTCAGAGACATTCTATACCGTCATGTCGTGGTCTATCTAGACGATATCCTCATTTTTGCCAACGATTTAGAGGAACATCGTTTTTGGGTTAAAGAGGTTCTGTCCCGTCTCCGTGTCAATCATCTCTATTGTAAATTAGAGAAATGCGTCTTTGAAGTCAAGTCCATTCCATTTCTAGGGTACATTGTGTCCGGTTCCGGACTAGAGATGGATCCTGAGAAACTACAAGCAATTCAAAATTGGCCGGTACCCTTAACCCTCAAAGGGGTTCAGAGGTTCTTGGGGTTCGCCAACTATTACCGAAAGTTTATACGAGACTTTTCCACCATTGTGGCGCCTATTACTGCTTTCACTAAGATGGGTGCTAACCCGTCCAAGTGGTCTGAAGAAGCCATGCAAGCATTTCATCTTTTAAAACAAAGGTTCATCTCTGCGCCTGTTCTGAAACAGCCTGACATCGACTCTCCTTTCATCTTAGAGGTGGATGCCTCCTCCGTTGGAGTAGGAGCGGTGTTATCTCAGAGGGCTAAAGATGGCCATTTACACCCTTGCAGTTTCTTCTCCCGGAAGTTCTCCCCAGCTGAGCGCAACTATGCCATTGGCGACCAGGAGTTGCTAGCCATCAAGCTCGCTCTAGAAGAGTGGAGGTATCTGTTGGAGGGAGCTTCTCATTCAATCACCATACTTACAGACCACAAGAACCTTTTATATCTGAAAGGCGCACAATGTCTCAACCCTCGTCAGGCCAGATGGGCACTTTTCTTTTCCAGGTTCGACTTTAAACTCCAGTTCTGTCCGGGCTCTCAGAATCGCAAGGCCGATGCCCTTTCCCGCTCATGGGAGCAAGAAAATGAGTCAGAGTCTTCAGACAAGCATCCTATTATAAATCCGTTGGCATTCTCCACGGTAGGGATGGACTCTACGCCCCCATCAGGGAAAAGTTTTGTGAAACCGATGCTAAGGAAGAAGCCCATGCATTGGGCCCATGCTTCCCGTTTTGCCGGACATACAGGTATCCAAAAAACCCTGGAGTTTATCTCTAGGTCCTATTGGTGGCCAACTCTGAAAAAGGACGTCTTGGAGTTTATTGCATCTTGCCCAAAGTGTGCTCAACATAAGGTATCCCGCC
The DNA here is from genome assembly GCF_028390025.1 of Pseudophryne corroboree. NCBI lineage: Eukaryota > Metazoa > Chordata > Amphibia > Anura > Myobatrachidae > Pseudophryne > Pseudophryne corroboree. Next base: position 190,730,212 of record NC_086450.1, on the reverse strand, counting down.
AGTCGCCTGCGGGGCAACTGGTTCCACTATCTGTTCCCCGTCGACCTTGGACCCATTTGTCGATGGATTTTATTACAGATTTACCCATGTGCAACAAGTTCAATACCATCTGGGTGGTAGTTGACCGGTTCACCAAGATGGCACACTTCATTTCTCTCACCGGTCTTCCGTCAGCTTCCAAGTTGGCTCAAGTATTCATACAAGAGATCTTCCGACTCCACGGTCTTCCTGAAGAAATTATCTCAGATCGAGGAGTTCAATTCACAGCCAAATTCTGGCGAAGTTTATGTCAAGTCCTCCAAGTCAAGCTAAAGTTTTCCACGGCTTACCATCCTCAGACCAATGGTCAAACCGAGAGGGTGAATCAGGACTTGGAGGCCTTCCTCCGCATCTATGTGTCCTCCTCTCAAGATGACTGGGTTCAATTACTTCCCTGGGCCGAGTTCTGTCATAACAACCAGTATCATTCTTCATCTGCTTCAACACCATTCTTCACTAACTTTGGATTCCACCCTAAAGTCCCTGAGTTCCAACCGCTTCCAGCAACTTCTGTTCCCGCAGTGGATATCACCTTGCATCAGTTTGCCAATATCTGGAAGAGCGTACGATCAGCTCTGCTCAAGGCATCGTTCAGGTACAAGAAGTTTGCGGATAAGAAGCGTCGAGCAGTTCCTGCTCTCAAGGTGGGTGATCGGGTATGGTTATCCACGAAGAATTTGAGGTTAAGAGTTCCCAGTATGAAGTTTGCACCTCGCTATATCGGTCCTTTCAAGATTGAACAAATCATCAATCCTGTTGCTTACAGACTCCAGTTGCCTCCCTTCTTAAAAATACCCAGGACATTCCATGTTTCCCTGTTGAAACCACTGATCTTGAATCGGTTTCATTCCTCACTTCCTCCAACTCCGAAAGTCCAAACTCAACGAGGCGTTGAGTATGAAGTAGCCAAGATCCTGGACTCACGTCACCGTTACGGTCAACTACAATATCTTATTGACTGGAAGGGTTATGGCCCTGAGGAACGTTCATGGACCAATGCTTCTGATGTCCATGCTCCTGCCTTGGTCCGGAGATTCCATTCCAAGTTTCCTCAAAAGCCAAAGAAGTGTCCTGGGGCCACTCCTAAAGGGGGGGGTGCTGTCACGATCCGGGTATCTGGACGCCATTTCTTACCCATCAGATGCCTCCTAAGGTTGGCTCAGCGCTCCAGGACCGGATCCCATCTGTTATCCTGATGTTTACATTCCTGTATCCTCTCCTGTCACTCTGAGACGCGGTCACAGTAAACGCCATATTACACCTGGCATGGCGTCTCCCGCGGCCTCCGCCGCCGTCCCTGAGCTTCTGCATGCAGAGTGTCTGAGTGGCGATTACGTCAGCCGCGGCCTCCGCTGTGTCCGCGTGGTTGGATGTGCACCTGTCAGCTTGGCGCCTCCTGTCTCCGGTGGCCGGCGCCGCCATTACTGTTTTCATTACCACATGGATTACAAACCAAACTTCCCTCCAAGTGTCTGCATGGGCGCAGCCATCTTGGATTCTGTCAGCTGATCATTTCCACCAATCTGTTCTTAGTATTGATAATCTGCATAATTGCCTAGCCAATCCCTTCCTTGCTGCAGGTATAAATACACTGTGCCTGAGCAAGGAAGGCGTCAGTGCTTTGGTTGTCAAACCTAGTTCCTGTTTGTCTCTCTCCTGTGATTGTCTTCCAGGTTCCAGCTCCTGTCTCAAGACTTCCACCATAGAGACCCGCACCAGCATTCCACCTGCGGTGTAGCCTGACTCTCCGATCCATTGTGGATTCATCTGTTTCCAGCTACAACATTACCTGCTTCCAGCCCAGCTTCCAGCAGAGTACAGCTTCTCTTAAAGGGCCGGTGTCCTTTCTACAGTTTACCACTCTCCACCGGTATTATTATTTCTCCGCTCTCAAACTCTGCATTTCATTTATATTGCATCGCTCTCAAGCTTCATTTATTATCTAACTGGTTCCAGCCAGTATCCACTCCGTGCCAACATCTGTCTGGTTCCAACCAGAACCCACAGCAGCTATTTTTATTTACAGCAGTCCAGCTTTCCCTGGAACACCAGCTGGTACGATCCTGGGCTTTCTTCATTGCTACAGTCAGGCCTGGTAAGGACTTTCCAACTCGCAGATAATAAGAACTGTCTCATACTACCAGAGCTCTGTGGCCCCTGCCACCCTGTAGTACCCAGGAACTGTATTATTTCTCTGCTGATTTTATGTTTCTTTTACTGCTACTGTGATGCATGGAGTTTGTCATAAATAAACATCATTGACTTTTATTCAAGTTGTCGTGGTCACGCCTTCGGGCGGTTCTTCTTCATGTTACTTACATGTCCAGGGGTCTGATACAACCTCCCAGGTTCCGGTACATCTCAGCCCCTACAACTGAGGCTGCCTCCCGTCAGCTCAGGCCCTCAGTTGTGACAATGACAGTTTTTGTTTACTGTCAAAGGATGGACTGTCGAAGTCAAAAAAATATTACATACTCACAAATACAAACTCCAAACAGAGAGGTCTCTGTTCGTGCGCATACACGCAGCCTTGCACAGGATATAGGGTAGCATACGCATTCACACAGACAAGCCACAAAGATATATTCAACACATATTTCATACAACACATAAATTACACATAGACAAAACATGTCAAGCACCAGACATTATAATGTATTTATATAATAGAGTGTAACATCAGATATATACGTATTATTGGGATGAAACAAGTTAAATATATAATGGTTAGTGTCAAAATGATCAGGAGAATGTGTGGAGTAATTTGATATCTATGGGTAGATTGTAGCACATTGCAACGATTAGTTATGACCAAATGTATGAATTAAGTTTGTTTAACTTACAGGAAGAAAAAGCAATACCTTAGATACACAAAATGTTCAGGCAGCTGCGACCACTAAGCGTGTGTGTGAAACCCCAATGAAATGCGTACACGTTGCGTAAGCACGCCATCATGCTGTAAGCACAAAGTAGCTACACGTGCGGCGGAATACACTTTATAACCCCTAACAGGAAAGGAATGCAACGCCAATTGTATATGTAATGTTGTGGTCCAACACAGCAACAAATGTTTACTTAAAAGGGTGTACAACAGTAATACAATAACACAAGAGAAGAAGCTACAACCAATGATACATACGTTTGTTCGCCTGCGCCATCTGGTTCCGGTCCTCGGTCAATCTTGAAAGATGACCTTCAGAGAATGAGTCTGACCAGCCAGGAGGCTTGGCTTTTATACAATGGTCCAAAGCATGAAACAAAGGAAACTGTAATCTCTTCACCCAAAGGTCAAAGGGCTGGTCATTTACAGTACATGAGGGGTCATAGGTCGGTTTGAATAGGTGGGCGATGCATTTGCAGATGTCCTCCACTGGGTTCCCGCCGAATATCAAGAGTACAGTAAATACAGTGTAATATTAATATTACATTGGGAGCGTGCTACTTTTTGCAAACTGCCATCGGAATATTGCCCTTGAAATACTATACAGCTGGATACCAAACACCACCTCCTAACCTAAATCTGTCCCCTCAAATCCTATAAAGTTGAATCCCTCTGTTGTTATACTTTCAAAGCAAATGTAACTTGCTGGTGTGGTGCGTGTAGGCTATGTGTAAATTATGCACTATGTGGATTAAATATCAGATATGTCTTTGTGGATTTTCCATGCGAATGCATATGCTACCGTATTTACTCATACCACGCGTTAATACGCAGGACCTCGTGAGCCAATATACGCAACGTACGGGTATGCGCACTCACGGCAGAACAAGCATGCGCACGGAGGCCACTCTGTGTGGTGTTTGCACGTGATGCATGTGGGTCTAATATTTTCTACTTTGATAGACCACCCTTTGGCAGTAAACAATAACTGCCACACATAACTAATAAAACTGAAAATATTACCTATACATTATATACAAAGTTCGAGTGACTGGGGTAGATTTGTAGGTGGGAAATGTATACCCTAGTGGAATAGGAAAAAGCATGTATGTATGAATTAATGTCTGAGGGGCATGTATCATCATGCCGTATAGGTTCTAAGTAAGCTTCGAGATACTGCAAAGTATACATTAAATCCTTCTCATCCTGTATTAAGGGTCAGTACATGGGCAAACAAACACTACTGAGCTCTTTCTAGGCAAAGGCCATTAGCCCTCACCTTTCTGGCTTTTTATACCAACAAATGGGGAGCACATTTATCTGATGATACATGGAGGGGAAATGTATGTGTATGCTATTATATGTGGATAACATTTATCAACTATGTGTGCCACTAACTGAAGATTGCAGAGATGAGAATAAGACATATAAAAATACATTTACACAAATTTGGGTATGTTGAAGTCTTTTTCCGGTTGGATGTCTCTGGGTAGAGGGGAAACAGAGAAAAATGGTGAAAGAAACAGGCCATGAAATTCATTTGCAATCCTTATCACAACATTGTTTCTACGGATGGGTCATAAATCAAATCTGCCGCTGTTACAACGCCCTCGCTCCTTAGACTCATCAAATTTGTCCTAAGTTTGCGCCGCGTCAAAATTTGAACACATCTGAATATCAGACCAATAATTATGATGACACCTAGGATACAGAGGAGAAACTTTCCCACACTCGCAATTACGTTTTGCCCCCACTCTCCTAACCCAGAAAACCATTTGAGTGGGTTCAACCATGAGGCCCAGCCGATCAATTCATTACCCACAGCCGTCAACGTAATGTTGTGCTTCCGTCTGAACTCCCACTTCAACTGCAAGATCTTGTCCATCTTTTGATCGATGATCTCCGTTGGGTCTTCAGTACTGTTCGTAATATACGTACAGCACTTCACACCATATTGAGTTGCCAGAGTAACACAGTACCCACCTGTCACAGCCGTGACATAATTCAGGACCATTCTATGCTGGACCAGCTCCTTCTTGTAGGCTTGTAACTCCCTGCCTGTATACCTGAAGGTGTCATCATACATCTCAGTGATATTATCTATCAAGTTTGCCAGCGCATGGATGTACCTATAATTTATAATTCCTCTGGCAGTACGGGTGATGTCTAATGCGAGAAGAATTTGAATCCCGGTGGATTCATGGATCAAATCAGAGGCTGCGTGCTCTGTCCTACCTATGAGGTGTCTCTTGACAATGTGTTCATAATGTGTATGAGTATAAGGCGTTTGAGCGTTGCAGTGAATATATTTCATTTTGTCGTGTGCAATGGTCATAACCTCTGGTAGTACTCTGCCAATATAACACAACCGTTCAGAGCTCGGAGTAAGCCACTTGTAGGCTTTCCTTCCTTCCTTCCACATATGAAGTAGGCATCATCTGGAAGAACATAGTGGACAAAATGCAACACAACCATATCACATATTTTCCTTATAAAGAAACCGGTCCCCAGTTCTCTAATTTGCTCAGTACAAGTACCGGGCTGGACGATGTGAGCACAAAACTCCTGCAACACTTTTCCAGCCCACATGGTTTTGATCCCACGTGTATACCTGTATCGAAAATACTTCCCACTTGTGGCTATCTTACGTACAAGTTCGGAGTTGATAGGTACTTTATCAGCTCTATGTGAAAAGGTCATTGTCTGGTTATTCCATGTCACTTCCCAATTTCCTGGTTTCCGGAAATTAGACACGTTAACGCACAATAGTGACCTATCTACAGGTACTGGTGGAGCTTCAAGCTAGGGGGCCTAGATATGTTGAATTTCTTGTCCACCAGTCTCCCTCCCCGTAATTCGAGTACCTCATCTACTGTTAAAGGGTATGGCACTAATCCCGACTTACTGTGTCCTTGAGGTACTTGTGAGCACACCCAGCATTCTGTTTGGTTTAAGACCGTACCCACTAATGAGTGGTAATCACTCAAAGGATGTCCGCTCATGTCGATATTACTGCTTGACTGACATCTCTGGATGCACCCATCTTCGACTATGTTATCGCAGTGTTCACATATGCAGTATTCATCAGACAATAACCCTTCACATTGCCTCCGAGCTCCGTGACTACCAGATCTTTTACCGATACCAGCTTTGACTAAAGTGATGCGTTGATCCTGGGGTGCTACGAATCTGTACTCTCCATCAGAACCCATTCCAGATCCTTGCTCGACGTCTCGGGGGCCCTCACAAAAACAGATTGTCCTGATCAAAAACAGAGTCACCAGAAAAAGCCAATACACAGTCTCTGGTGTGGATCCATTTCGTTAAGGAGGAAAATAGGAAGGGGAAAAAAAAGAAAAATGCAGTGGGGGTTGAAAAAGAAAAATGTTACGACAACCGTCCTTGATTTTGCTGCTCTCCACGCTCAGGTGCCGTCCAACAGTCCTGCCTCTCAGCTTTCCCGGAATAGATTCTCTAGTGATATGAGGTTCTCTTCACCTTTCTTTTTGTCATGAGTTTTCTCCGGGTCAGCGACCTTCTTGCAGTGGGACAAGTGGACCCAAGTCTCTCTCTCGGCAACCTTTAGTACTGTCATGCTGGTCAAATTTTTAATCATTACATAATCCCCAGGTTCCATGTCATGACAATTACTGTTTGGTAGGTCAGGAATCGCCAGTTTTAGATTCCTTTGCTGGTTTCTCAGTTGCTGGCTCATCCTAACCAAATATTGCACAGTTATTTCATTATTGCACTTCAAATCATCCTGGGGGTCTATCATTACATGAGGTTGTCGTCCAAAAAGAACTTCGAAGGGTGATAAGTTAAGCGGTGACCTGGGAGTGGTTCTGATGCTATACAACACTAGTGGCAGTGTTTCTGGCCACAACAGTCCAGTTTCAGCCATCGCTTTGTTCAGCTTGTTCTTAATAGTGCTGTTCATTCTCTCCACCTTCGCACTTGCCTGTGGCCAATATGGAGTATGCAGCTTACTATTAATACCCATCAGTTTGCACATGACCTGAAAGACTTCACCTGTAAAATGGGTACCCCTATCACTTTCAATCATTCTAGGGATACCATATCTACACACAAATTCCTGCACGATTTTCTTTGCAGTAAACATGGCAGTATTTGTGGCAGTGGGGAATGCTTCCACCCAGTTTGAAAAGACATCGGTACATACTAACACATACTTTAAAATCCTACAGGGTGGTAACTGTATGAAGTTGATTTGTATTACCTGGAAAGGTCCGTCTGTAGGAAGGATATGGGATGGCTCCGTTGGTATTGTCTTACCAATATTCTTCCTCAAGCAAGTAAGACATGTCATTGCTTTCTTACTTGCATGAGAAGAGAACCCTGGTGCACTCCAGTAGGCTCTTACCAATTTGCACATACCTTCCTTGCCCAGATGAGTCATACCGTGTGCCGCCTCAGCTGGGCTCGGGAGATATGCCCTGGGGGCCACTGGCTTACCGTGTCCATCTGTCCAAAGTCCTGAGGACTCCTGACCATATCCCTTCACCTTCCAGACTGCCTTCTCCTTTAGGGAACACAAATTTTGCATTTCGATTAACTGTTGTGTATTTGTTGTGTATGGAAAAAACATCTCTAGAGGAGAGAGAAGAGAAATAAAAAAAGAAAATATCAGGGTTGCGTTCACCAACAAGATGTCACACCATCATGCATATCAGTGTCTATACACAATTTCCCTTCACCAGTATTCCCATTCTCCACCCTTCGTGCATGACAAGGCACACTGCAGTAATACTGGTGCCATCGTGCTGGTGAGATATACAGGGTTCGGGCAGAACTCTGAAAGACCAATAAGGCATGTGGTGTATGAACTGTAATCGGGTCCATGTATTGTACCCTCCTGAAGGTGAACATAAGAGATGAAGAGGAAACTGTGAAGAACAACCACATAGAGGTTGGTAATAGATAAGTTTTGTAGAGGTGAAAAGGATTTTATTAAAATGACAGCTGGATTGGGCACTACGGAGAATTGATTCCCTACTTGGTCTACTGCCCTTTAAAGTTTGTGTTTGTTGTATCACTACTGGGACTATCCCAGCCATCAACCCAGTGTCCTGTCCATCCTAAGTTCATAGTGAACCCGGTATTTTGCGAGATAATTTCCTCTACCTGTGATGGACATGAATCTTGAACAGTGGAATGCATCATTAGTCTTTGAGGAGTATCTAACATACCTTGTACTTCCTGAGCGGGAGTACAATATATGTATTTCACATTTCAATTTACATAACAAAATCTCTGTTGATTAAGTTAGTCAGGGGCCACTGCTGCTACAAAAAAAGGGTTTAGCATCATAGAGGCCCAATCGTAACTTCTGCAGGTTTTGTCAAAGGGTAATGTTGCACTTATTTCGTTCTTCCCATTTGCCGAATTAGTGTTTTCTATGTGGCTTTGAATCCTTACTATATGTCCCTTGGTCCCGTCTATGTTTTTGATAACGTGGCTCGTGTTCTTTGTCTAGGGGGTCTATATTTACTATGTGTCCCATTACTTCTACAATCCCTGGCAAAATGCCCTTCCTTCCTGCAAAGGAAACATGTTATTGACCGTTTCTTGCCATCAGGGGTCTGGGGTTTAGGTTGATTGGACATCCCTGCAAGAGCCTGTATGCTTACCATCCTCAACCTCTCCTCTTGCTGTTCTTTACGTTTGGAGATACTCTTGTGATGCTCAATAGCGCACTCTCTGAGAGTATCTATTGTGACCCCTCTCCAATTTGGCAAAGAAGTCTGCACCCTGACCTTCAATGCCTTATTGAGCCCGTCCATTAGCACAGAGACAGCCCCCTCCCTGTAGTTCGCATTGTTCCTTATATCCGATACCCCAGTGTATCTAGTCATTATTTGTAAGGCCCTATGGAAATATTCAGATGTCAGTTCATTTTCTCTCTGTTTTATGGAAAAAAATTTATTCCACTGGACAACAATCGGGAAGTACAATCCTAGTTGTATGTTAATTCGTTCCACGTTCTCCTGATTGTATTCGTCAGTCAGAGGATCATCTGATTCTATTTTACAATCCGTCATAAAAAAAATTGTGTCAATATTGGGGGGTAGGCATGCTTTCAAAGGTCTCCGCCAATCTTTGTTTGCAGGTTCATGGGCATTACCCAGATCCTTAATATACTTCTGCCATCTGGCTAAATGTCTCCGGGGATCGGGGAATTCTGAAATGATTGACCGCAGTACTAATCTGGTCCACGGGCAATACACTGCATTATTCCTGGTGAGGGTTACTCCCTGGCTATCGGTTCTCCCATTGGTAGTTGCTATTACTAAGACTGGATGTAACCCAACCATTCCATTCCTAATCGGCTCACTGTGAGGTGTTACTGTCTCTGTGTGATGAACAGTCTCACACTTATCGGTGGCTGTGATCTCACCCGTCCCTTCAGTGGGAGACACCGTCACTGCTCTTACTGGTTGGGTCATGCCCACCTGAGTTTCCTGCAAGATAGATGAGGGCTGAGATTAGGCTGGATCCATGATCTTCCTCCGACCTATGACCTTGGAGAGAACTTAAGACAGGGTACAATATACATGGGTTAGGGTTAATACAATTAACATGAATGTTCCTATCATTTGCCGATGTACCATTGGTTGTAGATGTTTTCTCCCCATCGACATGTGACGGTGATGGTGTGCTCGCAATCACATTCCTGTCATGTTTGGAACTGGCTGTGCAAGCCAGCTCCCTTTGCACATCTCCCTCTTGTTGCCATATATTTAAACAGTCGTTATGTCTGATCCTTTGTTCCTTAGACTCGATCAGACATATTCTATTCCTTACATTCTTCAGTACCTCTGGTTTAAAACTACCCATCCTAGGAAATGATGCCGAATCCCCCGCAGTCATACATCTCCATTCATCACAAAAAGCCTCTACGTGTAGACCATACTTACCACACCTTACTAACCTTGCGGACCCTTTTGGCCCTTTATCTCCTCCAGCCTGAACCCTGGCCGCTGAACGCCTCTCGCTTATGCACTTGGCTCCCATTGTGGGCTTTTTATCACAAAAACCAAATGAACAATGCAAGCAGACGGTGAAAGTTCTTATTGAGTGCTTTCACTCACCCCAGTCCCTGCTGGCCTGTACTACGACCCACTGTCATAGTGGGATCGTGATGTACCCAACCTTCGGACTGCTATCAGACCCTTCAGCACCGTAATTTCTTTCGGTGGAGGTTCTGTTGGAATATTTTCCTGAGAGGGCCAGCAAAAAATTCCTTTTCGGCATCTTTCCACTGGAATTTTTATAGGGTGAGTAACATACTATCGATCACCCTTTCCAATGGATGTCCACTAGGGAGATTTCCTGAAGAAATCAGCGAAAATCCCCTTGTTTACACAATCATGTCTGCGTTTGCTTTACAAAGCGCATGACACACCTGCGCAAAATAACGCAAATAGTATCACGTTGCGTTGCGCTGCGTATAACATATGGACGTGTGGTCCAATCGCACGGCCTATAGATACTAGTTATCTATATGCCCTACGATAAGGGGAATTGATTTTAAGCCGCGCTCCTCAGCCGGAGCGTAACACAAAAACCTTAAACTTCAATTACTTCACAAATCACAATCTGTTACGCTCCTCCAACATGTTTTAGTACGTGCCTAACTTCGTTAAATTCGCAAGGTTGTGACCCATTTTTGCCGCTGAGCCCCTTCTAGCTCAGACGTTTTGTCCACGGGATCCGATTTTACGAGGTTCAATATGTCCACTCCTACTTTCAGCTCACACAGATACACAATGTTTTTCTGTACAGAAAACTATCACTCCATTTGACTGGTAGTCTATCCCAGAGGTAGTACAGTTTACACAATGTATTATAATAATCTGCTTTTAAAATCAGAAAGTTATTTGCTACTGTATAAACGTCTTCTATCCCACCTTAAATTGAACTGCTATTGTGCGGTTATAACTTGCGCTCGCAACTTCACGCAACCTTGCGTAAACATGCGACCGTGCGTGTCCCTGCGCCCCGTGCGCGTTCCTGTACACTTTTTCTCTCGTACCATACCACGTGTACAACGTGTGTTCGCAACTCAATAAACCACACTATCTCGATAAATGTGAGCAACAAAACTAGTATTGCTCACTAACACAACACACAATTGTTCCGTACGCTCGCCGGAAGTCACCCACACGGGCAATCCTCGTTTCAGTGTATACCTAAACGTTTATGACGGAAACTGTGTTTCGTGTTCTTATAATTACTCCCTTAACACACTATTTCAAATATATATATATATATATAGCAAATAAATGTATCCGATTTCACACAGATCTATAATGACTGTAATAACCTATGGCAACAATATGTGAGAATGTATGAAAAGTATCGGTACGCTTTGTGTATGCTTTTGCGCCAAAAATTACACACAGATAATAAATGGCTTTTTTCCTGTTTGTCCCTCGGGTTTCACCAGCACCTCTAAGACTATACAGAACAGACATGGGGGGAAATTTACTAAGCTCTCGATTTTGACCGAGATGGCGTTTTTTCATCAAAGTGTCATCTCGGTAATTTACTAAACTCAAATCACGGCAGTGATGTGGTCATTCGTAATATTTTGGAACTTCAAGGTAAAAATCACGAATGAATACACCATCGGTCAAAATACGCCTGTTTAGATATGAATCTCGGTCATTTACTAACCATTCGTAATTGTAATTTCTGCCGTGAAAATGCATTTGCGGCCGCGAAAAAATACAATTCGTAAAAAATTCCTAAAAAAAAACGCGCCAGCTTTTGAAAAGCGTGTTTACATGTGTACTCAATTATCCATTACTCACACCTGAATGTTTGGCCCTATAAAAGTGTTCCAGGCACATTTTGAATTTCTCTCACTCTGAAATGGCGGCTGTGGTGTGTGCCAATGAATTTATGTTTGCTGTGGGATACCTTAGACTGCTCCATGAGGCTTCCAGGAATCAGGCCCAGGTAAGTGAACATGGTCAGCAGGTTGTCCAGGTGCCGCGGAGGCTGCGCCAGCCTCGTTTTTTTAGAGGTCGTTTAAACTTAAACGCATTGTCCGATGATAGGGTCATACAGATGTTCCGCCTAAATAGAACCAACATTTTCCACCTGTATGACCTTGTCAAACTGGGACTAGACCCTGAGACAGCACGCTCTCGCTCTGTCTCAGGCCTACACAAACTCCTGGCTGTGTTACACTTTATGGCTACTGGGAGCTTCCAGGCTGTGGCAGGCGACGTGATTGGTATCTCACAGCCCACCTTTTCAAGATATTTGAATCAGGTGAGTCTAAAAATACATAGGCGGTTATGTCTAAGTGTTGCTTCTGTAAGTACAAACAACACAGTATTGTATAGAATACCTAACATGACACTCACCTTAGCTTGTTTAATGTCCTCTCAGGTTTTGGATGTCTTGGATCCACATATTAATGCCTCAATCTGCTTCCCTACCGAGGAGTCGGAGTGGCGTGCTGTCAGGGTAGCTTTCTATGAGCTTGCTGGCATGCCCAATGTGCTGGGGGCCATAGATTGCACACACGTTCAGCTGAGATCACCTAGGGGCCGCCAATACATATATACGAATAGACATCTGGCCCAATCAACTAATGTCCAGGTGGTCTGTGATGCAAACTTTAAAATTATGAGTGTTGTTGCAGGTTACCCTGGTGGCTGCCATGACTCCTTCATCCTCAGTCAGTCATCGCTCTTCGATAAATTTGAGGCCGGACAAATGCCTGATGGCTGGCTGTTGGGTATGTATAAAATGTTTGGTGTGTATGTCTTTTAACCACAAACTCTAGTTTTGACTAGGGGAATGAATAATCTAACACATGTAGTAATGTTGACTATATCTGTTTTTCAGGTGATGGGGGTTACGGCTGCTACTCTTGGCTCCTTACTCCATTGTCCCAACCTGATTCTCCTGCTGAACACAGTTACAATCATGCACATAAGGCTACGCGGAATGTGATAGAAAGATGTTTTGGTGTGCTGAAGTCACGGTTTCGGTGTCTGGATAAATCTGCAGGCCTTTTGTTGTATAGTCCCTCAAAGGTGACTAGAATTGTGTTCTGCTGCTGTTTTCTCCATAATCTGTGTTTAAGTCAACATCTGGCACATGATGAGGGAGAAAGCAGTCAGCAAGCAGAGGAGTTAGAACCATCTGGTGACAGTGTGAATACATATGTAGGGAGGCAGGTACGGCAAGAAGTGATCCAGCGGTATTTTTCAGGTAAGTTTTTGGCGGATGTAATTATCCTTGACTAAACACTTTGCAATACTTTCAATTGTGTGTTTTGTTACTTACTGTTTGTTGTTTATAGTGGTGTGTACATTGTACTTAGTTTATGTTATAAATACATTTTCAGTCATTACCCATGAAAAACATACATACATACATAGCAGCTTCTACAATGTTTGAGACGGACACAGGAAGTTGTGTGTTTGTCAAATCAAAATTTTTATTGCGTAAATCTAAATTGTCAAAAGTCTTATTTTTTCCGCTTGTGTGTGCTGGGTGCTGTGCTTTGTGCTGGCTCACTGGCACGTGCTCGGGAGGAACGCCGAACAGGGGAGGTTACTGGCGTTTGGATAGGGGTCGTGGTTCCAGAGCTGGAGGTCACTTGTTGAGCTGCCATCAATGTTATGTTGTTACTCAAATTATTTATGCTAGCATTAAGTTGTGTGTTGGTTGCAGTGTGGCTGGCTACAATCCGGGATAAAGACTCATTCACAACCTGGTTGTGCTGAATGAGTTGTACGAGTGCCTGCTGATGGCGCTGTTGCTCATCAATGATGCGCGTTAAATGAGCCAGCATTTGGTTGTTGTCTGCCCGTATTTGCTCCATCGATGTTGCGATTCGGCCTACTTGGACAATCAGTCTGCCCGAGTTGCGACTAATGCGCGGTAGATGATGGGGCAGACTGGCAAGGTGTTGGGTATGTGCGGTCAGGCTGGCATTGCTTTGTGCCTGTTGGCTTGTCTAACTGGCCCAAAAGTCATCTGGTATTTGTGGCTGGGGTGGAGCTTGTGCCAGTTGTGGACTCATGGAGGCTTGGGGGATATCCTGCAGCTGTATTGGCTGGCTCGGGTCAACAGGTGTTAGTTGCAGTGTGAAGGTTGCCTGTTGGTCTTGTCCCTGCTGGTCCACGTCGGCCATCAAGCTGGGCTCTGTATGGGGTGGCCAACATGCAATGTTTATTTTTCTTAAAATATATTTGCTAGTTCTACACATTACTACATTCATAATACTCCATTTCTCAAGTTTTTTGAGTTGTTTTTCTAAACATATAATTTGTTTTTTCTCCAAAAACATATATACCATCACAGGCGTGCACATAGACAGACTTGCGTAATCCTCACCTAACTACCTCCCCTCCACAGCATTACAGTGTTATGTCACCTCCCCTGTCCACGATATAGACTGCTTACCTGGATAGTCCAGAGGAGCGGAGCAAGTAAGCAGTCTACATACCGGACAGGGGAGATGTGTGAACACTATAATATTGTGGAGGGTTTTTTGTTTTTTTGTTTTGGTTTTTAAAATATTTTTATGTGCACGTGTGTGGCCAATATTTTAACAAATGTATGTTAGATTTTAAAAATGATGTTGGCGATATCAACCACTAAGACATAGAAAAATTAAGCATTTGCACCTTTAACAATTGAAGACGTAACATCACATTGCTTGTTATGGCAAACATGTAATCTCAACTCCAACTCACAACATAGTAACTGTACTGTGTAGATTATTTGCTATGTGTTTAGTTTCTGTTTTGACTCACCAGATAACTGAGGTGATCGGGGCTCATCACTCTGTGGACTCGCCAATAGTGCCAGTGGTGGCTGGGGTGACACTGCAGAAATGCGCCGCCTGGGTGGGGAAGATGGATCCGCAGATTCCGTGCCAAGACGCTGTGTCTTACTTGGCCTCCTGGGTAAGTGCCCCGCGCCCTGTGATGGGCGCCTTACAGGAGGTCGGCTTACAGAAGCAGAACCTATGAGAATATATAAACATTAATATTTTGTACTTCTATGTGTTTGCAGAATATGTGACTACAGTGAAGTGTTACCTGCAATCCCAGCATCATCCTGAGTTGTCTGAGGCCTGTCTGGCCGGCTGGTCTGTCGGACTGTCGAAAAAGTGGAGCAAACATTATTACCATGCTTTGTGTAAAAATTATAACTGCAAAGCCTTAGTGTACTGTAACCATATATTAGGTATTCTAATTAAAACTAATTTCTGCTTAAGATCTTCGTGCTTCCTTAATTTGTGGTGTATATCAAAATGTACATGGTGTTGCACCAAATAAATCAGTTACATTTGAGAATTATGTGTCAGATATTACATAGATTGAATACTTGCAAATTTAACCACAATGAAATTTTGAATTTGTAGGAACCTTTTTTTTGAAGTAAATAAATAAAATATTTAAAAATGCTATTAGATACAACACCGATGTCCAAGCAATATCGCAAAATTATTATTGCAAATACACATACCAGCAGGCATTGCACCTGTTTTTGTGCAAAATTAAATAAAAAATACAGCCAAGGCAAGATGGAAAATGCAATTTCTAAACACAAACACACCTTAAGGGTGCATAGGCCTGCAATATCTGACCAACAATTTTTGCATCCTTTAACCTTAAAAAAAAAAAATTAAGAGGACATTTTAAAATAAATTTAACAAATCCAACTCACCATCCTGCGTGGGTCGGTCCGAATCCCGGACATGAGTTGCAGACACCACTTCTGCAGGAATCAATGCCCGCACAGGCTCCTCCCACTCCCGATAGGTTGCTCGGAAAGGGGGGCCACCTCCGGTTTTGCGGGCTGATTTTGCCTCTTTGGCCATCTTGGCCTTGACACGCCGCTTTATGTCATAGAACCTCTTGCGACACATGTCCTCAGTCCGCCTCACCACACCCTCACTATTGACGGCAACTATTACTTGCCCCCACAGGACAGACTTCCTGCGGGAGGACACCTTGCCAGCATCCTGACCAAACAATTGGCGATGGTGCTTCATCAGCTCACGCACCAACGCCATGTTTTCAGCATAGCTGAACTTAATATTCCTGCCAGTCTTGGTAGTGGTGCGTGGCTGCGGAGCCACAACACCATCACTATCACTGGAGAATGCAGCAACAGGCACCCCCTCCTCCTCCTCCTCCTCACTAACCTCCTCCCTCTCACTAACCCCCTCCACCTCACTAACAGCCTCCACCTCACTACCAGCCTCCACCTCACTACCAGCCTCCACCTCACTAACCTCCGCCACCACACTGACCTCTGAGTCTGACATGAGGACAAACGACAAAAAACACTGAAAAATAAATACACAAAACACACTCCTCCACTACTACTACTACTACACACCACACAGCCAACACACACGCTCACTCACTCACTCACTCACAAACAATGACAAAAGACTAAAAAAAAATAACAAGGACAAAAAAGTTGACAAACTGAGAAAAAACAATACTACAAATATGACAAGACTACTTACACACACAGTACAGCACTCAACAATCACAAAACTCCTCCCCAAATCCACCAAAAACTCCACCAAACTCACCAACTCCAAATACACCTTCCTCTCTCCTCTCCACTAGCTAAACCCACGAGGTGCGGTGTGTTTGGGGCGGTTTTATAGTACTGTGCACAGACACTCCTCCTTCACGAATACAACCAATCACGGACGCGTGACAAAAACGAAACTTAGGACTAAAAACGCGGCCGCAATATCAAAATCACTGCCGTAACAGACATGTGACGCAGTCGTAAAAAAACCCACAAACACGGCCGCGAAACAACCAAATCGGCCGCATTCTACAGCAGAAAACCACGAATGACATCGACATCGGAACAAAAGAAAAACACGAATACGACAGCTTAGTAAATTAGTCGTAATCAATTCAAAAAGTTGCAATTTTACACTGTCGATGTCAGTCGTGATTGAACTTGGACCTGAAACTGGAAAATACGAATCTTAGTAAATTTACCCCATGGTCTAACAACACAAGATGGTTTTAAACACAATGCAAAGTTACTTAAGATGCGTCTCCACCCTTTGTTGATAGATCAGTCTGTTATGGCCTGCAAGTCCTTAAGAATGTGATGAACAGGACAGAGCCCCCAATTGTTAAGTTCGTTTAACTTACAGGAAGAAAAAGCAATACCTTAGATACACAAAATGTTCATGTCGCTGCGACCACTAAGCGTGTGTGTTCAACCCCTATGAAATGCGTACATGTTGCGTAAGCACACCGTCACGCTGTAAGCACAAAGTAGCTACACGTGCGGCGGAATACACTTTATAACCCCTGACAGGAAAGTAATGCGACACCAATTGTATATGTAATGTTGTGGTCCAATGCAGCAGCAAATGTTTACTTAAAAGGGGGTACAACAGTAATACAATAACACAAGAGAAGAAGCTACAACCAATGATACATATGTTTGTTCACCTGTGCCACCCGGTTCCGGTCCTCAGTCAATCTTGAAAGATGACCTTCAGAGAAAGTGTCTGACTGGCCAGGAGGCTTGGCTTTTATACAATGGTCCAAAGCATGAAACAAAGGAAACTGTAATCTCTTCACCCATAGGTCAAAGGGCTGGTCCTTTACAGTACATGAGGGGTCATAGGTCAGTTTGAATAGGTGGGCGATGCCTGGTCCAGATGCACTTGCAGATGTCCTCCACTGGGTTCCCGCCGAATATCAAGAGTACAGTAAATACACTGTAATATTAATATTATGTTCCTGCACATATCTATGCGCAGGAGCGTGCTACTTTTTGCAAACTGCCATCGGAATATTGCCCTTGAAATACTATACAGCTGGATACCAAACACCACCTCCTAACCGCACGGCAGCACAAGCACGCGCACAGAGGCCACTCTGTGTGGTGTTTGCACGTGATGCAAGTCGGTCTAATATTTTCGACTTCGACAGAATACAAAGGACTTCCTGAAGACTTGAAACTAGCTTCACAGCATGGCCCTGGGGGCAGACACATGTTCCAGCAACATAGGACAAAAGCCCTCACTCTGACATATGAGTCGTTGAGTTCTTGAGAGGTTTGGCCTCTGGACCAATGGAAGGAGACCGAAACCAACAGACTGTTAACTCCCACTGTTTTGATATAGGCAGTTTTTCTAAGATATAGTTATTTAGTTGCTTGCTGAGGGGGAGAGAGATGGAGAGGGCAGTGCACTGAGCAACAGGGTGAAGTATGCTGGCTGTAACTGATTTTAATGTAACTATAACTGCTTCTTGTGTAATTGTAACTCTGTAACCATATATATATATATATATATATATATACACATGTTAATACTAATGATATACTGTAAATATGTTATTTTGTATGCATACTGCTTTTAATATCAAATATATATATATATATATACCTCTAGCGTTGGACCTCAGTAATACCATGTGTGCGACTGCTTGCTTTCTCTTGAGGGATATAGGGCTGCAACATTCAGCGTACTTTTATCGTATATGGTAATAAGATGCGCCTTGCGTTTGTAGTATATATTAACACTGGCATTTGAAATGTTTGTTTAGAAATAATTTGAAATTCACAAAACATATAGATATGTGATCAGGGAAGGTCATAATTATCCGTAACATCCTGAAAAGATAAAAGATGACCACCAGGATCAAAAACATTTTTGATAGTTAAAATACCTTTCTGATACCACATTTTGTAATTGAAATTGTCTAGTGAAGGAGCAAAGGCTGGATTACCCCATAATGGTATATAAGGGGAGGAGTAAGGATTATGGCTGAAATGGGAATGTACATTAATCCATGCTTTGTAAGTGTCCCAAAAACGAATGTTAGAGCAAATGTGGGGTGGAAGATATGAGTTAGGGGTATGCAATAGGGCCGCTGGGGAGAATGGGTGGGAGAGGGCTTCCTCTAGTGCAGGGTTAGTATAATAGTCAGTATGAAAGTATGAAACAACCAGTCTGCCGCATATCAAGGCTGATTTTGCAAAAGCGACAATGTGAGGGATGCCTAAGCCACCTTTAATTTTTGGAAGAAAAGTACGAGCTCGATTCATTCTAGGCTTTCCGTAGTACCAGATAAATTGCAAGAGAATTTGGGTGCAATAAAGCACATCTGCCCCAGAAAGTGTAATTGGTAACATTTGCAAGAGATAGGCTAGCTTGGGAAATATTATATTTTTAATTACTACAACTCCACCCAGTAGAGATAATTTAAGATCCATCCAACAAAGGAGTTGCGTTTTCAATTTAGTAATGAGTGGTGTGAAATTGGACCCGAATAATTGAGTAAGTTTAGAGGTAATATGTATG
Source organism: Pseudophryne corroboree (assembly GCF_028390025.1). Lineage (NCBI taxonomy): Eukaryota > Metazoa > Chordata > Amphibia > Anura > Myobatrachidae > Pseudophryne > Pseudophryne corroboree. Next base: position 190,710,932 of record NC_086450.1, on the reverse strand, counting down.
CCCAAATATTTGATTTTGATGGGTGTGACCTTAAATAAAGAAAATATAGAAGGATGAGATGAGAGAAAGGGAGAGAAAGTAATAGGGAGTAATTCAGATTTTTCCAAATTAATACAATACCCCGCGAAAGAGCCAAAAGACTGAATCACTTTTAGAATTTCAGGGATACTATGTTTTTTGGTTTGTTTTGTCTGCCCGACCAGTGGACTCAGGCCCCTCCTAGGTTGTCCTCCCCCTGCTCGCTGAGACGGGGTGGGGCCCCATTTTACCTTTCACATATTTAACATATTGTTCCCAACCGTAGGTGTGGGTTGATATGGCTTCTGTGGCCTCCCCACCCTCTCACAGTACTGGAGTTTCTCACAATACCCCGCTACGCATAATTTCCAGGAATGTGGAAGGGCTTAATCACACCGTTAAGAGAAAGAAAGTAGTCTCTCATTTAAAACGTATGGCTCCTCAGATAGTATTTCTTCAGGAAACGCACTGGCTAGATGACCCTCGGAACTCCTTACGGGCTCCTTGGATAGGGGAATGCATATCGGCCCCATATCATACCAAATCCCGGGGAGTGGCCATCATTTTCCATGCTAGCTTACAGCACTCGATCAGTAGGAAACACATTGACCCTGAGGGTAGATTCATTTTACTTGACGCATTAATCGATGGTACCATGTATACCCTCCTTAATATATATGCTCCCAATGTCTCCCCTGACTCTTTCTTTGCAGCTCTCCTGTCGACGCTCCTACAGTGGGGTGGCCAAAACTTGGTTGTGGGTGGAGATTTCAACTTGGTATTCGACCCATCCATGGACAGATCTCGGGTAAGTGCTTCAGTCTCTCTTTCCACCTCTCAACTATTGTCTTCTTTTTGCACACAACTCGACTTACTTGACCCTTGGAGCATCTTTCACCCAACCCAGAAAGACTTTTCATTCTACTCTCATCCCCACTCTTCCCACTCTCGCATTGATTACATCTTCACTTCCACATCTCTCTTCCCCAAGGTTACACATATGTCTATTGCAGACATCATTATCTCCGATCATGCCCCTATATCCATAGATATCCGAATGACTCTGTCTCCTCGTAGCCCCCCATGTTGGCGTTTCCCAGCATATCTCCGCCACTCTACTGACTTTCTTCTTCACCTCAAACAATCCTGGCTTAATTACACTCTAGACAATAGTGACCAAACGCTAGACTCCCCTGTATTTTGGGGTGCTGCTAAGGCGGTCCTTCGAGGACATGTTATGTCCTATACTCACGCCAAAAAGAAAAAATTCTCTTCGCAGCTGCAAACTCTGAGTGCGTCGCTCACCTCCTCATATCGGAGATACAAACAACATGATACCCCAGCCTGTAAAGGGGCATATCTCTCAGCAAAGCTCATATATGACACTTTCCTCACTGAACAGGCTCAACTCTCCTATGACTATCAAAGGAATAAGTTTCACAGATGGGGAAATAAGTCGGGCAGATTATTAGGCAATTTGATCAAGGGCCCCAAATCCCGCACTTGGATTAACGCCATTGACATCTCCGGTAAATTAGTTTCAGAACCCGACTCTATCTGCACCGAATTTATACTCTTCTACCGCTCCTTATACACTAAGGGCCCTGACGACCCTGCTGCTAACTATTCGTTTCTTGAATCCGCTGATCTCCCGATCTTCTCTCAGGAAGAAAGAGATCTACTAGACAGCTCAATTACCACTGAGGAGGTTATAGACACTATTAAAAGCTTGCCTGATAACAAAAGCCCTGGCCCCGACGGCTATAGCACGGAATTTTACAAAATGATGCGTGATGAATTGGCCCCTACTCTCACGTCCCTTTACAATCACATTCTTTCTTCCAAACTAACCCCTATTAGGTTCAATGAGGCTAAAATCATTGTCATAGCAAAACCTGGCAAAGACCCCTCCCTTCCCGGTTCCTACAGACTGATATCCCTCTTGAATCAGGATTTTAAAATCTTAACCAAACTCATGGCCACTCGTTTACAATCTTGTCTGTCCCGCATCATATCACCAGCTCAGTTGGGCTTCCTTAAAAACAGGCAATCAGTGAAAGGCATTAGGGCAGCTCTGGCTGCTATTACTCACTCTCGCTCCCATAACTTAGTAGACAACATCCTGATTAACCTAGATGCAGAGAAGGCCTTTGACAAGATCGCCTGGCGTCACCTCGATCGGGACCTACGCCATCAACATTTCGGGGAGAAGTTTTGTGGTCTTGTCAACTCCTTTTATACTACCCCTACGGCGCAAGTGATGGTCAATAATATCTCCTCCACTGCTTTCACCCTCGAAAGAGGAACTAGACAGGGATGCCCCCTTTCTCCCCTCCTTTTTAATTTGGCCTTAGAACCCTTTATACGCCACATTATTAATTTAACTAGTTTCAGAGGCATCTTGATTGGTACTCAAGAATTGAAAATCATAGCATTCGCGGATGATATCCTTCTTCTTACTTCGAATCCCAGACAATCAATCCCGGCACTACAAGAAGCTATAACCCGCTTTTCTTCTTTTGCAGGCTTCTCGATTAACTATGACAAATCAGAAGCCCTAGCTATATTTTGACAAGCCACTGTAGGCTGGGACCCTTCCTTTCCGTTCCGATGTGCCCCCACCCATCTCACTTATCTAGGAATTCAACTACCCGCAGACCCTTCCCTTCTTTACTCCTACAATATCCAACCTATTCTTACTCAAATTCAAACTGATCTAGGCCTCTGGAAAAATTTCCCTCTCAACCTCCTAGGATGATGTAACCTTGTCAAAATGGCTAGCTTTCCCAAATTGCTCTATGTACTGCAGATGGTCCCTGTATTGCTCACAAAATCTGACTTATCCCTCCTTAACGCACACATATCTAAGTTTATATGGGCCAACAAACTATAAGTTTCCTCAAGTTGTCCCAATCAGTACAAAATGGGGGGCTAAATCTGCCTGATATAGAGCAATATAATAGGGCCTGCCTTCTCCGCATAGCCATGGATTGGCTCAGCGCCACAAATGTCTTCACTGACTCCTTACTGTACTCTCAACTATGCGCCCCCCTGTCCCTTAGTTACATCCTACATGCCAGTAATGCTACTTTGAAGACGCCTCACCTTGACAATGCCCTCTTAACCTCTACTATCTTAGCATGGAAAAGGTCTAGGAAATCACTAGACATACATTGTCTTCATTCTCCGTTTCTCCCTTTTCTGGGGAACTTAGACTTTCACAACGGACGGGCCTCTTTTCATTTCACCAGCTGGCATACGGCAGGAATTACACATATTCACAATCTCCTCAACTCCTCACATGAACCACTCACTTTCACCGAAGCTATAGATAAATATAAAATTAACCCCAACCATGAATTTTCAGGCCTCTCCTTATATACGTTCAATTCTGGCACGACTTGATGTTAGGGATTTCCTTAACCCCCTTGATACGCTCCTACACTGCGGTACATACTCCATATCAACTATATACTCTCGAATACGCACGGACATTATCCCCTCTTCCGATCTTATACAATTTACAAAATGGTCGTCCCTAATCCCTTCTTAATCCCCGGAAGCGGTGTTGGACTGCTTTAACACATCTTTGAAGCTTATTCCAGCGAGTGTCTATCAGGAAATGTCATATAAAATCTTACATAGGGCTTACATTTCCCCAAAACGAAGTCACTTGATGGGCCTCTCGGAGTCTGCAGCATGCGTTAAATGCTCCACACCAGTAGCCGACATTATGCACTGCATTTGGCACTGCCCTCACATACAAACGTTTTGGGGCGAACTGCAAGCATACAGCTCCTCCTCATTAGGTATTAATTTTCAATGTACCGCCTCTTGGGCTCTTTTTGGTTAACTCCTCGACCAGCCAACCATTCCCTCTACCGACAAAAAATTAGTGACTCTTTTATCAGCCGTGGGGAGAAAAGCTATTCTACAGCAGTGGCTATACACTACTCCCCCCTCCCTACCCATGGCCACCTCTAGACTGCTCTTCCTCTTTACCATGGACTGGTTGGAGACCTCTCTTGATAAAGAGACTCTTACCCCAGCATTATTTCTCTGCTGGGGTAAATACATTCATACACTGCCCACATCCACTAAACGAGCCATCCAACAAAGCTTTCACTACACCACTTGGTACTGTCACCAACTTTTAGGCCATAGACCCCCTATTTCTCTTCCATAACTCGATACGATGGGAGTCCTCCCTCTGCTCTCTGAGACAACCCTTTCTTTTTCTTTTTTACTCTCCCCCCCATCTCACTCCACTCCTTTTTTAATCTCTCTTTGATCTCCAGTACTAGTATCCTTTTCTTTTTTCCCTGCCCTGATATTCTCTACATGGATGGGTTGAAGGCCCCCTGGCCTTGACGGACAATGTTTTAGTTAAGTTTATTCTTGTTATATGTTTTTTATTTTTATTTCTTTTGGATATGTGTCCTCCATGTTGAAGGACACCTTGATATAAGTATAGCTTAGTATAATATTGGACCTGGTATGATCTTGTAGAGGTGTATTTTCACTTCTACGTCTATTTGTATCATTCTATCGCACTATGTTCTGGTCACTCCATTCTAGTCCATATGTTATATATTTGAAAATGGAAAATGTGAGGTATAATTGGGATTATACAGTTGCCGCTCTATATTTCCTCGCTCATATATTCTTAGTCTTGTATATTAGGCTTTGTACCTATTACTTGTATTGGTCATTTTGGTTTATACCTATACCTCAATAAAATATATTTGGAAAAAAGAATTTCAGGGATAGAACTAAGAGGGTCTGATATAAACAATAGCATATCATCCGCGAAAAGTGATATCTTGCATTCACGATCTCTGATATGTATCCCCGTGAACAAAGGATCCTGTCTTAGGGCTATTGCCAAAGGTTCAGGTGCAGCTGCGAAGAGGAGTGGGGAAAGAGGACATCCCTGTCTTGTACCCCTTTGAATATTAAAGGATGGGGACAAATATCTATTAGTCAGGATTCGAGTAGATGGAGTGGTATACAAAGAGGATAAAAGATTACTAAAATGGGAAGGAAGGCCAAAACGGTGTAGCGTCTCGAACAGATGATCCCAGTTTACCAAATCAAAGGCTTTCTCAGCATCCAAAGATAAAAGAAACCTGGGATCACCTGAGCGAGAGTCAGTGGTGGATTGAATAACCAAAACAATTTTTCTGATGTTAGTAACTGAACTCTGGCCCCAGATGAATCCTGTGTGGTCGGGGTGGATAATAGTCGGGAGAATAACTTTAAGTCTCTCTTCAAGTAATTTGGTAAATATCTTATAGTCAGTATTGAGTAAGGAAATAGGCCTATAGGATGAGGGTGATAAAGGGTCTCTACCGGGCTTTAATAAAACCTGACTACAGCTGAGTTAAAGTGTAACGGGGATGGATGGCCATCTAAGATGGCATTAAAGAGGCTCGTAAGAGAGTCCTCAATACGGGGTCAGAGTAGTTTATAGTAATCGCCACTATAACCATCAGGGCCTGGGGCTGTCAAAGGTTTAAGAGATTGATAATCTGGCTTACTTCAGTCACTGTGAATTTCCCAATCAAACCAGCAGCTTGTAATGAGGAAATCTGGGGTAAGGAGATTCCCTCCCAAAAAGAACATTTCTGTTGAACCGAAATTGGTTCCTGGGAATACAAATCTTGGTAATAATGATAAAACAATGTCTGCTATTTCATCACCCTTAAAACGAATGACAGACCTGTGATCCTTAGGAGCCGCTATATTAGAGTGACTCCTGTCGCCCCTTAACATACTAGAAAGGAGTCGACTGGATTTGTTTCTAAAATGTAAAAAGTAAGCTTGTCCCAACCTGAGATAAGAACCATCTAATTGTGCGAGAACTTGATCATAAGTAAGTTTGCATTCAAGATACGCAGCTTTATTAGGAGAAGGAGTGGTTTTTAGAGCCTGGAAAGCATTAGACAATGATGATTGAGCCGATCTGTACAGCGTATCCTGCTCCAATCTATATTTTTTCATAAAGGAGATAATGTTACCCCTGATTACAGCTTTAGCGGTTTGCCAGAAAAGGCATGGATTATCCTTTTGAGACAGATTATTATGTTCAAATTCAACCCAGGCAGTCTCCAGCATAGACTTAAATTTGATAGACGAGGCTAATTTGGCCAGAAATCGCCACTGGGAGCAGGGACCGAGGATGAATTTTTCTTGGATATCAACCCATGCCGGGGCATGATCAGAAATAGAGATAGACTCAATAGTCATTTCCAAAACCATGGGAGATAGTGAATTAGATAAATAAAAATAATCTAATCTAGAAAATGCGTCATGAGTAGCAGAGTAATATGAATAATCTAAATCGACCGGGTGTCTCACCCTCCAAACATCCATTAAGTATAGCTGAGAAGTCAGGTAATCCAGCCCAAATTTCGGTTGCTTAGGGGTAGTGCGAGAAAGGGATTTCCTGTCTAGAGTGCTAGAGGCAACCAAGTTAAAATCCCCTCCAAGCACTAGTTGTGTGTCGGTACAAGGGAATAATAAAAGATACGTTTTATCATAATAATTAGGACCATAAACGATACATAAGGTATACCTTGTCCAATCTAAGGTGACATCTGCAATAATATAGCGGCCTTGTGGGTCAGTAATCAATGAGTGGGCAGTGTACAAAATAAAGAAAAAGAGGGGTATTGTGACTGCGCTGAGTTTGATGAATACAACACTACTGATGTAATTAATAAAACATATTTATTCCTAAAATTGCACAATAGATATAAAATAAATAATAAGATATGCACATGTATAGAGTATTAAGAAATACAATTGCTAAAATGTGAAAGAACAGCTTAAGGGACTACCCAATTCGCCAGGTATTGAGATAGGACTTTGTGGAGTTGGATGCAATGACCGTTCCTGATATATTTCCCCTATATCATTATAGTCCAGTTTATGCAATAGTCTCAGAATTTAGGCAAGGTCCAATGAATGGACTAGTTACCGTTAGAGGGTATTGTGCTCCAGAATCTGTGGTGGAGAGCTCCTCATGCGTTACGGTTGATACAGTCCTTTATGCGGTGTTTGCCATATGGAGTCTGAGAATTGGACGAATCGTCTGGACGAAGCTTCGGGGAATGGTTCGGTCCTCCTTAAAGTCACTTCCTGGTAGGGGTCCCTGGTTCACCTGACGCGTTTCGCTGCAACCAACTGGCAGCTTTCTCAAAGGTATGTGCAGTCTAAGACTTGTGTGGTTTATATACCACCTCTAATATGGTGGCTAATTAGCCCCTTGAAACACCTGAGTGCAATTGCATGATCACTTTTTAAGGCTAAGTGCGTAAAATCAAAATAAATCTATGAGCTGAGACAGACCTACTTCAAGTTATGTATAATAGATAGCAAATATATGCATTTTTTGTAAAAACGAGTTGTTTAAAAGGTTTTTATTAGTATGTAAATAAGTGGATGTGAGCAAACAGGAAGTACATAAATGAGCATTAGCCAATAGCTAAATTTGTTATGGATCTTGTTGCCATGGGGATGGTGTTGTGGACTTCCATTATAGGTGAGGGAACAAATGGAGTGCGGGACCGAAGTTGCGTAGTTCCGTTTTACTCCGATCACGTGACTTGTGTCACGTGATCGGGGTTTACTATTATACGTCCGCAGCGTACGGGAGAACGTAGAGACGGTTGCTAAGCAACCAGATAGTGTCTTTGTTTGTAAATGCCAGGGCTCGTGGTGACTTACCCTCCAGCGATCGCGTGTCTGGCCCTGATCTGTGTATAGCGGAGGACGTAATTACGTCATTAACTATGGGTCATTGCAGGCGTTACTTCCGCCCTCCAATGCGTTGAGGGCATGGTACTTCCGCCATCCAAGGAGCCAGAGGGAGAGATAGTAATTAGATTTTAATATATAGTTTATGATCAGACTAAAGCTCATATCTTTTAGATAGATTTTAAGTAGGTTTAAGTATCTGACTCAACAAGGCCGTTGTTTAGACTATGAATAAGGGAATAAGTTCTGGTAACAGATATTTTTAGATATTATGATGTCACATCCATTAGATAGAGAGTCAGAATATTTGTTTTCTAAATAGATTAATAGACTATGATGTTTTGTAGCTACTTAATACTTCATATGTTAATTTGTCAAGGTACTATAATGAATAGGAAGGTATAGGGACCATATACATGTCCCCTCTATTAGTATATATATATTAATTGTTTTATTAATTATTATATTACTAGTTCAGAGATTTCAGCAACATAAACAGATTCCCAGAGAGGCGAGACCATAATTCATGAGCAGATTTATATTTTCTAGGAGAAGGCCATATATACTCCATGTGGGGCGAAGCTTGATTATTAGCAATAATTCATATTATAGTATTAAGTTCCACGGCATCATTAAGACCGCCGGGGTAAATGGAACCCATTTTAAACATCCAATAAGTTTCTTGTTGGCATAATTTTTTATAACGATCCCCACCCCTATTGGTTATTGGGATGTGCTCCACTCCAATTAGTTTAAGGTTGTTAGGATTGCCTTGATGGAATTCGTGAAAGTGTTGAGAAACACTATGAGATGACAATCTTTTAATAATATTTCTGCGATGTTCAAGAAACCTAATTTTGAGTTTTCTGGTAGTACGCCCTACGTATTTAAGTCCACATTCACATATAAGTATATATATGACGTATGATGAATTACAATTAATGAAATGTTTAATTTCATATAAAGCCCCATTGTCTTCAGTTATAATGGTCTTGGTTCTATTGTCTATATGATTACAAGTAATGCACCTAGTTGCTCCACATTTGAAAAACCCTTTAGTATTAGATGGAAGCCAAGAATCTGGTTGGGCTGTGGTTTTTGGATCAATTTTCAAGAAACTAGGTGCTAGTGTATTTCTAAGGGATCTATTTTTCTTAAAAATGAAAACAGGGTCGTTTGGCAGAAGGGGGGCTATTAGGTAATCCTGTTTAAGGATATTATGATTTCTCTTTATAATTTGTTTGATTTGAGAACAGTGACTGTTATAGGTAGAAATGAATGCTATTGGTTTCTCGTCTTCTATTGAGTTAGTTTTGTCCTTTTTCTTATTAATAAGTAGTGTATTTCTATCTAACTTTCTTACTTCTTCAAATGCTTTATTTAAAAGAGCTATAGGATACCCTCTCTGTTCAAACGATTTTAGCATCTCAGATGCCTGGGCCTCAAAAGATACTATATCAGAGCAATTGCGTCTGAGGCGTATAAGTTGTCCCCTGGGGATGTTCCTCTTCCAGGGGGGGTAGTGGGCACTAGAGTAATGTAAATATGCATTGGTGCCCACTTCTTTAGCATAATTAGTAGTGTAAATTGTGTCATTTTTAACTTCAAGAGACACATCCAAAAAGTTAATGCGTTGGGAGTGGTATTGGTGAGTGAAAGATAAACCATAAGTGTTAGTGTTAAGAAAATCAACAAATAACTGTGCTGAATGTGAATCCCCATCCCAAATAATAAAAAGATCGTCAATGTACCTGCCATACAGGACCAGGTGCGCCTCCCAACCTCCACTCCAGATAAGTTGTTCCTCCAGTTCACCCACATAGAGGTTGGCATAGCTGGGGGCGAACCTGGTCCCCATGGCGGTACCCTTGACTTGTAAATAGTGAGTTTGAAGAAACAAAAAATAATTGTGATGGAGAATATAAGAGATAGAATCAATTATAAATTTCTTATGTATCTCACTCATTAATTGTAATTCATCATACGTCATATATATACTTATATGTGAATGTGGACTTAAATACGTAGGGCGTACTACCAGAAAACTCAAAATTAGGTTTCTTGAACATCGCAGAAATATTATTAAAAGATTGTCATCTCATAGTGTTTCTCAACACTTTCACGAATTCCATCAAGGCAATCCTAACAACCTTAAACTAATTGGAGTGGAGCACATCCCAATAACCAATAGGGGTGGGGATCGTTATAAAAAATTATGCCAACAAGAAACTTATTGGATGTTTAAAATGGGTTCCATTTACCCCGGCGGTCTTAATGATGCCGTGGAACTTAATACTATAATATGAATTATTGCTAATAATCAAGCTTCGCCCCACATGGAGTATATATGGCCTTCTCCTAGAAAATATAAATCTGCTCATGAATTATGGTCTCGCCTCTCTGGGAATCTGTTTATGTTGCTGAAATCTCTGAACTAGTAATATAATAATTAATAAAACAATTAATATATATATACTAATAGAGGGGACATGTATATGGTCCCTATACCTTCCTATTCATTATAGTACCTTGACAAATTAACATATAAAGTATTAAGTAGCTACAAAACATCATAGTCTATTAATCTATTTAGAAAACAAATATTCTGACTCTCTATCTAATGGATGTGACATCATAATATCTAAAAATATCTGTTACCAGAACTTATTCCCTTATTCATAGTCTAAACAACGGCCTTGTTGAGTCAGATACTTAAACCTACTTAAAATCTATCTAAAAGATATGAGCTTTAGTCTGATCATAAACTATATATTAAAATCTAATTACTATCTCTCCCTCTGGCTCCTTGGATGGCGGAAGTACCATGCCCTCAACGCATTGGAGGGCGGAAGTAACGCCTGCAATGACCCATAGTTAATGACGTAATTACGTCCTCCGCTATACACAGATCAGGGCCAGACACGCGATCGCTGGAGGGTAAGTCACCACGAGCCCTGGCATTTACAAACAAAGACACTATCTGGTTGCTTAGCAACCGTCTCTACGTTCTCCCGTACGCTGCGGACGTATAATAGTAAACCCCGATCACGTGACACAAGTCACGTGATCGGAGTAAAACGGAACTACGCAACTTCGGTCCCGCACTCCATTTGTTCCCTCACCTATAATGGAAGTCCACAACACCATCCCCATGGCAACAAGATCCATAACAAATTTAGCTATTGGCTAATGCTCATTTATGTACTTCCTGTTTGCTCACATCCACTTATTTACATACTAATAAAAACCTTTTAAACAACTCGTTTTTACAAAAAATGCATATATTTGCTATCTATTATACATAACTTGAAGTAGGTCTGTCTCAGCTCATAGATTTATTTTGATTTTACGCACTTAGCCTTAAAAAGTGATCATGCAATTGCACTCAGGTGTTTCAAGGGGCTAATTAGCCACCATATTAGAGGTGGTATATAAACCACACAAGTCTTAGACTGCACATACCTTTGAGAAAGCTGCCAGTTGGTTGCAGCGAAACGCGTCAGGTGAACAGGTGAACCAGGGACCCCTACCAGGAAGTGACTTTAAGGAGGACCGAACCATTCCCCGAAGCTTCGTCCAGACGATTCGTCCAATTCTCAGACTCCATATGGCAAACACCGCATAAAGGACTGTATCAACCGTAACGCATGAGGAGCTCTCCACCACAGATTCTGGAGCACAATACCCTCTAACGGTAACTAGTCCATTCATTGGACCTTGCCTAAATTCTGAGACTATTGCATAAACTGGACTATAATGATATAGGGGAAATATATCAGGAACGGTCATTGCATCCAACTCCACAAAGTCCTATCTCAATACCTGGCGAATTGGGTAGTCCCTTAAGCTGTTCTTTCACATTTTAGCAATTGTATTTCTTAATACTCTATACATGTGCATATCTTATTATTTATTTTATATCTATTGTGCAATTTTAGGAATAAATATGTTTTATTAATTACATCAGTAGTGTTGTATTCATCAAACTCAGCGCAGTCACAATACCCCTCTTTTTCTTTGCTGTGTAATACAACGGGAGTGACTCTCCCCCTTTTCTGTGACTGCAGCTCGACGAAGCATCTCACACCCAAAGCGCCCAAGTACCTTCGGGTATATCCATTTTTTCTCAAGTGTACAAAATAACTTTGCAAATCAAAATAGCTACGCCTCTGGCTTTAGAGGAATAGGAGCAGGAGGCTAGTATCTTCTGGTGTAGCATATTTAATTTATCATGTTCAGAGGGAGATAAGTAGGTTTCCTGAAGATAAGTGATATCAGCTTTTATTTTGTTTAAATATGTCAAAATCTGCCGTCTTTTAATCGGGGAGTGTATAACCCTAATGTTCCAAGTACAAAATCTAAGATGAGAGGCCATAAGTTACAGAAAGCAATAGGCTACAGACATGCGCTGTCCAGTCCTTAGTAACAACAGGAAAGGAGGGCATGTGAGGACTACAGGTCCAGATGCGGCATGTGGTGTCAGGTAATTTAAAATACAGAATAAACATTGCGATAAAAATAATAAAATACTGAATTAAAGCCAGTAGTAGTAGTAGTAGTAGTAGTAGTAGTAGTAGTAGTCGTAGTAGTAGTAGTAGTAGTAGAGAACACAAAATCTAAAATACGAAAACGTTTGAGTGACATTGAACTACAATTAGGCATAAATGCCGTATGGCAGTCACCACCAAATATAGAAATTAACATAAAATTGTAGTCAACTGGACTTCAGGCAATGCATAAATATTAGAGGACAAACCTCAGTTACCATGATAACACAATAAATCAACCCCCAGCAGTAGCTAAAGCCTAACTAACTTGAGGCCTTGTAGTAACTAAGTACCTTCTATAACAAGTAACAAGGAAATATCAACAGTTTGAGGTGTAAATCAACATGGGAGCATTGCAATACGACCCGAGAGTGTAACCCTAAAGATCCGCAACATGGACATTGAAATCGGTCAGACTGTTTCAGAAGAATTCATGTCCGAGTTGGAATCCTGCAGAAATGCTTGAGTGTACGACACAGTTGTGAAGACCTTAACCCCCTGCTGAGTAAAGATGTGAAGCCTTGCCGTGTAGAGGAGCGCAAACTTGACACCTCTCTTCACCAACTGTGTGCAAATAGGGGACATATCCCTGCGGGCTCTAGATACTTTCGCTGAATAGTCTTGGAAAATATGAAGGTGTTGACCATCCCAGTGTATAGGACCTTTTTTCTTCACAGTAGACCAGATAAGTACTTTATGACGGAAGTTCAGACATTTGAATATAACAGCCCTGGGTCTGGAGTTGTGGGAGTACCGATAAGGACCTAATCAATGGGCACGCTCAATTTCTAAAGCAGACAATTCAGAGGTTATACCCAATAATTCTGGGAGATCAGATACAAGGAATTTAGTAAGATCCTGGCCCCTAAGAGATTCTCTGAGACCGATGATGCGCAAGTTATCTCGTCTGAACCTGTTTTCAAGGTCATCCACCTTAGTTAATATAATAAGGTGGCCTGAGTAGATGAGAGGTTGGGGTTGCTTTAAGTCAGAGATTTCGTGAAAATTAGAGCCGATTTTATTTTCATTTTAAGAGACTTGATGCGAGATTGAGGACAGACGTGAGTTAAGATCAGCAACAGCTCCCATAAATTTGTCCGCTTGCTTTTGTAGGAGAGGCTCAACAGTTTCCATAATAGCCCGGACAATTTCATCATAGGATAAAGAAGGAGGTGTGGGTCCCATAGAGGAGGTATGTTCCAAATTGTCGCCAACATCTGAGGATGCATCACCTTTCTTGCCGCCACTCCTGGTCCATTGAATTTTAGGAGTACTCGGGGCCACAAATGTATCCATTACGGGGACAAATGTTATTCCACTTATAAATTAAGTTAGGAGTCCTTTAAAAAATATAGCATGGGTGACTGCAACCACTACGGCATGAGGAGAAAGAATTTCATCACATAGGAAAAAGAACTTCTCAGAAAAAAGGTAAAAGCGCCACTAAATGGTAAAAATAAAAATAAGCAAAATCTTGTTAGGAAAAGTCAATAGAGGATGTGCAACGTGAATGGTACGAGATGAAAGCAATATACGGAACCCAAAGTGGGGCCAGTCCATCCAGGAGCCGTAGTACAAGGCGGGGCCTGGCCCACAGAGTCCCACCAGGTACTAATAACAGAATAGATGACCTCAGTGAGCTATCATACAGTGCCAGCGATGATGTAGTATAGACTTTATCCACAGGCCGGGGGCAGATGATGGTAAAATATGTGGCAATTGTTCAACAGGAGCACAATGGAGCATAGGCAGCCTGACACACTAGTATATAATGTGAGGGAGAGTCATATGAGATGTAAAATGTACCTGTTCACTTGTCCAGAAATTATACTTTGAAAGCAAGGAAAAAGGATATCAGGGCATAATCTGTGCTACTTGACACCAAGCAATGCACTTCAAATCAGATAAGATGGCCACTACAGCTGAAGCAGGGAGACAGGAATTACAACAGCACAGCAGCCACCCAGTCCAGAAATGTACCTCAATGTGACCCCCAGCAGGGATGCCCAGCGCCAGCAGCAGATGGTCTGTGTGAAGGGGGAGTCCATCTGAGGTTATGTTGCCTCTGTGGAAGCTGTGGGAGCCGTTCCGCAGGTGCCGCGATTTGCGGAGCTCCGGACCTGGCTTCAGCCACCTAATTGAGGCCACGGCTCTGGAGTCGTGAGTAGGCCTTACCGGCGAGCAGCTTTCCGGAGGTCTGCCTGCGATGCCTGATGTACGGTGGCAGGTGCCGGTAGCAGTGGGACACAGCCCAGCACAGCAGGGAGCCGGGAAGCAGGGAGAAAGCTCCTTAATGTGACGGTCAGTGAAGGAGCTCTGTATAGACACGTCTGCTCCAGTGTGCGCGCAAGCCACGCCCCCTCCTGAAGAACCTTTTTAAATTATTATTGTAAACCGATAGATAGTAAATCAGGATTTGTTTAGACACAAACATGATGTTGATTTTGTTGGTTTCAGGTCCGTTTGAAATATGGTAGAACCAATACAGACGGTTAGTAAATTTATCCCACTAATGTTTTTGTGAAATATTTATAGCTACTTGTAACCTACAGCCTGAAAATGATGCTGTATGCCTGAGTTGCACAGATTTCTATGCATAGACACAATTTACAAGTTTTTGCATACAGAACATGTGCAGATTCAAATTTATGTATTGCATATGTCTGTCAGAAAGATCCTGGACGGATCTGTCTTACGGTGAAATTGGGTGTTTCAACCCGTGGGTGGTCTGCTTTTCAATCCATGTAGGCATCCATAGATCTTGGTAAAATAAAATAAAAATGACATTTCTGCTTGCCGCAAATGTGCATCCGGGTGTGACGTGCCCAAAAAAAGAGGCATGGTCTTGTGGAAAGGGACATGGAGATTACCCTGCAAAATCTTTATTATTGGTGCTATTATTTGTTGTTATTATTGTTCAGGTTTTTTAATATGTGTGTTATTATTGGTGCTATTATATGATGTGGACCTAAAAATTATGCCCACAGAACACTTAACTTACCTGACAAGTCTTCAATATGAGGCTTACTGCTGACTAGAACAGACTGACTCAGTCTGGATCTGCAGGTTAGATGACATCATGAAATCGCCTGCACGCTGCTCTACTTGGAGTTGGACTTCTGAGGCCATTGAGAACTTGACATACCTGATCACGGAACCTCAACCTGCTAAGAGTAGCAGCCATTTTCAATGCTGAGAGGTATTTACCATATTTTCTACAGTCATACCATGCTGGACCTGCCCGATCTCATCTGATCTTGGAAGCCAAGCAGCACTGGGCCCGGTCAGTACCAGAAAGGGTGACCTTCTGGGAATACTGGGTACTGTAGTCCCATTAGGGTACATACCTTCATTGATCAGCAAAACTTATTTGCAAGCTACACATTGCAGAATACGCATTTTAGCTGACCACTCTAATAGGAGTCCGGTAATATAAAAGCCGGTTTTCTCTTGTATCTCTCATATGAAATATACATGTGTATATCCAATCATAAATTGATAGAGATAACAAGGATTTCTATTTTCGCACTGGACAAATGTCTAACAGTAATACTCGCTTAAAATACAGTGGGTGTATAGACAAACTTCCTGTCACCCACTTCTAAATAAGCGAGTGACATATCACTATATCGTCATCTATATATGCTATTCAATACTTGTTTTAACCTATTTTGCTGATTTAAGCAGCGAGATTTTTTCTCATATGGCTAATTTGCTAATTAATTAATCTTTTCCTTATAATATTGTAGTATATAATTTTTTCGTCTGTTGAATATATTAAAAGTTAAGTTTTAATACATCACATATATATATCACGGTTGGGCACAGTGTGTCCACGTGTGTATATGAATGTTTGTTATATATGATTGTTAAAAAACTGTTCCCACTTATGAGAAAGACCAGGCTTTATTAGTGAAGGCACGAGTAGGCATACAATGATTAGTGCATGCCAATAGTGCCAGTGGATAGCGGAGAGAGCAGCATCATATACCCACTGACACAGGAGGAAGAGATATCTATATGAGTCTACTCAGACCGGATTGATCTAACAGAGTATGATTGGATTTTAGGCTATACATTAAAAAATCAATCATAAAATAAAATAAATAAATAAATGTATAAGTATGCCCTGATAGCTTTGGATATGTTATATGCAAATGGCAGGATAGACAGCTGTTAAGTGCCATATATGCTAAGTACTATACACGGTATAACACATTGGAACAGCACCAGCCACTTAAGTATTTGTGCAAACCATAATATCTGCACCATTTAATCAGTGTGATGTGAGCAGTCTCCTGTTCTAAGTGGAATGCCATACTTTGTAACAAACACGGCTGATAATATATGAGAACAAGAGAATTGCAACATATCCCACAGCTATACTTAACTCAGCACATTGTAGCAAGTTCACTGGCAACATTTACAAGCCAGCTAGCAGCTGTTAAATTACACTAACTGCCAGTGAGACAGCATAGTTTAATTTAATAAATAAATAAGTGTATAAGTATGTCCTGACAGCTTTGGATATAATATGCTATATGCAAATGACAGGATAGACAGCTGTTAAGTGCCATATATGTTAAGTACTATACATGGTATAACACACTGGAACAGCACCAGCCATTTAAGTATCTGTGCAAACCATAATATCTGCACCATTTAATCAGTGTGATGTGAGCAGTTTCCTGTTCTAAGTGGAATGCCATACTTTGTAACAAACACGACTGATAATATATGAGAACAAGAGAATTGCAACATATCCCACAGCTATACTTAACTCAGCACATTGTAGCAAGTTTACTGGCAACGTTTACAAGCCAGCTAGCAGCTGAAAAATTTACACTTACTGTCAGTGAGACAGCATAGTTTAATCTATGTGTCACAACAAAGTCTAAAATTGAAGACCCTGTGTTGTGTTCTGTTTCCATCCATAATAATAAATCCTTTCTGATAGGTTAGATCTATTTCTTCACACACTTTTATATTTAATGTGTGTAGATTTGAATTACCTGGCATTATAAATTAAATTAAATCTTTCTCATCTATATAAGTGGGAGGGCATACGCTGCCATTCAATGAATGATTCTATCCATACTATTAACCACTGAACCAAGATCAATATCACTATATATACACACATATTTTTAGAAGTTGGATCACTATATCCCTACGGGGCAGCCCAATTACACTGTAAAAAATAAGGGATACTTCCTTTAACAGTGTGGGCTATGTAAGTAATGTTTTGTACTAATAGATAGCTGGCTTTCCAATATAATTGGGGTTGGCATACCTCTAAGGAAAGCAATCTATAATGCGGATATTCCCAGCATAATTGAATACTAGTCAAGCACAGTTATAATTGTGGGCTGCGAAATTTGAAAACGGGAATTGCCATATTCCCACCAGCTCAGAGTGAAGAAACACCATTCCAATTTCAGGATCCTTACTATTGATATATATATGTGTGTGTAAAAATAGAACCAATATATTCCTTAATAGTAGGTCAGTGACTTATGACCTAGGAATACGGATTCAGTGGGGATAGACCATTTGGGACAATAAAGATCATAGATTCTGGCACCAGTATGCCCATACGGTTATTAAATAAGAGCTAATACTTAAACACACGTGGACACATTTTTTTAAAAATCTTTATTCACATTTTTTCATCTCTTTAATTCACATATATGTTAGTATTGTCAAGTTTTTAACTCTATGTTTCACTGTAGTCTGGATCAATGATTCATAATACAATTTAATACATATCTAATAAAGGTTATGTTTTAACTATACTTCTAGTTAGTGCGTCAACATTACAGATTCCTCTGTTTCTTTTTCTCCCCAAACCCTAATATTGTAGTATATAATTTTTTCGTCTGTTGAATATATTAAAAGTTAAGTTTTAATACATCACATATATATATCACGGTTTCATAACTTCACCATCCAGTTAATTTAAATAAAGTGTGCCCCAGAGAGACATACCAAACAGCCTTTCTTTTGCTTCTTTGCAAAACAACCCTTAACAGCCCCACAGAAGCCGTCAGAGGCCAAAAGTTGCTAAGTTGGTCTCAATCAAGTCCTCTGTTTGCAGATAAGTAGATAAACTTTGGGAAACGTTTATTGCCCTATCATCATGTTTCTCTACTATCTCACATCTATAACAGACTTTGCAATGAGTCCAGGGTGTATATTTAGATTTAGATCTAGATTGATTTAAACTAATGTGTTTAAGGGGCTAAATCACACATTTAGTAAAAATTAAAAATCAATAATAAGATTTTACTTACCGATAAATCTATTTCTCATAGTCCGTAGTGGATGCTGGGGACTCCGTCAGGACCATGGGGAATAGCGGCTCCGCAGGAGACAGGGCACAAAAGCAAGCTTTTAGGATCACATGGTGTGTACTGGCTCCTCCCCCTATGACCCTCCTCCAAGCCTCAGTTAGGTACTGTGCCCGGACGAGCGTACACAATAAGGAAGGATCTTGAATCCCGGGTAAGACTCATACCAGCCACACCAATCACACCGTACAACTTGTGATTTGAACCCAGTTAACAGTATGATAACAATGAAGTAGCCTCTAAAAAAGATGGCTCACAACAATAATAACCCGATTTTTTTGTAACAATAACTATGTACAAGTAATTCAGACAATCCGCACTTGGGATGGGCGCCCAGCATCCACTACGGACTATGAGAAATAGATTTATCGGTAAGTAAAATCTTATTTTCTCTAACGTCCTAGTGGATGCTGGGGACTCCGTCAGGACCATGGGGATTATACCAAAGCTCCCAAACGGGCGGGAGAGTGCGGATGACTCTGCAGCACCGAATGAGAGAACTCCAGGTCCTCCTCAGCCAGGGTATCAAATTTGTAGAATTTTGCAAACGTGTTTGCCCCTGACCAAGTAGCTGCTCGGCAAAGTTGTAAAGCCGAGACCCCTCGGGCAGCCGCCCAAGATGAGCCCACCTTCCTTGTGGAATGGGCATTTACAGATTTTGGCTGTGGCAGGCCTGCCACAGAATGTGCAAGCTGAATTGTACTACAAATCCAACGAGCAATAGTCTGCTTAGAAGCAGGAGCACCCAGCTTTTTGGGTGCCTACAATATAAACAGCAAGTCAGACTTTCTGACTCCAGCCGTCCTGGAATTATATATATATATATATATATTTTCAGGGCCCTGACAACGTCTAGCAACCTGGAGTCCTCCAAGTCCCTAGTAGCCGCAGGCACCACAATAGGTTGTTTCAGGTGAAACGCTGACACCACCTTAGGAAGAAACTGGGGACGAGTCCGCAGTTCTGCCCTGTCCGAATGGAAAATCAAATATGGGCTTTTGTAAGACAAAGCCGCCAATTTTGACAATCGCCTGGCCGAGGCCAGGGCCAACAGCATGGTCACTTTCCATGTGAGATATTTCAAATCCACAGATTTGAGTGGTTCAAACCCATATGATTTGAGGAATCCCAACACTACGTTGAGATCCCACGGTGCCACTGGAGGCACACAAGGGCTGTATATGCAATACTCCCTTGACAAACGTCTGGACTTCAGGAACTGAAGCCAATTCTTTCTGGAAGAAAATCTATAGGGCCGAAACTTGAACCTTAATGGACCCCAATTTGAGGCTCATAGACACTCCTGTTTGCAGGAAGTGCAGAAATCGACCTAGTTGAAATTTTTTCGTGGGGCCTTCCTGGCCTCACCCACGCAACATATTTTTACCACATGTGGTGATAACGTTGTGCGGTCACCTCCTTCCTGGCTTTGACCAGGGTAGGTATGACCTCTTCCGGAATGCCCTTTCCCTTAGGATCCGGCGTTCAAACCGCCATGCCGTCAAACGCAGTCGCGGTAAGTCTTGGAACAGACAAGGTCCCTGCTGGAGCAGGTCCTTTCTTAAAAGCCGATGCCACGGTTCCTCTTGGAACAGACATGGTACTTGCTGAAAGCAAATCCCTTCTTAGCTCCCGAGGCCATTAGTCCTCTGTGAGCATCTCTTGAAGTTCCGGTTACCAAGTCCCTCTTGGCCAATCCGGAGCCACGAGTATAGTTCTTACTCCTCTATGTCTTATAATTCTCAATACCTTGGTTATGAGAAGCAGAGGAGGGAACACATACACCGACTGTTACACCCACGGTGTTACCAGGACGTCCACAGCTATCGCCTGAAGGTCTCGTGACCTGGCGCAATACCTGTCCCATTTTTTGTTCGGGCGGGACGCCATCATGTCCACCTTTGGTATTTCCCAACGGTTCACAATCATGCGGAAAACTTCCCGATGAAGTTCCCACTCTCCCGGGTGGAGGTCGTGCCTGCTGAGGAAGTCTGCTTCCCAGTCGTCCACTCCCGGAATGAACACTGCTGACAGTGCTATCACATGATTTTCCGCCTAGCGAAAAATCCTTGCAGTTTTGCCACTGCCCTCCTGCTTCTTGTGCCGCCCTTTCTGTTTACGTGGGCGACTGCCGTGATGTTATCCCACTGGATCAATACCGGCTGACCTTGAAGCAGAGGTCTTGCTAAGCTTAGAGCATTATAAATTTGCTCTTAGCTCCAGTATATTTATGTGGAGAGAATTCTCCAGACTTGATCACACTCCTTGTGTGACTGCTCCCCAGCCTCTCAGGCTGGCCTCCGTGGTCACCAGCATCCAATCCTGAATGCCGAATCTGCGGCCCTCTAGAAGATGAGCACTCTGTAATCACCACAGGAGAGACACCCTTGTCCTTGGATATAGGGTTATCCGCTGATGCATCTGAAGATGCGATCCGGACCATTTGTCCAGCAGATCCCACTGAAGAGTTCTTGCGTGAAATCTGCCGAATGGAAGCGCTTCGTAATAAGCCACCATTTTTACCAGGACTCTTGTGCAATGATGCACTGACACTTTTCCTGGTTTTAGGAGGATCCCGATTAGCTCGGATAACTCCCTGGCTTTCTCCTCTGGGAGAAACACCTTTTCCTGGACTGTGTCCAGAATCATCCCTAGGACCAGCAGACGTGTCGTCGGAACAACTGCGGTTTTGGAATATTTAGAATCCACCCGTGCTGTCGTAGAACTACTTGAGATAGTGCTACTCCGACCTCCAACTGTTCTCTGGACCTTGTTCTTATCAGGAGGTCGTCCATTTTCTTTGAAGACGAATCCTCCTTTCGGTCATTACCTTGGTAAGGACCCGGGGTGCCTTGGACAATCCAACGGCATCGTCTTGAAACTGATAGTGACAGTTCTGTACCACGAACCTGAGGTACCCTTGGTGAGAAAAGGCAAATTTTGGGACATGGAGGTAAGCATCCCTGATGTCCCGGGACACCATATAGTCCCCTTGTTCTTTGCTATCACTGCTCTGAGTGACTCCATCTGGATTTGAACCCTTGCAAGTGTTCAAATTTTTCAGATTTAGAATAGGTCTCACCTAGCCTTCAGTACCACCATATAGTGTGGAGTAATACCCCTTTCCTTGTTGTCGGAGGGGTAATTTTATTATCACCTGCTGGGAATACAGCTTGTGAATTGTTTTCAATACTGCCTCCCTGTCGGAGGGAGACATTGGTACAGCAGACTACAGGAACCTGCGAGGGGGGAAACCTCTCGACATTCCAATCTGTACCCCTTGGATACTACTTGTAGGATCCAGGGGTCCTGTACGGTCCCAGCGTCATGCTGAGAACTTGGTAGAAGCAGTGGAGGGCTTCTGTTCCTGGGAATGGGCTGCCTGCTGCAGTCTTCTTCCCTTTCCTCTATCCCTGGGCAGATATGACTCTTATAGGGACGAAAGGACTGAGGCTGAAAAGACGGTGTCTTTTTCTGCAGAGATGTGACTTAGGGTAAAAAACGGTGGATTTTCCAGCAGTTGCCCTGGCCACCAGGTCCCATGGACCGACCCCAAATAACTCCTCCCCTTTATACGGCAATACATCTTTGTGCCGTTTGGAATCTGCATCACCTGACCACTGTCGTGTCCATAAATATCTTCTTGCAGATATGGACATCGCATTTACTCTTGATGCCAGAGTGCAAATATCCCTCTGCGCATCTCGCATATATAGAAATGCATCCTTTAAATGCTCTATAGTCAATAAAATACTGTCCCTGTCAAAGGTATCAATATTTTTAGTCAGGGAATCCGACCAAACCACCTCAGCTCTGCACATCCAGGCTGAGGCGATCGCTGGTCGCAGTATAACACCAGCATGTGTGTGTATACTTTTTAGGATATTTTTCAGCCTCCTATCAGCTGGCTCCTTAAGTACGGCCCTATCCGTAGATGGTACCGCCACTTGTTCTGATAAGCGTGTGAGCGCCTTATCCACCCTGAGGGGTGTTTCCCACCGCGCCTTAACTTCTGGCGGGAAAGGGTATACCGCCAATAATTTTCTATCGGGGGAAACCCACGCATTATCACACACTTCATTTAATTTATCTGATTCAGGAAAAACTACAGGTAGTTTTTTCACCTCACACATAATACCCTTTTTTGTGGTACTTGGAGTATCAGAAATATGTAACACCTCCTTCATTGCCCTTAACGTGTGGCCCTAAAAGAAAATACGTTTGTTTCTTCACCGTCGACACTGAAATCAGTGTCCGTGTCTGGGTCTGTGTCGACCGACTGAGGTAAATGGGCATTTTACAGCCCCTGACGGTGTTTGAGACGCCTGGACAGATACTAATTTGTTCGCCGGCCCTCTCATGTCGTCAACCGGCTTGCAGCGTGTTGACATTGTCACGTAATTTCCATAAATAAGCCATCCATTCCGGTGTCGACTCCCTAGAGAGTGACATCACCATTACAGGCAATTTGCTCCGCCTCCTCACCAAATTTTTTTCCTCATACATGTCGACACACACGTACCGACATACAGCACACACATAGGGAATGCTCTGATAGAGGACAGGACCCACTAGCCCTTTGGGGAGACAGAGGGAGAGTTTGCCAGCACACACCAAAACGCTATAATTATCCAGGGACAACCTTTATATAAGTGTTCCTTTTATAGCATTTTAATATATATATATACATATCGCCAAATCAGTGCCCCCCCTCTCTGTTTTAACCCTGTTTCTGTAGTGCAGTGCAGGGGAGATCATGGGAGCCTTCCCACCAGCCTTTCTGTGAGGGAAAATGGCGCTGTGTGCTGAGGAGAATAGGCCCCGCCCCCTTTTCGGCGGGCTTCTTCTCCGGAGTTTTAGATATCTGGCAGGGGTTAAATACATCCATATAGCCTCAAGGGCTATATGTGATGTATTTTTCGCCATACAGGTATTATACATTGCTGCCCAGGGCGCCCCCCCCCAGCGCCCTGCACCCTCCGTGACCGCTGTGTGAAGTGTGCTGACAACAATGGCGCACAGCTGCAGTGCTGTGCGCTACCTGATGAAGACTGAGAGTCTTCTGCCGCCTGGTTCCGGACCTCTTCATCTTCAGCATCTGCAAGGGGGGTCGGCGGCGCGGCTCCGGGACGAACCCCAGGACGAGCCCTGTGTTCCGACTCCCTCTGGAGCTATGTCCAGTAGCCTAAGAATCCAATCCATCCTGCACGCAGGTGAGTTGAAAATCTCTCCCCTAAGTCCCTCGATGCAGTGAGCCTGTTGCCAGCAGGACTCACTGAAAATAAAGAACCTAAAAACTTTTTCTAAGCAACTCTTTAAGAGAGCCACCTAGATTGCACCCTTCTCGGCCGGGCACAAAAACCTAACTGAGGCTTGGAGGAGGGTCATAGGGGGAGGAGCCAGTACACACCATGTGATCCTAAAAGCTTGCTTTTGTGCCCTGTCTCCTGCGGAGCCGCTATTCCCCATGGTCCTGACGGAGTCCCCAGCATCCACTAGGACGTTAGAGAAATTAAAAATCGTCTGTTAGTAAATGTGTATTAGCCCCCGAAACACAACATGGTTTAGATTAATTTAAATATGATCAAAATCAACCTTTAGTAAATATACCACAGGGAACTTCTTGCACACACAGATGTATTTGGTTATCTGTCAGGAACCACAGTTCACGCACTGCTCGCACATGCCACTTACCGGTACGCTGGTGTATTCTGTGCCGCAGATCAGCCACTGGTGCTTTCAGTGGTTACTAGCATTATTTCCACTGTCTCTGGCAGAGTCACATGATCCAGAGTCACATGATCTAGAGTCACATGATCCAGGTATCCAGGTAGTTACTTCCTGGTTCTGTGCATGCTGCTGCCAGCAGCAACCAATCAGCATCCTTTTTGGGGATATAAGCAGGCTTCCCAGAGTCCTCATTGCCTTGAACAACTTGTCAGTTCTCCTGCAAGTTCTCCAGCGTCGCTCTCAAGGCTCCAAGCTTGCTCCAGAGATCCGTTTACCTGTGTCCTGCTGTACCTGCCTTTCCTGGATACTTACTTGCTGCCAGAGACTTCCACTATCTCCATCTCAGTGTGTTACCAGTCTGCGGTGCTCAGCCCAGGATTCCCCTCACAGGCTCCGGATATCCTCAGCTACCCAAGCACTCCAGAGTTCACCTTCTCTGATATACTTACCTTTTCATGTCACCATCGGACTCACCATCGATGGTTAAGCACTTCAGTATAATCCGGTATTAAGCATCCCTGTATACCCGAGTTTCTCACAGCCTCCACAGAGGAACCTGAGCAGAGGGCCGCGACCTGCCCGGTCCGGCGCAGCGAAGACCATATCCCCTGGCGGGGGTCACTGGCGAAAACCCCTGGTGAGTTAGACTCCGCGCCTCTGCTTCAGGTCTTGCCAATTCTCTGTGCTCACTGTGTAAACTTCCGGAGTGCTCCAGCATATGACTTGTCCATATCTCAGGCCACCTAACTTCTGCCTCCCTGCGCCCTCCACTGGCTCACCCAGGTCATTACCGGGAACACAATCAGACCAGCCCGTGACAGATTGTTCAAGGCCGATGGACTCGGCACATGACCACAGTGTGGGCCCAGCGGCTCTTCAGGATGTTATTTCACGAATAGAGACACAGGAAGCCACACAGCAGCAAGTCACTACCTACCTACAGGAAGTGTCCACTCACTTGGATGTCCTCCAGCAGTCACTCAGGTCACCTGCCCCTGTAGTGTCCACTCCGCCAGCTGCTCATTCTTCTGTGTCTGTCTCTCACTTACAGCTTCCTGCTCCTAATAAATATGCTGGCAACCCCAAGCTCTGTATAGGATTTCTCAATCAATGTGACATCCAATTTGAACTACAACCACAGAATTTCCCTTCTTCTAGGACCAAGATAGCTTACATTGTCTCCCTGCTAACTGGTTCAGCTTTAAGTTGGGTACCACCGCTGTGGGAAAGGTCTGACCCTTTACTCACTATGTCAAATTTGTTTCCGCATTCAGACGCATATACGACGAGCCAGGTCGAGCAGCGTCCGCCTCTACAGAGATACTCCGTATTAAACAAGGCTCCCATCCCATGGGACAATTTGTAGTCCAATTCCAGACCTTGGCTTCCGAATTAAAGTGGAACAATGAAGCACTAACTGCTGCTTTCTGGCTAGGACTTTCGGAGCGCATTAATGACGAGTTGGCTACCCGTGATCTTCCAGTTCAGTTAGAAGATTTAATCTCCTTGTGTGTTAAAATAGACCTACGTCTCAGAGAGAGAGGTCTAGAGCGGCAGGAAAAAGTTTTCTCCAGAGTTTCCTCCCCACCTCTGCATTGTCCAATGACTGCTAGTACAGAAGAACCTAAGCAAACAGGTAGATCTAGGCTCTCACCGGAAGAACGATCCTGGATGCAAAAAGAGAAATTGTGTTTGTATTGTGCCGCTTCCGGTCACTTTATCGGGTTCTGTCCTGAGCGTCCGGGAAAACACCAAGCCCTAACCTGCAATGGGGGAGTCAGGGTAGGCAGTTTAATAAAGTCTCCTCCTTCTCCTGACTTAGTACTTCCAGTTACCCTTGTGACTCCAGCAGGTTCCTATCACGTCTCTGCCGTGGCGGACTCTTGGGCAGCAGGGAACTTCCTCTGACCTTGTCAAAAAATTTAATATTTCAGTCTCGTCATTGTCTCCGCACCTCTACCTGACTGCAGTCGATGGTAATAAAATTCTTGGCAGTGATATAACACATCAGACAGCTTCTGTTACCATCCAAGTGGGGGTTCTTCATCAGGAACGCATTGAGTTTCTCATCATTCCTAAATCTTTTTACGACATTGTGCTAGGGTTGCCGTGGTTATGACTCCACAATCCTCGCATCAATTGGGCCTCACTTCAGATTGAGGAATGGAGTGATTATTGCCAGAAGCATTGCATAAGTGAAGTAACTCCTATCCGGTCCACTGAGATTAAGCCCTTGCCCAGCCTACCCACAGCATATGAAGAATTTTGTGATGTATTCAGTGAACAGGCTGCTGATGTGTTACCTCCTCATCGTAAATGGGACTGCCCCATTGACCTTCTTCCCGGAAAAAGTCCCCTCCTAAGGGGCGCACATACCCGCTCTCTGTACCCGAGACTAAAGCAATGTCTGATTACATTCAAGAAAATCTGCAAAAAGGTTTCATCCGCCCTTCCTCCTCTCCCGCCGGAGCGGGTTTCTTCTTTGTAAAAAAGAAAGATGGAGGCCTGCATCCCTGCATTGATTACAGAGGCTTAAACGATATAACAGTCAAAAACAGTTATCCTCTTCCTCTCATAACTGAGCTGTTCGATCGTGTCAAGGGAGCAAAGGTCTTCACCAAACTGGACCTCAGAGGAGCATATAATTTAATCAGAATCCGTGAGGGCGATGAATGGAAAACAGCTTTCAACACCAGAGATGGGCATTACGAGTACCTTGTAATGCCCTTCGGATTAAGTAACGCTCCTGCAGTTTTTCAAGAGTTTGTGAATTATATATTCAGAGATGTATTATACAAGTTCCTCGTAGTATATCTCGACGACATCCTGATATTTTCCCAAGATCTCCAAACCCATCGAAGTTAGGTGAAGGAAGTCCTGTCCCGTTTACGTGCAAATAAGTTGTACGGTAAACTCTCCAAGTGTACCTTTGAAGTACCCTCTATACCTTTCTTGGGGTACATTATCTCCAGCTCAAAATTACAAATGGACCCCGAAAAACTTGAGATCATCAACGGTTGGTCCCAACCAACTACACTAAAGGCTGTCCAGCGCTTCATGGGCTTTTCCAATTATTACAGAAAATTTATCAGGGGATTCTCCACGCTCATCTCTCCAATTACAGCCCTGACCAAAAAAGGAGCAATTCCCTGGTCTGAAGAAGCCTTCTCCTCATTCCATCTGCTAAAACAAGCCTTCATCTCGGCTCCTATTCTCCAGCAACCAGACCCTGATAAGTCCTTTTCCCTTGAGGTTGATGCCTCTAATGTGGGTATTGGCGCAGTGCTATCCCAGACCGCGGAAGATGGGAAGCAACATCCATGCGGTTTTTTCTCACGAAAATTCCTTCCTGCAGAGAAAAACTACTCCATTGGCGATCAAGAGTTGTTAGCGATCAAGTTGGCATTGGAAGAGTGGAGGTACTTGTTAGAGGGTGCCAAATTCACCGTAACCATTTTTACAGACCACAAGAACTTGCTCTACCTCCAAGCGGCCCAGTGCCTGAATCCTCGCCAAGCCCGCTGGTCACTATTCTTCTCGTGTTTTGATTTCAAGATCTTGTATCGTCCAGGCTCCCAGAATGTAAAGGCAGATGCGTTATCATGGTCCATGGAGGAAGATGTTCAGCCTCATGACCAGCGTCCCATCATCAGTCCCACTGCCTTTGCCACCACTCACGTGTCTCCTGTGCCATCTCCAGGGAAAATATATGTGTCGCCTGAACTTCGGCCGAAGTTACTATCTTGGGCTCATGCCTCACCGTTTTCTGGTCATCCTGGGGTTCTCAAGACACTTGAACTTGTTCGTCGCTCTTACTGGTGGCACAAAATTAGGAAAGACGTCCAAGATTTTGTGGCCTCTTGTTCCACATGTGCCCAACATAAAGTACATCGCCAAGCTCCTGCAGGTGCTCTCCTCCCATTGCCCATTCCTACACGTCCATGGACACACTTATCCATGGACTTCATCTCAGAGCTCCCAAAGTCCCAAGAGTGTAATACCATCTAGGTAGTGGTGGATCGATTCTCAAAGATGGCACACTTTATACCACTCACCGGTCTACCTTCGGCTCCCAAGCTCGCCCAAATATTCATACAGCATATTTTCAAGATTCATGGACTTCCTACAGAAATTGTCTCTGACCGTGGTGTACAATTCGTAGCCCGCTTCTGGAAATCCCTTTGTTCTGCCTTACAAGTGAAGTTCAATTTCTCCACAGCATACCACCCCCAGTCCAATGGGCAAATGGAGAGGGTCAACCAGGACCTTGAAGCATTCCTCAGGCTGTACATTTCCTCTTCACAGGATAACTGGGTTAGTCTACTTCCTTGGGCAGAGTTTGCCCATAATTTCAGGTACCATATGGCTACGGGTTATTCACCATTCTATATTGTGTACGGGAAAAGGAAAAGAGAAAAGAATGTCTCTTTGCTGGCGCACAATTGATTATTTAAAAATTAACCTTTAATAAATTCATTAAAATTGTCTAAACACGAAATAAAATATATGTTGTACTTATGAGATATAATTACCATGTATAGTAAATGGAAATAAATCTGTTAATATCAAGGTACGCTACCTGTGTCGTATTTTATTGGTCCAAATTGAATGTATCAGTTAATCTAGTATTGAAATACTGAGCACTGTATAGTATTAATTGAGTATATTCTCATAATTCACTTGTCAAAGATCAGGAATCTGGCAATAGTTTTACATATTATACACTTTCAGCATTCTACAATAATTTCCCTTGCTCCAAGCCAAATAATGTAATTTCCTACAGTAACTATTCTTATTATAATACAGTACAGTATGGTTACCGGAGACAGTTTAGATGAGAAGAGAAAAAACATCTAGTGTATCTCCTTATGAAGGAAATATTTATAAGCTGAATGCTAAGAATAGTTTCAGCATGTAAATAAATGCTGAGTGTTAGTTGAATAATGCAGACACAGGTGTGGTTCGTTTTATCGACAGTATCTAGGTCGACAATGTTTAGGTCGACCACTATAGGTCGACAGTCACTAGGTCGACATGGATGGGAGGTCGACAGGGTTTCTAGGTCGACATGTGCTAGGTCGACAGGTCTAAAGGTCGACATGAGTATTTTTTATTTTTTTTGTGTCGCTGTCTTCGGAAAGTGACCGGGATCCCAAATTAGTGCACCGCGTCCCCTCGCATGGCTCGCTTCGCTCGCCATGCTTCGGGCATGGTGCCTTCGCTCCGCTACCGCTTCGCTTGGCACACTTTACCGTTCCAATCGTAGTCCACGTGGATCGTTAAGTATGAAAAAATCCAAAAAAAGAAAAAAATGTGAAAAACTCATGTCGACCTTTAGACCTGTCGACCTAGCACATGTTGACCTAGAAACCCTGTCGACCTTCCATTCATGTCGACCTAGTGACTGTCGACCTATAGTGGTCGACCTAAACATTGTCGACCTAGACACTGTCGATCTTCATTTAAAAGAAAAAAATGGCATCTATGGTGTGCGCTGGTTGTCCCAGGGAAGTGAAAATGATCATTTGGACACAGTCTGATTTATGACAAAAAAGACAAATATTTTATTCTAAATATCCATGATATTAAAGTGACACAGTGCATATATCATGGCTCAGACATACAGAAACATGAATTAAAAGATGATAAAAAGAATGTATTGCACAGACCCTTATTTTGTAAACGTTGGTAATGTAAACATTAAAGGACAGTCTTTGTGCAAATTATTTAGCAAGGTGAGACTTCTGATTCATACCGTTCAGGGTGTGTGGTGTGTGCCTTGATGTAAAAATGGGTTCCAGCTGGGCAGCCCAGCACCACACCACACGCTTAGCCCAATCGCAGATGGAAGCAGCGAAGACGGCAGTGAAAGTCCAAGAAGGCTTGCGGGTCCCACTCCAGGCACAACGCGTTTCGGATTGCTATCCTTTTTCAAGTGCATTAAATGAAGTGGGGAACAGTGTCCTATTTAAAGGGATTTTCCGGAAGTGACTGATTTCAAATTTCCTGCTGTGTTGCGTTTCAACGTCTGACCGGAGCCGGAAGTGTGCGTACCACCGGTATTATGCGTTCCACTGGTTGTCAGACCGGAAGTGCGTCGTAACGTCTTGCGTTCCACAGCTTGCTGTACTAGAAGTGAGCGTTCCATTCATTACGGCGTATCTATCTTTGCTCCGCAATCAGATACTTTTATTCTGCATATTATAGATGTGATTCCGGACGGTATATTTGTGAATGGGATATTATGCGTTCCACTGGTTGTCGTGACCGGAAATGCATTGTGACGTCTTGCGTTCCACAGCTTGCCGTACCGGAAGTGAGCGTTCAATTCATTACGGAGTATCTATCTTGGCTCCGCAATCAGATACTTTTATTCTGCGTATTATAGATGTAATTCCGGACGGTATATTTGTGAATGGGATATTGTTCTTTCACCATTTATCTTCTTAGAGAGAAATCACGCATGCCAACATATTTCTACATGGTACTTAGTATTCCCATGAAGTCCATCCCTATCGGCAATGCTGAATTCTCTTACAATCATAGGAAAAAAAGGGAAAGTAGAAAAAGTTTAAAAACATGTTTGACTAAAAAATATATATATACATCACATCATAAACCATTTTAATTCAAAATCTGCATTAAGGCCGTTTGGGACCAAGGTATTTAAGACATATATCCATTCCATTTCTTTCTTAGCTAATCGGATATCTATGTCTCTATTTCGATTTGATACTAACACTTGTTCTATACCAATAAACCTTTTTATTTTTGATTCACAATTCTCATGACATGTTTTAAAATGCAATGACAGAGGATGATTTAAATTTCCTTTTCTGATATTATAAATGTGTTCTGCCATGCAAATTTTTAAACTACGGGAAGTTTTTCCAATATAAAAAAACCCACACATACATTCTATTAAATAAATGACGTTCCTCGAGTGACAGGTAATGAAATTCTTCAAAGTGTAGGTTTTGCCATTAGCCTCAAACATGGTGCTCTTCCTGGTATTAAAGGAGTTGTTGGTGGATCTGCACATTAAACATGAGCCGCATCTGTTAAAAGTTGACATTTGACATATGGTGTTTGTATGCCCTTGGCATTCTAAGTGTGCAGCTTCTTCTCCCCGAGTGCGCAAAAGTCCACCATACCTATTTCTTTAGATTCACTGTCGATTTTCAGACCGGATCCCTGCAGACACATAGGGATATCGAACAATTCTCCCACTATTCTAATTCTTGCACATTTGCATATATCCTCATAATTGGTGCAAATTGTGTATTGTTCATATGTCCCCACTAAAATAATTGTATGTGCATTTAAACCGCTTCAAGTGGGGGAAAGGGAATGTAGCTTTACACAATAAGGGAATATAGCTTTACACAATAACTGCATTTATTAGTAGCATGCAGCTCTATTCTAATTCTTGCACATTTACATATCCTCATAATTGGTGCAAGTTGTGTATTGTTCATATGTCCCCACTAAAATAATTGTATATGCATTTAAAAACGCTTCAAGTGGGGGAAAAAAGGAGTATAGCTTTACACAATAACTGCATTTATTGGTAGCATGCAGCTGTTAGGTTGCTCATGCAGTAGTCACTCCCTTAGTTACAAATCAGTTAGTATAATCTTCCACTGTAGCTATTATTGTTGTTGTAATAACATACAATGTTGCTGCTGGGGAGAGCTTTTCATAGAATGAGAGGAAGTACCAGGTGTATCTGTATATTAAATAGTTGTGGGCTAAATTGTTATTAAGTTATTCTGTAGTAGTCTGTAAAGTTATTTATTCTGCTGAAGGAATCACCTTTAATAAGGGGAAGCTTATCATGCAACAAATAGCTACATTTGTTACCATAGATGCCATGTAACTATTATATCACACTGATGTGTGCAGCCCTGTAATTCAGTGGCTGTATAATAATTCAGTAATTCCTATAATTGGTTAACTGCTAATAGCTTGATACATATGAAAGCACACAGATTGAAACAATATATAATTCTGATCTCTCATTGATTCTGAATGAGATCTAATGCAAATTGTGTGTTATTCATGTACCCCCACTAGCACAATCACATACACATCTGAGCATATCCCTGTATGTTTCAGAAAGCGGGGTACTGAAATTCACAGTTATATATGCTATAAAGCACTTTAAGTGGAGAAAAATATAGCTTTCCACATTGACTGCATTTGTTTCTGTGAATAACATGTAGCTATTGAGTTGCTCCTGCAGCAGTGACTTCCTTAATACAAGTCAGTTAATGTAAGCTCCCACAGTAGCTAACTCCCATATATTATACTTCACATTCACAACAATGATAATGCTGCAGTATCCTAATTCCCTATTCCTTCTCTGCAATCAACAAACTATGCCATTGAACATTGATTCCTGATCGAATTCTAGATACATTCTTTTAAATTAAATATATTGTGACCAGGTAGCGGCCATGACGCCGCCGACACGTGTTTCGTGCAATTAAGACTTTTTCAGTGTTTTTAAATGCATATACAATTATTTTAGTGGGGACATATGAACAATACACAACTTGCACCAATTATGAGGATATATGTAAATGTGCAAGAATTAGAATAGAGCTGCATGCTACTAATAAATGCAGTTATTGTGTAAAGCTATATTCCCTTATTGTGTAAAGCTACATCCCCTTTCCCCCACTTGAAGCGGTTTAAATGCACATACAATTATTTTAGTGGGGACATATGAACAATACACAATTTGCACCAATTATGAGGATATATGCAAATGTGCATGAATTAGAATAGTGGGAGAATTGTTAGATATCCCTATGTATCTGCATTATTCAACCAACACTCTGCATTTATTTACATGCTGAAACTATTCTTAGCATTCAGCTTATAAATATTTCCTTCATAAGGAGATACACTAGATGTTTTTTCTCTTCTCATCTAAACTGTCCCCAGTAACCATACTGTACTGTATTATAATAAGAATAGTTACTGTAGGGAATTACATTATTTGGCTTGGAGCAAGGGAAATTTTTGTAGAATGCTGAAAGTGTATAATGTGTAAAACTATTGCCAGATTCCTGATCTTTGACAAGTGAATTATGAGAATATACTCAATTAATACTATACAGTGCTCAGTATTTCAATACTAGATTAACTGATACATTCAATTTGGACCAATAAAATACGACACAGGTAGCGTACCTTGATATTAACAGATTTTTTTCCATTTACTATACATGGTAATTATATCTCATAAGTACAACATATATTTTATTTCGTGTTTAGACAATTTTAATGAATTTATTAAAGGTTAATTTTTAAATAATCAATTGTGCGCCAGCAAAGAGACATTCTTTTCTCTTTTCCTTTTCCTGTATAACACAATTTGTCTCTGGTAGCACCCCCGAACGTCCTATAATTAATATATAATGTAACTGATGGACATTTGTTGGGACCTCTTTTCATAAATACCCAGGATTCAATAGCTTGTGCAGAACATATCCCCTTTCCCTGGATATCTATGTTGTGTACGGTCAACATCCGCGTCCACCTAACTTCGAGACGCTACCAGCTTTAGAAGTGCCAGCTGCATCTTCTACACTCAAGCACTTCTCTCTAGTTTGGAAAAATGTCCATGTCTCGCTCAAGAAAACTTCCAAGCGATATAAAATCTTTGCTGATTGCAAACGGCGAGCTGTTCCTCTGCTGAAACCTGGAGACAAAGTTTGGCTCTCCACTCGGAATCTACATTTAAGGGTTCCTTCCATGAAGTTTGCCCCTTGATTCATAGGCCCATACTCCGTGGAACAAATGATCAATCCTGTGGCATACAAGTTAAAACTACCAGCCTACCTCAGAATACCTCATTCTTTTCACATCTCTTTGCTGAGGCCTCTCATTCTTAACCGCTTCCAAAAATCTTCCCCTGAGTCCCCCAGAGTCTACATCCGTCGAGGAGTTGAGTTCAAGGTCAATAAAATTGTGGATTCTCGCCAGAGATATGGCCATATCCAGTATCTTATAGATTGGAAGGGCTATGGCCCAGAAGAGAGAAGCTGGGTTAATGCCTCTGATGTTCACGCTCCTCGTCTGATCTCAGCCTTCCACAGGGACAATCCTTCCAAACCTCGTGGGTGTTCGGTGCCCACCCTAAAAGGGGGGGGGGTACTGTCAGGAACCACAGTTCACGCACTGCTCGCACACGCCACTTACCGGTACGCTGGTGTATTCTGTGCCGCAGATCAGCCACTGGTGCTTTCAGTGGTTACTAGCATTATTTCCACTGTCTCTGGCAGAGTCACATGATCCAGAGTCACATGATCTAGAATCACATGATCCAGGTATCCAGGTAGTTACTTCCTGGTTCTGTGCATGCTGCTGCTGCTGCCAGCAGCAACCAATCAGCATCCTTCTTAGGGAATATAAGCAGGCTTCCCAGAGTCCTCATTGCCTTGAACAACTTGTCAGTTCTCCTGCAAGTTCTCCAGCGTCGCTCTCAAGGCTCCAAGCTTGCTCCAGAGATCCGTTTACCTGTGTCCTGCTGTACCTGCCTTTCCTGGACACTTACTTGCTGCCAGAGACTTCCACTATCTCCATCTCAGTGTGTTACCAGTCTGCGGTGCTCAGCCCAGGATTCCCCTCACAGGCTCCGGATATCCTCAGCTACCCAAGCACTCCAGAGTTCACCATCTCCGATATACTTACCTTTTCATGTCACCATCGGACTCACCATCGATGGTTAAGCACTTCAGTATAATCCGGTATTAAGCATCCCTGTATACCCGAGTCTCTCACAGCCTCCACAGAGGAACCTGAGCAGAGGGCCGCGACCTGCCCGTCCGGCGCAGCGAAGACCATATCCCCTGGCGGGGGTCACTGGCGAAAACCCCTGGCGAGTAAGACTCCGCGCCTCTGCTTCAGGTCTCGCCAATTCTCTGTGCTCACTGTGTAAACTTCCGGAGTGCTCCAGCATATGACTTGTCCATATCTCAGGCCACCTAACTTCTGCCTCCCTGCGCCCTCCACTGGCTCACCCAGGTCATTACCGGGAACACAATCAGACCAGCCCGTGACATTATCCTAGCAGTACTTGGAAATGTGTAAATAATTTGACAGTATATACAAATCACTATTATAAATGACTTCCACACAACTTGAACTGTGGAAATGTGTCTACATTCTAGCGTTTGGCACACCACTTTGCTAAGCATGAAAAGGGAAATATAATGCAGAGCTTGCGTAATATAAACACATAGGCAAATCTAGTAATTGATGTGGGGGAATGAACATATTTCCTATCAGAGCCCCCTGTCACAGTGACTCAGTAATGGTACATCTGGGCAAATAAAGATTCCATATTGCCATGAACTGTGGCTATAAGGAATCTTTATTTTCAGGGGCTAACTGCAAATGATTATAAATATAGCGCCAAAAGGGTTTTGTTTTTTTGTTTTTTACAATTAGTACACACAGTGTCCCCCACAAGAAAAAAATAAAAACACATTGTCCCGCAGAGGAAAAAAACAAAAATGCATTGTCCCCCATAGGAAAAAATTAAAACACATTGTCCCACACAGGAAAAAAATAAATACACATTGTTCCCCAGAGGGTAAAAAAGAAAAACACATTGTCCCCATAGGAAAAAAATGAAAACACATTGTTTCACACCGTCAATAATTAAAACAGATGCTGGGCAGAGAGAGGGGGGAGACAGATGCCTGGCAGAGAGAGGGTGGGGCCACCAGATGCTGGACAGAGAGAGGGTGGGACAGCTAGCTTCTGGGCGGAGAGAGAGATAGTGGAACAGCAAGATGCTGGGCAGAGAGAGGGTGGGACAGCGAGATAGTGGGCAGAGAGACAGTGAGGCAGATGCTGGTCAGAGAGAGGGGGGAGACAGATGCTGGGCTGAGAAAGGTTGGGACAGTCAGATTCTGGGCAGAGAGAGGGTGGGACAGCTAGGTGGTGGAAAGACAGGTAAGTGCCGGGCAGAGAAATTGGAGAACAGCCAGATGTTGGGCAGAGAGAGTCAGGGAGCCAGATACTGGTCATAGAGAGTGGTACAACAAGATGTTGGTCAGAGATAGGGTTGGACAAGATGCTGGGCACAGAGAGGGTGAGACAGCAAGGTACTGGACAGCGAGAGGGTGGGGCAGCCAGATGCTGGGCAGAGAGGGAGGGAAGACAAGCTTGGCAGACAGAAGGTGGGACAGTCAGATGCTGGGGGGATACAGTGGTGGGCACATAATAAAAAGCCAGAAAGAAACTGGTTCCAGACTATGGCTAGACACTGTCTAGACAGACAGCCAATAGGCCGACAGGGGTCATCAGGAAAAAAGGTAGGCAGGTCAACAGGTTTAACAGGTCAACATGGCAATGGTCAACACACATATGGTCGACACAAGTTTTTTGGGGGGTTTCACATTTATTTAAACTTTTTTTGTGTGAAGTATTTTTATTGAAGATAATTTTTTTTTCATTACAGACCTTTCACATCAATATATTATTTCAACTTTTACTTGATTTAACATTATCTTTTAATCTTTTATTTCTAAACACAGTCCTAAACTGCATGCCAGCAGCAGGCAGCAGCCGTGTCAGTAACCCAGCACTGGTCCCTGTGGTGGCCGCACTAGCCCTCTAGTTGGCCCTGCTCTTTGGTGACCCCAGACAGCAGGTAGGCGCCCACAGGAAAATGCCTCCATTGCCTCTGGGAGTTAAGCCACTGGGGAGTGACCTCCTCTGATTTAACCTGTGAATAGGGTCACTCCCCTGCAGATCTCACCTCACTAATAAGGCTGGAATTTTACTGACGGAATATCATATTTTAAGACCTTGATTCTAACTGACATAGTTTACATTATTATAGTGAGTAATGCAGCTAAAATCTATTTTATTATATTAAAATCAAAGCAAATGAAACTCTTAGGACCATCTGAGCAGAGGCATCTTGACATAGCAGGTGGCTTACCAAATAATTACAGATGTGTATAACTGAGTCTTCTGAATTTTACTATCATGTAGTGTACAGGACTTTATTACTGGAATATTGCAGTGTTCTGGGAGAAAAAATAGTATTTTATATGAATTAGCCCCTCCCTTAAATGCACATGCTGTATACTAATACACTGATTGAGCAACTTGCATTTTCTGTATCACTTTTTTGAAAGGAATAAAATATATGGCAAATAAAATAAGAACAAATTGGGAAAGTTTAAGAATAATGAATACGCAAGCTAATACAGGTTGAGTATCCCATATCCAAAATGCTTGGGACTAGAAGTATTTTGGATATCGGATTTTTCCGTATTTTGGAATAATTGCATACCATAATGAGATATCATGGCGATGGGACCCAAGTCTAAGCACAGAATGCATTTACAGTATGTTTCATATACACCTTATACAAACAGCCTGAAAGTAATTTTAGCAAATATTTTTTATAACTTTGTGCATTAAACAAAGTTTGTGTACATACAAACAACTCATTTATGTTTCATATACACCTTATACACACAAACTGAAGGTCATATAATACAATATTTGTAATAACTTTATGTATTAAACAAAGTTTGTATACACTGAGCCATCAGCACACAAAGGTTTTACTATCTATGTCTCACTCAAAAAATTCTGTATTTCGGAATGTTCTGTATTTCTGAATATTTGCATATTATATTGGGATATTCAACCTGTACCTCCTCTAACTTCTTTACCTTATCCAAACATTGCCGACTGTGACACATCCTATGTTTTCACATTGTTACAAAACCACTTTTCTGTATTTATCTGGGTGAAAAAAACATGGCAAGGAACATTTAAAATTCCTATAGCTATCAACACATGGAGGCAACATAGGTATACCCTTCTTCATATATTGCAATCTTTCTACAGAGATTAGAGGTTTGCCATTTATATTGAAAATATGCAAAGCAGGAGAATATTTGGGAGCTGGTCAGGTCAGAAAGACACTTAATACCATATTCAAGCCATAGAGAAAGCTCCACTGGTCTGAAATTTGGGGCTATCGAAAAAAAGGTACATGTGGCTGAGTGTATAGATCACTGGAGATACCCAGTCACTTCTATATTCTGGTCGATGACAGTCAGAGTGCTTATGACTTTCATCTGTTTCCTCGATTTTCTGCCGCTCTTATAGTTAGAGACCTAAATCTGAATCTACGCACCATAGGTCCTCCACTCTCTGGCTATATGGGATGCCGCCAGCCAGAGGGGTAGCTAGGTGCCATGGTGCCCAGAGCAAGGGTATGGTTTGGCGCCCCACTTCCCTGTACTGAATTGGGGGCCTAACCAACATGTAGTGGCATGTTATATTTGAAAATAAAAAATATAGAAAAACCCTAAATAGATGACATGGCTGGTTCTAGACCTTGTCAATCTCAGGACGAAATTTTCCTTTGGGGGGCCCCCATGTTTAAAATAGGGACAATGTGCACCAAATGCGCGCACCAAATATATAGGGTGTGGCTTCATCGGGAAGGGGCATGGCCACATAATTGTACCTATTCAGATCATATTGCACAGTATTGTCCGTTATTCACATTACACCACTTAGTAGTACTGTCCATTTTTCACATTACATAATACAGTAATACACCTTGTACACTTTACGCCACACAGTAGACCCCATATACACGTTATGTCACACAGTAGATCCCTTTATACATGTTACAGCACAGTAGAGCTGCTTATACACGTTACTTCACAGTAGAGCCATTTATACACATTATGCCACAGTAGAGCCACTTATACATGTTACTCTGCAGCTTCTAATACAGAGAGAGGTGCTGTAGCAGCCAGGGTAAAGAGGAGTGCTGCAACAGCCAGGGCAGAGAGGGGTGCTGCAATAGCCAAGGCAGAAAGAGGTGCTGCAGCAGCTGGAGCAGAGAGAGGTGCTGCAGGAGCCAGGGCAGAAAGAGGTGCTACAGCAGCCGGTGCAGAGAGTGGTATTGACAGACAGAAGTAACCCTGATGCACAGCTACAAGCAGACAGTGAGACAAATAAAGAGGGCGGCAGAGCTCCAGCATGTGCCGGCTGTCAGTGTCTCCTGCTGCCGCTTCTGGCCTGCCCTTTTGCCTAACTAGTCTCCGAGTTAGTGTGTGCCCCCCCTGCTTCTCCTCCTCCTGCTCTGTGGCTGCCTGTACAGCAGCCCACGGTATAGTGGGCGGATGGAGGGGGGTGGTCAGGTTGCGGTGCGTCCTCTAACTTTTCCACTGGAGCTACCCTTGCTACACCCCTGCCTCCAGCAAATGTTAATGACACTTATCCTCTCCAAGGCCTGCTATCCATCTTTTCAATAGCCCCACTATTGCCCCAGATTGCAGATCAGTGGAGCTCTCTCTACGAATATGGTATTAAGTATCCCAAGCTCCCAGATATTTCCATTTTGCATATTTTCAATCTAAATTACAAATTCCTTATAACTTCTTTAACCAGTTCCTCCAAATCAGACATTTCATTAATTAAATCAAAGATCACCTACATGACACATCCTGCTCCACTACAGAATCACTCTGTCTCCAACAAATGTCTTCCAAAGGCCTTATTTGAATCATTTACGATGACCTCCACTCCACTAATCATACAACTAAAGATTCTTATAAACTTGCCTGGGAGAGAGATTTGGAGAAGACGCTGGACATTGGGAGGACTAGAAAGAAATTATAGAGAAAACACAGCTTCAAGTTCCATTTGTGTAAGAATTAAAGATAAAAGCTAAAAACTGTTATACAGTCATTTTTACAGTATGTCCCAGCACAATTGTATAACATCTCTCGTGATGTCTCTAGCTCTTATTGGAGGTGTTGTCACTGGACTTTGGTGGGATATTTTAAAACTTAATTAGTTCTCATTTAAATATATTTAACCTTGCCTTCTCCAAAGTATTATACCCTACCTATATATATTCATTCCACCACCTATGCCCAAAAAAAATTAATCAAACAGGTTGTCACATTGCTGCAACATCTTGTTCCTGTTATCCACAATATCACGTCCATGCTCTGGTACACATATCAAATAGAGTTTATGTCAAGTTTAATCCAAGACTTCTCTAAATTCTTTCAGATGACCTGGAAACCCTGGGCCTCACTTTATAATCTCCAGATACTCTTTTTTTTGACCAGTTTACCCTTCTCTTTTCCTTCCTTATCACTACTAATATGTGGCTTGTCACCCTGTCAACACAAATTAAATGCTTCATTAAGTCCCTGAGTAAGTCACTTATACTCAGATTGCTCACGCCCTTTCAATGACTCTGTACTTACGACCCTGATTAAAGAGGCAGCATTTCCATTCTCCACCCAAAGAAGATGAACAATTTGAATTTGATTGAAATTTGGGGATACAGTATGTCTGGAAGAGGAGGAGTGGTCGCTTGCCAAACACAAGTTGCGAAGATCTCAATTAACACTTATGTTAAGAAAAATTCATATAAAATGTATTATTGCAGCTCTGGAAGCATGGGCACCCCTCCCATATCCCGCCCAATTCCTAGTGAAGTGAAAAGAAAGAATGGGGAGATAAATATAGGGAATCCGGGGGAACTCTAGGAGAGGGCATGGCCTTCAGACACGTTTCTATGAAAACACATTATTTTGGCACCACCCCTATGCAATTGTGCACCAATCAGGATAATTTTCCAGCAAGGAGAGGGGCTTAATGATGCAACTAGCCCAGCACCATTTACCTACATCTCCTCTACAAGCTTCTCCCAGAGAGAAAAAAAGAAAAGTAGGCAATGATTTAAGGGAGTTTCCTCTTCATTAGAAACTCCCTACTGTATGTTTCTTTAATAACCACTCTCTGAAGATCGGTGTTCCCTATATTACTCCCTTCTTTCCTCTCCCCTGTCCCATATAATTGGTGACTAAAGAGAAAGACTTATGCTACCAGCGTTAACAATAATAGACTGCAAATCTGTGTGTATCTAGCAAATAGAGCATGGGGATTTTGTTCCTATTTTCATCAAAACATCTAAGCTTGCAGCAAGTCGACAACGGACCCCATTTCTGTGCAAGTCCATACACTACCATATAAGCCCAGCATACA
Organism: Pseudophryne corroboree; assembly: GCF_028390025.1. Classification (NCBI taxonomy): domain Eukaryota; kingdom Metazoa; phylum Chordata; class Amphibia; order Anura; family Myobatrachidae; genus Pseudophryne; species Pseudophryne corroboree. Next base: position 190,669,459 of record NC_086450.1, on the reverse strand, counting down.
GTACCATTACATTGCAGTTAAATGCACTCACCGCTCAGATACAGAGGGTAACATCTATAAAAGGGCTGGCATATGAGCCACACCCAACTAGGCCTTTAATAGCTTTGAGGCCTAGTTGGATATGGCTCCCAGGTCAGCCCTTGTATACCACTAAGATGAGAGAGTCAATTAAGCACACCGCATTATGGGGGTCATTCCGACCTGATCACATGCTGCCGTTTTTCACAACGCAGCGATCAGGTCACTACTGCACATGTGTATGTACCGCAATGCGCAGGCGCGTTGTACGGGTACAAAGCGGATCGTTGCTGAGCGATGGATTTAATGAAGAATCCATTCGCACAGCCGATCCCAGGGAGATTGACAGGAAGAAGGCGTTTATGTGTGTCAACTGACAGTTTTCTGGGAGTGTTTGGAAAAACGCAGGCGTGTCCAAGCGTTTGCAGGGCGGGTGACTGACGTCAATTCCGGGACCAGACAGGCAGAAGTGATCGCAAGGGCTTAGTAAGTTCTTAGCTACTCAGAAACTGCACAAAATGTTTTTGCAGAGCTCGGATGCACAGGCGTTTGCACACTTGCAAAGCTAAAATACCCTCCCCTATAGGCGGCGACTATCTGATCGCAGCGCTGCAAAAAGTAGCTAGCGAGCGATCAACTCGGAATGACCCCCTATGTTGTATTAAATTTTAACTGTTTGAACTACCTTTGATAAGTATATACTGTATGGCTCTGTGGTTTTGATGAATAAATGGATTGCAATTTTATTGCATTATCATGGGTGTGCTGGTTTCTGTTAGCCCTTTCAAAGAGCTGCAAATTAAATTAACTCTTAACCAAGCACCCTCATTGAATATCTTCTGGAGTGTTTGCAGCTGCATACTTTAAGTTAGATAGATAGATAGATAGATAGATAGATAGATAGATAGATAGATAGATAGATAGATAGAAAAAGAGCACAGCTTACTCTATATATACACACACACATATAGTCAGGGTTGGACTGGCCCACAGGGGTACAGGGGAAACCACCAGTGGGCCCTATTGCGTGGGGGCCCACCCCTTCCTCTAGGGATCAGGTTCCAGACTGTGCTGTTACTAATCTAGTACATTATCTTGCACGCATTACAGTATTTACTGTATATATTTATCTAGGGGACCAACACTTGCAAAATGGTTAGGCAAACCAATGTGGTGGCTGGGCACACCCCCTCTAGAGACTGGCCACACCCTTAAACATAGCTACTGTAGTTCCATATAAATTTGGACACTGACATATTTTGCATAATTTTGGCTCTGTACGGCACAAACTGATGAAATTAAACAATCAAAATGCAATTGAAGTGCAGACTTTCAGCTTTAATTCAAGAACTTGAACAAAAATATTGTATGAAACATTAAGTGTTGGACTGGCCCACAGGGGTACAGGGGAACCCCCCATGTGGGCTCCACTGCCTGGGCCCCCACCTCCCCCTCCAGGAATCAGGTTCTGGACTGTGCACTTGAATTATACATTATACATATGTTAGCTTATACTGCACAAGACTATGGTTTATTTTCTATAGTACATTTCTGTTATAAATCTGGAACATTATCATGCATGCCCTAGCAGTATTTACTATATAAATATATCAAGAGGCCCAACCCATGCACTCTCTGTTGGTTAGCCAAGCCTCTCTGGAGCGTGGCCACAGCCCTAAACATGGGCCCCTACTACTGCATTCCCCGGGTGGGCCCTTCATGCCCCAGTCCGACACTGCGAACATTTAGGAATTGCAACCATTTTTATACACAGGGCCTAATGAGTTTGCATGCTGGAGCCCTTCTGGAGTGTGCGCACGCAGAGAAGCCGTACTGCGGGTGTGCACACAGTGAGATGCGATGGCATCTCACATATGCGAACGCCTCTGCCTGATTGACAGATAGAGACGTTTGTGGGGCAGGAGGGGGCATCAACGCAGCATTTAGGGGGTGCGGCCCGAACAACGCAAGCATGTCCGGACCATTTGCGGGCGGTCTGCAGCAGCTGTGTGACATCACACGCAGCCACTGCATCCTGAAACATGGCGGGTAGCCATCTGCCTTCACATCTAGGCTGCATAGGCAGGGGGCTACCTTAACATGCGAGCGCTTTGATGTAAAGCACTCACATGTTAGCAGGAAAGGGAGGACTCGGCATACGGGGCGGACTTGCCCTGTGCTGGGCGTCCCCTCCACATGCTAGTGTAAAGGGTTGTAGTTGTGCGATTTTGTGCACAACTACAACTCATGCTGAATTAGGCCCACAGTCCCCTATTTTTAGGGGTTCGAATGTAATTGGACTAATTAACATAATCATAAATATAATGTTTATTTTGAATACTTTGTCGAGAATCTTTTGCAGACAATGCCTGCCTGAAGTCTGGAACCCACGGACATTGCCAAATGCTGGGTTTCCTCCTTTGTTATGCTTTGACAGGCCTTTAGCGCAGCTGTCTTAAGTTGTTGTTTGTTCATGGTCTTTCTGCCTTTAGTATTTTACTGGGTTGCTTTCGCACTATGGGGGTAATTCTGAGTTGATCACAGCAGCAAATATGTTAGCAAATGGGCAAAACCATGTTCACTGCAGGTGGGGCAGATATAACATTTGCAGAGAGAGTTAGATTTGGGTGGGGTTAATTCAAACTGAAATCTAACTTGCAGTGTAAAAATCAAGCAGCCAGTATTTACCCTGCACAGAAACAAAATAACCCACCCAAATCTAACTCTCTCTGCACATGTTATATCTGTCACACCTGCAGTGCACATGGTTTTGCCCAATTGCTAACAAACTTGCTGCTGCGATCAACTTGGAATTACCCCCTATGTTTTGGGTTATTGTCCATCTGTATTATGTAGCGCTGTCCAATCAACTCTGCTGAATTTGTCTGAATCTGAGCAAACGGTATATATATGCTTCAGAATTAATTTAGCTCCTTCTGTCTTCTGTCACATCATCAATAAATACTAGTGACCCAGTGCCATAGGAAGCCATACATGCCCATGTCATCACACTGCCTCAACTGTGTTTTACAGATGATGTAGCAGATGATGTGGTATGTGTCGGACCATAAGCTAATCAAGTCATCCCAAAACTTTTTTCTTCCCATCATTCAGTTTGAACTTAGTTTCATCTGTACAAAGAATGCTGTTCCAGAACTGGGCTGCCTTTTTTTAATTTAGATGTTTTTGTGAATTTTTCTTAACCATGGAAAGGATCCTGCAATCATCCACCACTGTTCTCTCTGTGGACGTCCAGATCTTTTTGTGTTGCAAAAGCGCACAAGTGCATTTTTTTTCCTTAGAATGTACTAAACAGTTGATTAGCACATTCCTAAGGTTCCTGCTATCTCTCTGATGGATTTCTGTTTTTGCAGCTTAAGGATAGCCTGTTTCACTTGCAATGAGAGCTCCTTTGACCATATGGGTTAACAACATCAGCTTCCAAATGCAATTGCCACACTTGGAATCAAGTCCAAACCTTTTACCTGCTTAACGGATAAATTAGTTATAAAGGAATAGCCCACGCTTGTCCATGAAACAGCTTTTGAGTGAACTGTCCAATCACTTTTGGCCCCTTGAAAAGGAGGGGGCTGCACACACTATATGGACCAAAGTATTTGGACGCCTGACCATTTCACCAGCAGGGACTGTAATGACATTGTATTCAAATACATATATCACAATATACGTCCATTTTGATTGGCTGAAATTGCATTTCCTCTAATAGGATACCGCCCAAAGTTGGAAGCATGGCATTGTCCAAAATGTCTTGTTGTACTGAACCATTAAGAGTGCTCTTCACTGGAGATTAGGGGCCTAGCCCAAACCCTGAAAAACATACCATTATCCCTTCTCCACCATACTTCACAGTTGTTACAGAGCAGTCAGGCAGGTAACGTTCTTCCAGCATCCCAGACTCAACTATCTGACCGCCAAACAGGGAGGAGTGATTCATCACTCCACAGAACACGTTTCCACTGTCCCACAGTCCAGTGTCGGTGTGCTTAACTCTACTCCATCAAATGCTTGGCATTGAACTTGGTGATGTGAGGCTTGCATGGAGCTGCTCGGCCATGGAAACCCATTCCATTAAGCTCCCGCCACACAGTTTTTGTGCTTACATTTATGCCAGTGGAGGTCTGAAATTTTAAGGTATGGAATCAGCAGAGCATTGGCGACTTTTATGCACCATGCACCTTAGCAGTCGTTGACCCCACTCTGTGATTCTACGTGGTCTTCTGCTTTGTAGGTGAGTTGCTGTTGTACCTAAACGCTTCCACTTTCTAATAATATCACTTACAGTTGACCGTGGAATATCCAGCAGGGATTAAATTTCACAAATTGACTTATTACAAAGGTTGCAACCTATCACAGAACCACGCTTGAAGTCACTGAGCTCTTCAGAAAGATCCATTTTGTAGAACAAATGTTTGAAAATGGAGACTGCATGGCTACGTGCTTGAATTTATACACCTGTGTCAGTGGAACTTATTGAAACACCTGAATTCAATAATGAACAGGAGTGGCCAAATATGTTTGTCCATATAGTGTATATGTAACAGCTGTAATTCCTAAACCCCTCCACCAATTTGGATGTGAATACCAGTGCCGTAACTAGACATTTTAGCGCTGTGTGCAGGAAACAGCAGCGGTGCCCCCCCCCCCATATACAAAACAGGGCCAATGTATTAAAAATATAGGGGCGTGGCTTCATGGGAAGGGGCATGGCCATATAGCTCCCTTTTACACAGTATGGCAGGCAGAGTCCCCCTTTTACACAGTACGGCAGGTAGAGTCCCCTTTCACACATTACAGCAGGCACAGTCCCCCTTTTACTCAGTACAGCAGGTAGGGTTCTCTTTCACAAATTAGGCAGGTAGAGTCCCCCTTTTACACATTATGGCAGCAGAGTCCCCTTTTTACACATTACAGCAACAGTGTCACCTTTTTTTACACATTAGGCAGGCAGAGTCCCCCTTTTTTACACATTAGGCAGGCAGAGTTCCCCTTTTTACACATTATGGCAGGCAGAGTATGTTTGTGTGTCAGTGCAGTGGTGTAACTTCATCCCAGTTGCCCGGAAGCAAGATCAATCTTGGTGCCCCCCAAGCACCATGATATATTTGAAGAGCAAGATAAGCTGGGTACACACTAGACCCAGGGATGTCATCAATGCAGCAGATCCCAGTGGCCGGGCAGGCATCAGCAAGTGCATACACACTTGCTGTTGCTGCCAGCAACGAGCGATGGCGGGTGGGGGTCAGTGGGGGCCATGCTGCATTCACCAGCATGGCTGCGGGGATGGGGTTAAGGTAATGCTGCAGGGGAGGTGTTAGGGAAAGGCTGCAGGGATGCGGTTAAGGTAAGGCTGAGGGGGAGGGGTTAGGATAAGGCTGCTGGTGAGGGGTTAGGGCAAGGCACTGGGGGGTTTAGGCTGTGGGAGGAGAGGGTTAGTGTCAGATACTAGGGGGAGGGTTAGTGTTAGTGTGCAGGACTGAGGGTTAGAGTTAGGCACTAGGGGGAGAGGTAGGCTGCGTGACTGGAGGGTTTCGAGTAAGACACTAGGGGTAGGGGTATGGTTTGGCTGCGGAGGGGGGGGGGATTAGGGTTAGTTTTATGGCTCTATATATTAATATGAGGACCGGGACTTTATGTGTGAGAATTGGCAATACCTGTTTGCAGTCCTCAAATCCAGCTCTGTAGTCTAGTTCAGGCACAGCAGGTGGTGGGCTCCCTTCTCCGCTGACTGCCTTTGATCTGGCTTCTTCATGTTGCTGGGCACCATCCACTGGGAAGGATCGCTGGCTCAGTCCGCCTTCTAATCAGGATCCTGGCGCCTCATCAGATTTAGGTGTTAGCGCTGAGATCTCCCTCACTACAAACAGCCTCTCCTGACACCCTCCATCTGACTCCACAGCAGACACCCTCACATGTATAGCTGCTCCCTTTCCTCACCCTGGCCGCCACTGCATTCCCTAACAGACCGGCGGCACTTCTGTCTGTCCTCAAGCTGACTTTCTCCCGGTGAGGTCGCGTGTCACTCAGCAGCCAGTGCCCTCTACCGTTGTCTCACTCTCCTGCATTCCGCCCCTGTGTCAGAGTCAGAGTCAGTATCACCTGAGAGGGGGCGATCCGGCATCCAGGGCTTCATGTCCAGGAGCTGCCGCCTGCGGTAGCGTGCCGCTCTCAAAGGCGGCGGAGGGTCTCAGTGAAGGAATAACGGGACAGGGGTGTGTGCTGCCACACAGCGGCTGCGGCACCACTCCCCATCCCTTGCAGAGGCGGAAGTGGGGGACAGGCAGCGTGGCTTTCAGTACTGACTCACTGGACATGACGGCCGTATAAGGCTTGGGGGGGGGGGGGGGGCGTGCCAGATGGTGCGCCTGCAGTGCATGTGTGCTGTGGGTGAGGCACCATCGGCACACACCTAGTTACGGCCCTGGTGAATACCCTCAAATCAGTGACATGCAGTGAGGCTGGGGATGGGTCTGAGTGCTGGGGATGGGTCTGAGTGCTCAGAGCCTGTCTTACCCCCTACTCACTGTAACTCTCTGAACTACAGTGCACCTCCTGGTCACATGACTCATCCAACTGTCCATGAATGCAAAAGACAAACCCCCACACTCACAGGCATGCCTCTATTAGCTCCCTTTTTGCGCAGCTTTACTGCCCGTGGTGTGGCCCCTGCCCCCAGCTCTGCAAAGCAGTGTCTAACTGTAGAACCAAGGCAGAGCTGCCTCATTTCTCGTCTCCCTGCAGCTCCAGGGATCTCCACAAAGCTGGTGAGTGTTAGCTATAAAAAGGATTAAAGTAAACAAAGAAGATGTTATAAATATCTTATTTGTATTATTCTAATCATTTTTATACCAAATCTCAGCAGATTGACAGGGAGTATGACAGGGTTTGCTCTGCCTACCCTGACTGCACTTCCTTGCTTCAAATTGAAGCTGAAAGACTGCACTTTTAAATCATATTTATTAACTTTAATATGTTTTGGTAAACAGCTAACATAACAAAAATTGTGTCAGTGTCCAAATATATATGGCTCTAACTGTATATACTGTAACAGGAGTCTTGCTAGAATGCACTCTGCTACAAAAATTCCACCAACGACCGACTCCAGGCTTGTGCAAAAACAACAAATACCTTTTATTCAGGTAGCTCAAAAACAAAGATATACATAAAACAAAGATCACAGTCTTTAGTATAAACTACCAGGGAGTTTAGGCCCTGCCTCACTCCCTCTTACTTAATAAGGAACCGTTCAGGTCCCGGCATCCTGACACTAGTGGCCCAGCCCTCCAGAATCCCACTGTCCCTTGCAAGCCTATCACCTGGACACTAACTGCCTTCAGGAGCCCTGACTCATGGGAGAGACTCTGCTTTAAACCCAGCAGCCAGGTGCTGGCTGATGAAGCAGCTTCTTGGGCTAAGAAGCCTATAAGACCTGGTCTGAGCCCAATGGATGGGAACCCGGTCCATCCACACTTCCCACCTACCCCCAGGACCCTGTGTGTAGTTTACAGGTGGCAAAGTACCTCTCCTGCCACATACCCTTTCCCTCAGCTTTTTGTGGCTCAGAAAAGCGGCATGTGACATTGGCAAGGTTTCACCTTCGCCAATTATTTTGGGCTGACAAATCTTTGGGACATAACTTGGGCCCATACACCTGGTTCCCAAGTTCCTCTCCCAAGTACACGTCCGAGGCCCTTTTAACTGGCCTTGGAATCTATTTCCATTAAAGGTTGGTGGCACCGACTCCACTGTGCCACCTTCCCTTTCCCTCCACTTTGGCATAGTGGCTGAAGTGGTCGTTTTAATGGATAACTTCCTGTTGTCCACTAAACTTCCCCTTCTTTCACCTTTTTACTTTTAGGGATGTTTCCCTTATCGGGCTCAGATTTACTGGCTACTGAGGAAGTCGCTTCATTCTTTTCTGGGTGTTTGTGACACCTGACATTAACCAACTCTGGACTGGGGACGGTTTTTAAGTTCACTCTGGGCCTAGTAGTCACCCCGGCCCTCACTGGTCTTGGCCTATATGGACAATTCCACCTTTTATGGCCAAGCTCTTGGCACCGGTAACATCTAGTCTCTGCCCTGACTTTAATTGTTTTGAGGTCATGGTCCAACTTTGCCCCCACCCTTTCCCTCAGAGTGAGGCATTGATCCTGAGTCTCAGAAAGTCCTTTCATTTGTTGAACTTTTAGTGCTTTCTTCAGTCTTTCCAGCTTTGATAACATTTTCTTCATTAACATGACTGCTTCGTCCTCCGATCTCCTATCTTTATCCCTAGTCACTGTCTCCTGCTGTTCTATGACCGACACATAACCCATTTTGATTCTCTTGTCCAGGTCTCTTATTCGACTCCGTAGTTTAGGAATCTCCTTCACGGTTTCTTTTAGCTGCCTGTTACTTAGGGCCAGCTTTTGGAACTCTCCCCTTAAATTTTCCAGCTCTCGTGTCTCATATAGAGAACTCTCCCTGGGTAGAGCAACCTCAGAAATGGGACTCTGCACAGATTCCTCTGAGACAGGTTCTTGCTCCTTACTTAATGTGTCCTTTATGAACTGTCCCAGTTCAGCAATTGGATCTTGAGCCTCCCGTGGTGGATCATGCCGGGATGCAACAACCTCAAGATCGAAATCTTGCACTTTATCCTCCTCATACACGAGTTGAACGCCTTCAGAAGCAGGTTCCTGGATGACTTTGGAAGTAGACTCCTGTATTGCCACTAGCTCAGCCATGACTAGCTCACTTGGGTGAGACACCTCCAAAGGTACGGTCTTTGTCTGTGATTCATCTGAGAAAGCCTCACATGTGTACTGGATATCCAGAACCAGGGGCTTCTGGACCTGTGATGTCCCTTCTGGGATTGACTTCTGAACCTACATTGTGTCAACAGGAGAAGGAACCTGGGTTTCCAAGACCTCAACAGAAGCTATCTCCAGCTCAGATAAGACTTCCTGTTCTAGGATGGGCTCTTGAGTAGTCATCAAATTGCCATCTGTCCAGGTCGATTCCTGGGGTTCATCATTCTGCCACAGATCCAGCATATTAGAGTATTCTTGTTTTGGAGGTGGATGATCACTTGACATCAAGTAAACCTCTCCCAGCTCCATTACCTCTTCCTCCTCACTCCCTGTCAACTGAGGAGCAGCCGGGAATCCCACATCCTCATCTCATTTCTCCATAAACAGATCTTCTGTGAGCCCCTGTGGCTGCCATGCTCCATTTTGAACAGGTTCCACTGAACACAGGGCTTTGTTCCACTCTTCACCCAAGCTACTATGAAATAATTTTTCCAGAGAATGAGGTGGTCCTGCTTCGGAGGAACTTCTCACTACCATCCTAGGGGTTAACAACAAAACACTGCCATCTGATGTGGTTCTCTCTTGCTGCTTGCAAAATTCCTGTGGATTTTCTGTGCGCTGCACAATAATGGCTGCAGCTTCCTCCATGCTCTGGAACGGCAATACCAACTGAATGGACATTAGTGCCTGTAAATGCTCTACCTCTGAGGAAGGGTCTTCATTTCTACTTTCCAGGCAGATGGCCTTACTAGTGGCATAGCAGGGAGCCTTCTGGGCCTTAAGCACTGGCAGCTCTGGCTCAACTTTACTGTTCCTTCTGGCTGGAACAGGGAATCCAGTACAGCCGGGTTCCAATACAGTATGGTACCATTATTCTGCAGACTGCACCACCGTTGGCATAATTTCCCCCGAAGATGGCATCTCCACTTTGGCTGATAATGTCTCTGACCCAACCTTCAGCATAACGTCTTCAGCAATTGGTGTAGCTACGCCTGTGTCTGAACTAAAAGTAGGTATAGCCAATGGTTTTTAGCTTAGAAACCTCCTCCTAAAGCTCCGCCAAGTCTTGCGACAGAGCCTTGTTGGCCAGCACCAAACTCTCATATCGTGTCTGGTCACAGGAGATTTCCTCTAATCGTCCTTGGCTATGTACTACAAAGTTTTCAGATCTGGGTTTAGCCTTTGCCAAGGTTTTCTGCAACTCTGACACCTGGCCTGAGAGCTTGGCAATCTCTTCTGTACTCCTTACCAATTTGGTCAGAGAGTCAGACAAAAGAGATTCCTTCTCCTCCAGCTTTTGCGTTAAGGTGTTCACCTGCTCTTGAAGGAAATCACATTTTTCATTAAGCTCTTCTAGCTCCTGGTCCTTTAATTGGACATTGCTTTCAAGGTCACTTATCGTGTGACACCAAAAAAAAGGTTCCATGCTAAAATCTTCCCCAAGATCAGGATTACTCCCCAATAAGCTCTCCACTTCACTCTCCAACTGTGGGGCTTTAATAGGGTCACATAAATTCCTGACCTGAGGTGTTAGAGCTGTCACCCCTTTTGTTTATTTAGCATGAATTCTCTTTTTGTTACCCATTTGAAGAGACACTTCAGAATATGCTGTATATCTGAAAATCTTTATTCACCCTGTTACCTTTGAAAACTGTAAGTGAAAGGGAAAGCACAGATTAAGCTTTTAGCAAAGCACTGAAAGGTAGCATGTACATAGTGGTCCCAAATACCTTACACTGGTAGTGCAAATCAATAACTTCTCCCTTCAGGCTCTTAAAACTAGAACTCAGGGATTGCTGGGACACATAGTGCCACAAAATGTCTCTATTTAAATAGAACCACATTTATAAAAGGTTTCAACTTTGCTTGATTGGTCTTAATGAGCTAATTAACAGGGACACCAGACTCTCATTACCAGATTTTGCAGGCACAGGTAAAAATAAGCTTGGAAAAGAAATTCAGTCATAAATTATCAGCTGCTTGCAAACCCTTAGAGCAAATCAGCACAGCTACTTTCAATGAATGGTGCAAAGCATATAAGACAGAACAGGCCATGCGCCCTGTTTAACCTCTTTGCTGCCAATGCAAACCTTTGCACCAAAATTAAAGACATTCGGGCTAAACAAAACATATCAGTATTTTTACCCCATGGGGTTGGGTTTAACCACTACTCACAAAACCCTTGGTCTGGTACTGATGCCCACGAGTTCAGCTTGGTCTGGAGTTCGTTGGTATGTGTGCCACTACCTTGCCGCTGTTGGGTCCTCTGCCACGTGTGACACGACTAGCAGAAGGGTCCCTGTTCAGGTGCCATTTGTAACAGGAAACTTGCTAGAATGCACTCTGCTACAAAAATTCCACCAACGACCGACTAAAACAACAAATACCTTTTATTCAGGTAGCTCAAAAACACAGATATACATAAAACAAAGATCACAGTCTTTAGTATAAACTACCAGGGAGGTTAGGCCCTGCCTCACTCCCTCTTACTTAATAAAGAACCATTCAGGTTCCGGCATCCTGACACTAGTGACCCAGCCCTCCGGATCCCACTGTCCCTAGCAGGGCTATCACCTGGACACTAACTGCCTTCAGGAGCCCTGACTCATGGGAGAGACTCTGCTTTAAACCCAGCAGCCAGGTGCTGGCTGATGAAGCAGCTTCTTGGGCTAAGAAGTCTATAAGACCTGGTCTGGGACCAATGGATGGGAACCTGGTCTATCCACACTTCCCACTTACCCTCAGGACGCTGTGTGTAGCTTACAGGTGGCAAAGTACCTCTCCTGCCACAATACATATACTCACACTTTGGGCCGGATGTACTGTAATGACGCCCGAGATTGCCAGACGTGCGAGATGCTGGACGATCTCGGATGTTTTTTTGAAGGGGCAATCACTTAAAAGGCATGGTTTTGCCTTGCAAGTGTTTGCTCCTTTAAAAAAAAAGTCCAAGATCGTCCGGCATCTCACACCTCTGGTGATCTCAGACATCATTACATCCGGCCCCTTATATCTTCATAAGAGACACATCAATGTCTAACACTGGATATTGTGAAACTGAAGCCTTCCAAATGAAAACAGTTATAAAAAGCACATTATATTGAACTTTATGGCTAGTGTTTCAAATGCTATTGGGGGTCATTCCGAGTTGTTAGCTCGCAAGCTGCTTTTAGCAGCTTTGCACACGCTAAGCCGCCGCCTACTGGGAGTGAATCTTAGCATAGTAAAATTGCGAACGAAAGATTAGCAGAATTGCGAATAGAGGGGGTCATTCCGAGTTGGTCGCTCGGTAAAAATCTTCGCATCGCAGCGATTTTCCGCTTAATGCGCATGCGCAATGTCCGCACTGCGACTGCGCCAAGTAAATTTGCTATGCACTTAGGAATTTTACTCACGGCATTCTCATCGTTCTGGCGATCGTAATGTGATTGACAGGAAATGGGTGTTACTGGGCGGAAACAGGCCGCTTTATGGGCGTGTGGGAAAAAACGCTACCGTTTCCGGAAAAAACGCAGGAGTGGCTGGAGAAACGGGGGAGTGTCTGGGCGAACGCTGGGTGTGTTTGTGACGTCAAACCAGGAACGACAAGCAGTGAAATGATCGGAGATGCCGAGTAATGCTGCTTTCACATCGCAAAACCTGCTTTTGAAATGGTATTTGAAACGGTTCTTAAAATGGGTCTGAGCAGTTAAACCCCTTTCACATCTCATGTTGTAACCAGTAAATTACCATTTCATTACCGTTTTGGTACCTTTCACACTGAACCCGTTTCACCCATAGAAAACAGTGGTTGTCATTATAAATGGACTTTTCTGGCCCACACATTATTAATAATTATTAATTAATTAATTATTAATAATTTGGATAGTCGTACGATGGAACCAAGCAGCTTGAAGCATTTTTGCTATGTTTTTATATATGAGGGTATCCTTGACTGTCCCAGTAATTTGGCAGCAGATTTCCTCATCCCCTCTGATCCTAAAGCAGCTCCCTCACCTCTTCATAACTCCAATTAGACATTTTATAATGGCTTTGCAGTCTAAAAGTTTATAAAGCCACTCTCACATGTGTCTCCTGTGTTTTCCAAGCTGTTTCCTGGTTGTGGCTGCTGACATCACACATGGAGACAGCCTATGACCTGCTGGGGCTTGCAAATACCGTTTCAGACCCTTTCACACTGCACAGTGAAATGGGACTGAAACGGGTAGGACCCTTCTTTTTTACCGTTTCAAAATACCTGTATTTTGAAAACGGTAAATTGAAGGGGACCCTTTCACATCGCAGCTTGACCCGTTTAGGAAGCCAGTTAAAACGGCAAAATACCGGGTACAAGCTGCGGTGTGAAAGGGGTATCAGTCTGAAGCTACTCAGAAACTGCTACGAGGTGTGTAATCGCAATATTGCGAATACATCGTTCGCAATTTTAAGATGCTAAGATTCACTCCCAGTAGGCGGCGGCTTAGCATGAGCAAATCTGCTAAAATTCACTTGCGAGCGACCAACTCGGAATGACCCCCAGACACTTCTTAGCAGTTTCTGAGTAGCTCCAGACTTACTCGGCATCTGCGATCAGTTCAGTGCTTGTCGTTCCTGGTTTGACGACACAAACACACCCAGCGTTCGCCCAGACACTCCTCCGTTTCTCCAGCCACTCCCGCGTTTTTCCCAGAAACGGTAGCGTTTTTTCACACACTCCCATAAAACGGCCAGTTTCCGCCCAGAAACACCCACTTCCTGTCTATCACAGTACGATCACCAGAACGAAGAAAAAGCCGTGAGTAAAATTCCTAACTGCATAGCAAATTTACTTGGCGCAGTCGCAGTGCGAACATTGCGCATGCGCACTAAGCAGAAAATCGCTGCGATGCGAAGAAATTTACCGAGCGAACAACTCGGAATGACCCCCCATTAGGAATGTTTTTTCAAAAAGGTACTCATGCATTGAGTGGTTCATACAGGAAAAAATAAGGGGGGTCATTCCGAGTTGTTCGCTCGCAAGCTGCTTTTAGCAGCTTTGCACACGCTAAGCCGCCGCCTACTGGGAGTGAATCTTAGCATAGTAAAATTGCGAACGTAAGATTAGCAGAATTGCGAATAGACACTTCTTAGCAGTTTCTGAGTAGCTCCAGACTTACTCGGCATCTGCGATCAGTTCAGTGCTTGTCGTTCCTGGTTTGACGTCACAAACACACCCAGCGTTCGCCCAGACATTCCTCCGTTTCTCCAGCCACTCCCGCGTTTTTCCCAGGAACGGTAGCGTTTTTTCACACACTCCCATAAAACGGCCAGTTTCCGCCCAGAAACACCCACTTCCTGTCAATCACAGTACGATCACCAGAACGAAGAAAAAGCCGTGAGTAAAATTCCTAACTGCATAGCAAATTTACTTGGCGCAGTCGCAGTGCGAACATTGCGCATGCGCACTAAGCGGAAAATCGCTGCGATGCGAAGAAATTTACCGAGCGAACAACTCGGAATGACCCCCAAGATTTTACTTACCGGTAAATCTATTTCTTGTAGTCCGTAGTGGATGCTGGGGACTCCATAAGGACCATGGGGATAGACGGGCTCCGCAGGAGACATGGGCACTTTAAGAAAGAATTTAGGTTCTGGTGTGCACTGGCTCCTCCCTCTATGCCCCTCCTCCAGACCTCAGTTAGAGAAACTGTGCCCAGAAGAGCTGACAGTACAAGGAAAGGATTTTGGTAATCCAGGGCAAGATTCATACCAGCCACACCAATCACACCGTATAACAAGTGAAAACAACCAGTTAACAGTATGATAACCAACAGAGCATCAGGTCAACCCTGATGCAACCATAACATAACCCTTATTGAAGCAATAACTATATACAAGTATTGCAGAAGAATTCCGCACTTGGGACGGGCGCCCAGCATCCACTACGGACTACGAGAAATAGATTTACCGGTAAGTAAAATCTTATTTTCTCTAACGTCCTAGTGGATGCTGGGGACTCCGTAAGGACCATGGGGATTATACCAAAGCTCCCAAACGGGCTTGAGAGTGCGGATGACTCTGCAGCACCGATTGAGCAAACACAAGGTCCTCCTCAGCCAGGGTATCAAACTTGTAGAACTTTGCAAAAGTATTTGAACCTGACCAAGTAGCCGCACGGCAAAGCTGTAATGCCGAGGTCCCTCGGGCAGCCGCCCAAGAAGAGCCCACCTTCCTAGTGGAATGGGCCTTAACTGATTTTGGCAGCGGCAATCCAGCCGCAGAATGAGCCTGCTGAATCGTGTTACAGATCCAGTGAGCAATAGTTTGCTTTGAAGCAGGAGCACCAAGCTTGTTGGAAGCATACAGGATAAACAAAGACTCTGTTTTCCTGACCCTAGCCGTTCTGGCTACATAAACCTTCAAAGCCCTGACCACATCAAGTAACTCGGAATCCTCCAAGTCAGTAGTAGCCACAGGCACCACAATAGGTTGGATTATATGAAAAGATGAAACTACTTCCGGCAGAAATTGTGGACGGGTCCGCAATTCTACTCTATCCGCATGGAAAACCAGATAGGGGCTTTTATGTGACAAAGCCGCCAACTCTGACACACGCCTAGCCGAAGCCAAGGCTAATAGCATGACCACCTTCCACGTGAGATATTTCAACTCCACCATTTTGAGTGGTTCAAACCAGCGGGATTTCAGGAAACTCAACACCACGTTAAGATCCCAAGGTGCCACTGGAGGCACAAAAGGGGGCTAAATATGAAGCACTCCCTTTACAAACGTCTGAACTTCAGGTAGAGAAGCCAACTCTTTTTGAAAGAAAATGGATAGGGCCGAAATCTGGACCTTAATGGAACCCAATTTTAGGCCCAAATTCACTTCGGACTGTAGGAAGTGAAGGAAACGGCCCAGTTGGAATTCCTCCGTAGGAGCATTCCTGGCCTCACACCAAGCAACATATTTTCGCCATATACGGTGATAATGTTGAGCTGTCACGTCTTTCCTAGCCTTTATCAGCGTAGGAATGACCTCATCCTGCTAGGATCCGGCGTTCAACCGCCATGCAGTCAAACGCAGCCGCGGTAAGTCTTGGAACAGACAGGGCCCCTGTTGCAACAAGTCCTGTCTTAGAGGAAGAGGCCACGGGTCCTCTGTGAGCATTTCTTGCAGATCTGGATACCAAGTCCTTCTTGGCCAATCTGGAACAATGAGTATTGTTCTCACTCCTCTTTTTCTTATTATCCTCAGCACCTTGGGTATGAGAGGAAGAGGAGGAAATACATAGACCGACTGGAACACCCACGGTGTCACTAGGGCGTCTACAGCTATTGCCTGAGGGTCTCTTGACCTGGCGCAATACCTCTGTAGCTTTTTGTTGAGGCGGGATGCCATCATGTCCACCTGTGGAAGTTCCCACCGACTTGTAATCTGTGCGAAGACTTCCTGATAAAGTCCCCACTCTCCCGGGTGGAGGTCGTGTCTGCTGAGGAAGTCTGCTTCCCAGTTGTCCACTCCCGGGATGAACACTGCTGACAGTGCGCTTACGTGATTCTCCGCCCAGCGAAGAATTCTGGTGGCTTCCGCCATCGCCACTCTGCTCCTTGTGCCGCCTTGGCGGTTTACATGAGCCACTGCGGTGATGTTGTCTGACTGAATCAGAACCTGTTGGTCGCGAAGCAGGGTCTCCGCTTGACGTAGGGCGTTGTATATGGCCCTTAGTTCCAGGATGTTGATGTGAAAGCAAGTCTCTTGACTTGACCACAGACCTTGGAAATTTCTTCCCTGTGTGACTGCACCCCAACCTCGGAGGCTTGCGTCCGTGGTCACCAGGACCCAGTCCTGAATGCCGAATCTGCGGCCCTCGAGAAGGTGAGCGCTCTGCAGCCACCACAGGAGTGATACCCTGGCCATGGGGGATAGGGTGATTAACCGATGCATCTGAAGATGTGATCCGGACCACTTGTCCAGTAAGTCCCATTGAAAAGTCCTCGCATGGAACCTGCCGAAGGGAATGGCCTCGTATGATGCCACCATCTTTCCCAGGACACGAGTGCAGTGATGCACTGACACCTGTTTTGGTTTTAATAGGTTCCTGACCAGTGTTATGAGTTCCTGAGCTTTCTCCATTGGGAGATAAACCATTTTCTGGTCTGTGTCTAGAATCATGCCCAGGAAAGGCAGACGAGTCGTAGGAACCAACTGCGACTTTGGAATATTTAGAATCCAGCCGTGTTGCCGTAACACTTCCAGAGAAAGTGCTACGCTGATCAGCAACTGCTCTCTTGATCTCGCTTTTATGAGATCGTCCAAGTATGGGATAATTGTGACTCCTTGCTTCCGCAAAGAGGCGGAACTACCGGCAGTGCAAGCAGTGCGTTGCACTGGGGCCCGCCTCTGTCCAGGGGCCCAAGCATGTAATGAGTCAAACTGACTCATTACATGCCGCTGTGCGCTGCAGGCAACCGCTGCCCGCAGCGCACAGCCGCCCGGAGAGGAGAGGAGCAGCGGCACGGACGGGGGAAGGAGGAGGAGGGAGGTAAAGGAGGGAGCCGCAGCAGCGCTTTGTTACTGGTGGAGGCGCTGCTGCCCCTCTGCTTCACTATAGGCTGTCTTCCGAGAACAGCCTATAGGGAAGCAGAGGGGCAGCAGCAGCAGCGCCTCCACCAGTAACAAAGCGCTGCTGCGGCTCCCTTCTTCACCTCCGTCCTCCACCTCCTCTACTGCCCGGGAATCGTCTGACGCGGCTGCACCGAGGAGCCTGAGCCGCGGAGAGGGTAAGTATAATTCTTCTTTCTTTCTTTTTCTCTTTTTCTTTCTTTCTTTCTTCTTGGGCCTGCCTGCCGCTATGTGTAAAAATGGGGGACTGCCTGCCGCTATGTGTAAAAAGGGGAATCAGCCTGCCGCAATGTGTAAAAAGGGGGGACTGCCTGACGTAATGTGTAAAAAGGGGGAATCAGCCTGCCGCAATGTGTAAAAAGGGGGGACTGCCTGACGTAATGTGTAAAAAGGGGGAATCAGCCTGCCGCAATGTGTAAAAATGGGGGACTGCCTGCCGCTATGTGTAAAAAGGGGTAATCTGCCTGCCGCTATGTGTAAAAAGGGGTAATCTGCCTGCCGCAATGTGTAAAAATGGGGAATCTGCCTGCCGTAATGTGTAAAAATGGGGACGCTGTCGGCCGTAATGTGTAACAAGGGCACGCTGTCTGCCGTAATGTGTAAAAAGGGGACGCTGTCTGCCGTTATGTGTAAAAAGGGGATGCTGTCTGCCGTAATGTGTAACCAGGCCCGGCGACAGGGGGGGTCAAAGGGGACACCCGTACCGGGCCCCGACGTTGTGAGGGGCCCCAAGGATCTGGGCATCAACCATGGCATCAAGCTGTGTCAGTGCAACACGTAGGATGGGGTAAAATTTTAATGGATTGCGCTGGCCGGAAGAGAGCCGTGGCACTGTATAGTTGATAACTCCGTCGGTGGAACCCCCCCCCCCCCTCGCTGCGGCGGTAACCCAGCCACTGCCCACAGTCACCTGTCCGTGTCCCACTGTGTGCGTAGATATCGCATGACGCATCCATGCGACGCTACACCCTTCACTTACTCCCCGCCTTTCACAGTTCACTTTAGTCTTTGCAGTGGCGACGGTCCTAAGAGGAGCCCAGTCCAGTGCCCAGGAGAAACACTGGACTGCAGGAGAAGCAGCCCAGGCAGCTTGGAACTGGAGGATAGCAGTGGTATTTTGGTAAGTGACAGCAGTCAGAGTGTGGAAACGCTGTCACGCAGTGTCTCTCATGAGCCAGAGCATACAATGTTTTAAAAAACAAACAAACCAGATAATATTCAATAATGCAATGCTATTTCAAAGTAATGCAGCATATTTTTATTAAAGTGCATAGTGAATATTATCTGTGTTTTTTTATAATATTTAAAAAAACATTCAATATGCAATGTAATAAAAATAAACTGCACTACTGCTGAGGATATGCTATAACACTATCTGCATTTTCAATAGAACGTCTCTACCTGATAGCAGTGACATTAGTGGTTTTTATTAATATTGTTGAATTGTCGGCATAAGGTTATTTTAGAATTAAATAACATTATGCCAGCAATTCAACAATATTAATAACAAATACTAATTTCACTGGTAGAGGACTTCTATTCAAAGTGCAGATAATATATTATGGTCCACTTTGCTCAGCAGTAGTGCAGTGTACTGTATGTATAGTAACATCCCTAACTGTGTGGAGTTTGTATATTCTCCCCATGCTTGTGTGGGTTTCCTCTGGGTACTTGAGTGTCCTCGCACACTCCAAAGATATACTGTGTGTAAATCAGTGTGTGTACACGTGTTTAGGGCAGACTAAATGGGCCAAGTGGTTCTTATCTGCTGTCAAATTCTCTATTTCTTTGTGTTCACCTGAACAATACACCTATATGGCAATACATTTATTGGCACATGCAAGGGACGGATGTGCGGGTCTGATATCCAGGGGGGGGGGAGGTGTTTGGAGGGGAGAGGGGGGCCCCAGAGGTATCAGTGTACCGGGCCCCGAGATTTCTGTTGCCGGCCCTGTGTGTAACAAGGGCACGCTGTCTGCCGTTATGTGTAAAAAGTGTACGCTGTCTGCCGCTATGTGTAACAAGGGCACGCGGTCTGCCGTTATGTGTAAAAAGGGCACGCTGTCTGCCGTTATGTGTAAAAAGGGCACGCTGTCTGCCGTTATGTGTAAAAAGTGCACGCTGTCTGCCGTTATGTGTAAAAAGGGCACGTTGTCTGCCGTTATGTGTAAAAAGTGCACGCTGTCTGCTGTAATGTGTAAAAAGAGGAATCTGTCCGCTGTAAGGTGTAAAAGGGTCTCTACCTGGTGTAGTGGTGCTACTGTGCGGCGTAATTTGAATAATGGAGACTACTGTGTACCGTTTTATGAATTGGTATTATTTTGTGGCCACACCCCTTCCCCACGAAGCCACGCCACTATGTATTTTTGCGCGCGCCTACGGCGCGCACTGCCCCTGTTTTGCATGCAGGGGTGGGGCTCCGATGCCGTTTCTTGCACACAGTGCTAAAATGTCTAGTTACGGCACTGTTGCTAGGTATCCATTTCTCTGGCCCTGAGCAGGTCCCCCTCACCAGATCCTCTCCAGGGGTAAGGGGGTGGACTTGGATGGGATGTGTGTGGGGGGGATGTGGGGGGGGGGGGCGGGGCCCAAAGCATTTTGTCGCACCTGGGCCCACCGCTCGCTAGTTCCGCCACTGCTTCCGCAGGTGTACCATCATCTCCGCCATTACCTTGGTAAATATTCTCGGTGCCGTGGAGAGACCAAACGGCAACGTCTGGAATTGGTAATGACAATCCTGTACCACAAATCTGAGGTACGCCTGATGAGGTGGATAAATGGGGACATGAAGGTATGCATCCTTTATGTCCAGAGACACCATAAAATCCCCCCCTTCCAGGCTTGCGATGACCGCTCTCAGCGATTCCATCTTGAACTTGAACCTTTTCAGGTATATGTTCAGGGATTTTAAATTCAATATGTGTCTGACCGAACCGTCCAGTTTCGGGATTACAAACATGGTCGAATAATAACCCCTTCAATGTTGAAGGAGGGGAACCTTGACCACCACTTGTTGAAGATACAATTTGTGAATTGCAGTTAACACTATTTCCCTCTCGTGGGGGGAAGCTGGCAGGGCCGATTTGAGGTATCGGTGCGGGGGCATCTCCTCGAATTCCAGCTTGTATCCCTGAGACACAATATCTA
The DNA here is from genome assembly GCF_028390025.1 of Pseudophryne corroboree. NCBI lineage: Eukaryota > Metazoa > Chordata > Amphibia > Anura > Myobatrachidae > Pseudophryne > Pseudophryne corroboree. The sequence goes on along the minus strand of NC_086450.1, from coordinate 190,648,898 downwards.
TTGCCCAGGGATCCAACTGGGAGTGAACCCACTTGTGGCTGAAATTTCGAAGACGTGCCCCCATCGGGCCCAGCTCCGCTTGTGGAGCCCCAGCGTCATGCGGTGGATTTTGTAGAGGCTGGGGAGGACTTCTGTTCCTGGGAACTAGCTGTGTTGTGCAGCTTCTTTCCCCTGCCCCTGCCTCTGGCAAGAAAGGACGCACCTCGGACTTTCTTGTTTTTCTGTGATCGAAAGGACTGCATTTGATAATACGGTGCTCTCTTAGGCTGTGAGGAAACATATGGAAAAAAATTTGACTTTCCAGCAGTAGCTGTGGAGACCAGGTCCGAGAGACCCTCCCCAAACAATTCCTCACCCTTGTAAGGTAAAACCTCCATATGCCTTTTTGAGTCGGCATCACCTGTCCATTGCCGAGTCCACAGGACCCTTCTGGCAGAAATCGACATAGCATTTATTCTAGAACCCAGTAGACTAATGTCTCTTTGAGCATCTCTCATATATAGGACAGCGTCTTTAATATGCCCCAGGGTCAATAATATAGTATCCTTGTCTAAGATATCAAGTTCCTCAGACAGGGTGTCCGTCCACGCTGCTACAGCACTACACACCCAGGCCGACGCGATCGCTGGCCTCAGTAAGGTACCTGAATGTGTATAAATGGACTTAAGGGTACCCTCCTGTTTTCTATCCGCAGCATCTTTGAGGGTAGCCGTATCCTGTGACGGCAGGGCTACCTTCTTGGATAAGCGTGTTAAAGCTTTGTCCACCCTAGGGGAGGATTCCCAGCGTAACCTGTCTGTTGGCAGGAAAGGATACGCCATAAGAATCCTTTTGGAAATCTGCAGTTTTTTATCTGGAGATTCCCAAGCCTTTTCACATAACTCATTTAGCTCGTGTGAGGGGGGAAAGGTTACCTGTGGCTTCTTTTCCCTATACATATGTACCCTCCTGTCAGGGACTGGGGTTTCCTCTGTGATGTGCAACACATCCTTAATTGCTATAATCATATAACGGATGGATTTAGCCAATTTTGGCTGTAATTTTGCATCATCGTAATCGACACTGGAGTCAGAATCCATGTCGGTATCCGTGTCAACAATTTGGGATAGTGGGCGCTTCTGAGACCCTGTCGGCCTCTGCGACATAGACCCTGACTGTCCTGAGGCTTCAGCTTTTTCTAACCTTTTATGTAAGGAATTAACATTATCATTTAAAACCTTCCACATATCCATCCAATCAGGTGTCGGCGCCGTCGGCGGAGACACCACATTCATTTGCTCCCGCTCTGCTTCCACATAGCCTTCCTCATCAGACATGTCGACACAAGCGTACCGACACACCACACACACAGGGAATGCCCTTTTTGAAGACAGTTCCCCACAAGGCCCTTTGGAGAGACAGAGAGAGAGTATGCCAGCACACACCCCAGCGCTATAACCCAGGAATAACACAGTAACTTAATGTTAACCCAGTAGCTGCTGTTTATATTGTGTTTTTGCGCCTAATTTATGTGCCCCCCCTCTCTTTTTACCCTCTTCTACCGTGAATCTGCAGGGGAGAGCCTGGGGAGCTTCCTCTTAGCGGAGCTGTGGAGAAAAAATGGCGCTGGTGAGTGCTGAGGAAGAAGCCCCGCCCCCTTGACGGCAGGCTTCTGTCCCGCTTAAATATGCATTTTTTTGGCGGGGGCTCATACATATATACAGTGCCCAACTGTATATATGTTTACTTTTGCCAAAAAGAGGTTCCAAATGAGTTAGATTTGGGTGGGTTATTTTATTTCTGTGCAGGGTAAATACTGGCTGCTTTATTTTTACACTGCAAATTAGATTGCAGACTGAACACACCCCACCCAAATCTAACTCTCTCTGCACATGTTATATCTGCCTCCCCTGCAGTGCACATGGTTTTGCCCAATTGCTATCAAAAATCCTGCTGCGATCAACTTGGAATTACCCCCTATATTCCTCCAGCATTAGCTCTGAAACATGTGGATATTGGCAGACCTCTCTTCATAGGGTTCACAAAATCCTGTCAGTTATCAGTTTTAACCTACAAAAGTATGGTCAGCAGCTCCATCACCAGGTAAAAGTGCTGATCTCCTATTTATATTCTAGATAAGCAATGCGAATAGCACATCATAACATTTCAGAACTCACGTGTATAACATTTAGTTCGGAGGAATTGGTCATAGGGTACGTTAAAATTTTCCCCGGGGGCCAATGACTTGAACTGTTGTTTTTTTATTGGAGACGCTGAGGGAGATAGGGGTTTGGTGGCGAGGTGGGTAGTTACAGTACAAGGCTGTCGTGTGACTGACAGCTTGCCCGTCATTGCAGAATGGACTAGAGAGTTCATAACATCGGTATATAAGGCAATACTCATCTCGCAATGCCGGCTATATATCAGAATGATGTGTATCCCGGCCCGACCGTACGATCAACGGAACAAGATGTTGATCAGCCTTACATACTGAAGCCCAGATTTATCAAGCCTTGGAGAGTGATAAATAGCATGGTGATAAAGTACCAACCAATCACCCAGTGGCGGAACTTGTCAGTTGTGGGCCCAGGTGCAAAAATATGCTTTGGGCCCCTCTCCTCAAGTTCAAGATATGTTGCTTGGTAGTGGATGATAGGGAGAGGCAGTGGGTGGCGGGGAGAGAGAGGGTGACAGGGAGAGGGTTACAGGGACAGGCAGTGGGTGCAGGGGAGAGGGTAACAGAGAGAGGCAGTGGGTGAAGGGGAGAAGATAACAGGGAGAGGCAGTGGGTGAAGGGGAGGTGGTTAAAGATAAAGGCAGTGGGTGACGGAAAGAGAGAGGGTGAGAGGGAGAGTAGTGGGTGACGGGGATAGGGTGACAGGAGAGGCAGCAGGTGGTAAGGAGAGGGTGACAGGGAGAGGTTTGATGGTAACAGGGAAAAGCAGTGGGTGATTAGGAAGAGGCAGAGAGTGACAGGGAGAGTTAGAAGGTGACAGGGGAATCAGAGTGTGACAGGGCGAGGCACAGGATGACAGAGTGGGTAAAAGGAAGAGAGAGTGGGTGACTGTGGGAGGGAGGGGGTAACAGGTAGAGGGTGACAGTGAGAGGAAGAGGTGAAGTCTTTATAGGAGGGAGTCAAGGGGGTAAATTGGGTTTAAAGGGTTCACTGGGACTGAGTATGTGTGGGCGAGAGAGAGACAGAGAGAAAAAAGGAGAGCGACATGGAGAGAGATTAGACACAGAGAAAGATACATACATGTATGTCTGTGATTGAGATATGTATGTGTGTGAGAGAGAGATACGTATATGTGTGAGAGAGATGTTTGTTTGTTTGTGTGTGAGAGAGAGTGATATATATGTGTGTGCGAGAGAGACAGAAAAATGAGAAAGACATGGAGAGAGAGAGAGACAGAAAAAGAGAGAGACATAGAGAAAAAGGGAGAGAGACAGACATGCAGAGAGACATAGAGAAAAAGAGAGAAAGAAATGGAGAGAGAGAGACATGAAAAGAAAAACATATGTATGTGTGTGAGAGATATGTATGTGTGTGAGAGAGACAGAAACATGTAGAGAGACATGGGGAGACAGAGAAAAAGCGAGAGAGACAGAGAAAAGGGAGACAGAGAGAGAGAGAGAGAGAGAGAGAGACAGAGAAAATGGGAGAGACAAACATGGAAAGAGACAGACATGGCGAGAGACAGAGAAAAAGAGAGACATGAAGAGAGAGACATGAAAAGAGAAAATAGGATTTTAATTACCTACCGGTAAATCATTTTCCCGTAGTCCGTAGAGGATGCTGGTGTCCACATTAGTACCATGGGGTATAGATGGGTCCACTAGGAGCCATGGGCACTTTAAGACTTTGACAGTGTGGGCTGGCTCCTCCCTCTATTCCCCTCCTACCAGACTCAGTCTAAAAACTTTGCCCGAGGAGACGGACAACTTCGAGAGAAGGATATTACACAGATAGTGGTGAGATTCACACCAGCTCACACATACAAGGCAAACCAAGCTAACCAGCTTGCAAACTCAGCAACGGCTGAACAACATTACTTAACCAAGTAACAACAGTACTAAACCAAGAACAAAGCAGTACTGAATGAACCATAGCAGGATAACGAAGCGCTGGGCGGGCGCCCAGCATCCTCTACGGACTACGAGAAAAGGATTTACCGATAGATAATTAAAATCCTATTTTCTCTAACGTCCTAGAGGATGCTGGGGTCCCCATTAGTACCATGGGGATGTACCAAAGCTCCCAGAACGGGAGGGAGAGCGCGGAGGCTCCTGCAGAACTAATTGACCAAACTTTAGGTCCTCAGAGGCCAAAGTATCGAACTTGTAGAACTTAGCAAACGTGATCGACCCTGACCAAGTAGGGTATCCGGACTCCAGGTCGACAGCACAAAGGTCGACACACCTTAGGTCGACGCCAATTGGTCGACACACCTTAGGTCAACATGGACAAAAGGTCGACATGGACAAAAGGTCGACAGGAACAAGGTCGACGTGGGAAAAGGTCGACATGAGTTTTTCACGATTTTTTTCTTTTTTTGAACCTTTTCATACTTAACGATCCACGTGGACTACGATTGGAACGGTAAAGTGTGCCGAGCGAAGCGGTAGCGGAGCGAAGGAACCATGCCCGAAGCATGGCGAGCGAAGCGAGCCATGCGAGGGGACGCGGTGCACTAATTGGGGTTCCCGGTCACTCTACGAAGAAAACGACACCAAAAAAAACATAAAAAACTCATGTCGACCTTTTTCCATGTCGACCTTGTTCATATCGACCTTTTGTCCATGTCGACCTTTTGTCCATGTCGACCTAAGGTGTGTCGACCAATTGGCGTCGACCTAAGGTGTGTCGACCTTTGTGCTGTCGACCCTCAGTCCCAGACCCACCAAGTAGCTGCTCTGCAAAGTTGTAAAGCCGAGACCCCTCGGGCAGCCGCCCAGGAAGAACCCACCTTACGAGTAGAGTGGGCCTTAACCGATCTTGGATACGGCAATCCTGCCGTAGAATACAGATGCTGGATAGTGAACCTGATAAAGCGAGAAATCTTCTGCTTAGAAGCAGGAGACCCAATTTTCTTGGGATCATACAGGATAAACAGAGAGTCCGATTTTCTGTGACGCGCAGTCCTCGCCACATAGATCTTCAGAGCCCTTATAACATCTAAGGACTTTGTGATGGAATTGAGGTGTCAGTAGCCACTGGCACCACAATAGGTTGGTTGATATGAAAAGCCGACACAACCTTCGGAAGGAACTGCTGACGCGTCCAGAGTTCCACTCTATCCGCATGGAAGATTAAGTAGGGGCTTTTACAAGACAATGCCCCCAATTCCGACATACGTCTAGCAGAAGCCAAGGCCATCGTGACAGTTTTCCACGTGAGAAACTTGACCTCAGCCTCCTGTAGAGGCTCGAACCAATCCAATTGCAGGAACTGCAATACCACGTTAAGATCCCAGGGTGCCGTATACGGCACAAAGGGAGACTGTATGTGCAGAACCCTTTTCAAGAAAGTCTGAACCTCAGGGAGGAAAGCCAGTTGTTTCTGGAAGAAAATGAATAAGGCCAAAATCTGGACCTTCAGGGATCCCAAACGCAGGCCCATATCCACACCTGCTTGCAGGAAGAGGAGAAACCGTCCAAGTTGAAACTCCACCGTAGGAAACTACTTGGATTCACACCAAGACACATACGTTTTCCAAATGCGATAATAATGTTTAGACGTTACTCCTTTCCTAGCCTGTATCAGGGTAGGAATAACCTTGTTCGGAATGCTCTTCTGAGCTAAGATCTGGCGTTCAACCTCCATGCTGTCAAACGTAGCTGTGGTAAGTCTTGATAAGCGAATGGACCCTGTTGCAGAAGGTCCTCTCAAAGAGGAAGCGACCTCGGATCTTCCAGCAGTAACTCCAGAAGATCCGCGTACAAAGCCCTTCTTGGCCAGTCCGGAGCAATGAGGATTGCCTGAACTCTTGTTCTCTTTATGAGTTTTAGAATCCTTGGGATGAGTGGAAGTGGAAGGAACACGTACACTGACTTGAACACCCACGGAGTTACCAGGGCGTCCATCGCCGCTGCTTGTGGGTCTCGTGACTTGGAACAGTACCTCCAAAGCTTCTTGTTGAGACGAGAGGCCATCATGTCTATTTGAGGTACACCCCAAATACTTGTCACCTCCGTGAACACCTCCGGATGGAGGCCCCACTCTCCTGGATGGAGATCGTGCCTGCTGAGGAAGTCCGCTTCCCAGTTGTCCACTCCCGGAATGAAGATTGCTGACAGCGCCATCGCGTGCTTTTCTGCCCAGAGGAGGATTCGTGACACCTCCGACATCGCAGCTCTACTCTTCGTTCCGCCCTGTCGGTTTATGTAGGCAACCGTCGTTACATTGTCCGACTGCACCTGAATGGCCTGATCTTGCAGAAGGTGTGCCAGCTGTAGAAGACCGTTGTACGCGGCTCTTAGTTCCAGGATGTTTATTGGAAGAATGGATTCCAGACTTGACCACCTTCGTTTGGAAGGTTTCCCCTTGGGTGACCGCGCCCCAACCTCTGAGACTTGCATCCATGGTTAGAAGGATCCACTTCTGAACACCGAAACTGTGGCCCTCTAGAAGGCGAGGCAGTTGTAGCCACCATAAGAGTGAGATCCTGGCTTTTGGCGACAGATGTATCCTCTGGTGCATGTGTAGGTGAGAACCTGACCACTTGTCTAGGAGGTCCAGTTGGAAGGACGTGCATGAAATCTTCCGTACTGTAACGCCTCATAGGAGCCAACCATCTTCCCCAGAAGGCAAATGCACTGACGGACCGATACCCGGGCAGGCTTCAAGACATCCCGGACCATCGATTGTATCACCAATGCTTTCTCCACCGGTAGAAATACCCTCTGCACCTGCGTGTCAAGGATCATCCCCAGGAAAGACAATCTCCTTATCGGCTCCAAATGTGACTTTGGAAGATTCAGGATCCATCCATGATCCGTGAGCAGTCGAGTCGTGAGAGCAATGCTCTGCAACAACTTCTCCCTGGAGGAGGCTTTTATCAGCAGATCGTCCAGGTATGGAATTATATTCACTCCCTGCCTGCGGAGGAGATCCATCATCTCTGCCATAACCTTGGTGAACACCCTTGGTGCCGTGGAGAGGCCGAATGGCAGAGCCTGGAACTGATAGTGACAGTCCAACAGCGCAAATCTGAGATAAACCTGGTGGGGCAGCCAAATCGGAATGTGGAGGTACGCATCCTTGATATCCAGGGATACCAGAAACTCTCCCTCCTCCAGACCAGAGATCACCGCTCTCAGAGATTCCATTTTGAACTTGAATTCCTTCAGACAAGGGTTTAACGATTTCAGGTTCAAAATCGGTCTGACAGAACCATCCAGTTTCGGTACCACAAATAGGTTTGAATAGTAACCCTTATTTTCCAGATGAGGTGGAACTGGAACAATGACATCTGACCTTTCCAATTTTTGAATGACCTCCTGTAGGATAGCCCTTTCTGTTAGCAAAGCCGGCAAGCCTGATTTGAAGAATCTGTGTGTGTGTGTGGGGGGGGGGGGCTCTTGAAACTCCAGTCTGTACCCCTGGGACACGAAATCCAGTACCCAGGGATCCAGTCCGGATGACATCCAGACGTGACTGAAACGTCTGAGTCTCGCTCCCACCTGCACGTTCTCCAGGCTGTGAGGTCCACTGCCATGCTGAGGATTTTGAGGAAACAGAGGCAGGCTTCTGTTCCTGGGAACCTGTGTGTGCAGGTTTTTTTATTTTGCCCGACCACCTATGAAGAAAGTGGTAGGCGGCTTGGACTTTTTAGCTTTTGCGGCCTGAAAGGACTGCACTGAGGACGTAGAAAAGGGTTTCTTCGGCGTCTGAGTAGCTGAGGGAAGAAAGGTTGACTTACCAGTGGTTGCCATGGAGATCAACACATCCAATGCTTCCCCAAAGAGAGCCAGACCTGTGAAGGGTAGGTTCTTCTCCACACTTCTCCTGGATTCCATGTCTGCCAACCATTGGCGCAGCCGGAGTCCCCTGCATGCTGAGACAGCCATGGAAGATGTCCTTGCATTCAGATGACCCAGGTCCTTCATGGCCTCCACCATGAAACCCGCAGAATCCTGTATGTTACGTAAAAACAATTCAATGTCACTTCTATCCATAGAATCTAAGTCCTCTAGTAATGTGCCTGACCACTTTACTATGGCTTTAGAAATCCATGCTCAGGCAATAGTGGGCCTTAACGCCACTCCTGAAGCAGTGTATATGGATTTTAGCGTAGTTTCCATCTTGCGGTCTGCTGGTTCTTTCAAAGCGGTAGACCCAGGAACAGGTAAAACCACCTTTTTAGACAGTCTAGATACAGAAGCGTCTACTAGAGGTGGGTTTTCCCACTTTTTCCTATCATCCTCAGGGAAAGGAAAAGCCACAAGAAACCTTTTTGGGATCTGGATTTTTTTCTCTGGATTTTCCCAGGATATTTCAAATAATGCGTTTAATTCCTTAGACGCAGGGAAGGTCAGGGAGGCTTTCTTATTGTCTGTAACGTAAGCCTCCTCTACCTGCTCAGGTGGTTTGTCAGTATTGTGTAACACATCCCTAATAGCCTCAATCATGAGTTGCACCCCTCCTGCCAGGGTAACCTCACCCCCCGCATATCCAAATCACCGTCTGCCGTGTCAGAGTCGGTGTCCGTGTCGACTTGCATTATCTGAGCAAGCGCACGTTTCTTTGGGTATAAACAAAGGGATTTTGAGGTAGGGGGAACAGAACCAGACAAAACCTCCACAGATTGTTTTAAAATCTGTGATTCAGTCTCATAATGCGCAATCCTAATAGAAATCTGGGACATCATTCCCTCAATAGAAGTTACCAACTGGGGCTCGGATTCGGAAGGCTGAGACAAAATATTACATTCCTGTGTATATGGAATGGATTCCTCTGGAGAAGATACATATTCTGCCACCAAGACACAGAGTGCCTGGACATGGTAATGTGAGAATTTGCACACACACACACACACACACACACACACACACACACACACACACACACACACACACACACACAGCGCCCCAGAAGGCAGATAGAGAATCTGTGCCTGGCGCTGACTGTGTAACCCTAATAGATTACACAGTTGTGACTAAACACTAGAGATGAGCGCCTGAAATTTTTCGGGTTTTGTGTTTTGGTTTTGGGTTCGGTTCCGCGGCCGTGTTTTGGGTTCGAACGCGTTTTGGCAAAACCTCACCGAATTTTTTTTGTCGGATTCGGGTGTGTTTTGGATTCGGGTGTTTTTTTCAAAAAACACTAAAAAACAGCTTAAATCATAGAATTTGGGGGTCATTTTGATCCCAAAGTATTATTAACCTCAAAAACCATAATTTACACTCATTTTCAGTCTATTCTGAATACCTCACACCTCACAATATTATTTTTAGTCCTAAAATTTGCACCGAGGTCGCTGTGTGAGTAAGATAAGCGACCCTAGTGGCCGACACAAACACCGGGCCCATCTAGGAGTGGCACTGCAGTGTCACGCAGGATGTCCCTTCCAAAAAACCCTCCCCAAACAGCACATGACGCAAAGAAAAAAAGAGGCGCAATGAGGTAGCTGACTGTGTGAGTAAGATTAGCGACCCTAGTGGCCGACACAAACACCGGGCCCATCTAGGAGTGGCACTGCAGTGTCACGCAGGATGGCCCTTCCAAAAAACCCTCCCCAAACAGCACATGACGCAAAGAAAAAAAGAGGCGCAATGAGGTAGCTGTGTGAGTAAGATTAGCGACCCTAGTGGCCGACACAAACACCGGGCCCATCTAGGAGTGGCACTGCAGTGTCACGCAGGATGTCCCTTCCAAAAAACCCTCCCCAAACAGCACATGACGCAAAGAAAAAAAGAGGCGCAATGAGGTAGCTGTGTGAGTAAGATTAGCGACCCTAGTGGCCGACACAAACACCGGGCCCATCTAGGAGTGGCACTGCAGTGTCACGCAGGATGTCCCTTCCAAAAAACCCTCCCCAAACAGCACATGACGCAAAGAAAAAAAGAGGCGCAATGAGGTAGCTGACTGTGTGAGTAAGATTAGCGACCCTAGTGGCCGACACAAACACCGGGCCCATCTAGGAGTGGCACTGCAGTGTCACGCAGGATGTCCCTTCCAAAAAAACCTCCCCAATCAGCACATGATGCAAAGAAAAAGAAAAGAAAAAAGAGGTGCAAGATGGAATTGTCCTTGGGCCCTCCCACCCACCCTTATGTTGTATAAACAAAACAGGACATGCACACTTTAACCAACCCATCATTTCAGTGACAGGGTCTGCCACACGACTGTGACTGATATGACGGGTTGGTTTGGACCCCCCCCCAAAAAAGAAGCAATTAATCTCTCCTTGCACAAACTGGCTCTACAGAGGCAAGATGTCCACCTCATCTTCACCCTCCGATATATCACCGTGTACATCCCCCTCCTCACAGATTATCAATTCGTCCCCACTGGAATCCACCATCTCAGCTCCCTGTGTACTTTGTGGAGGCAATTGCTGCTGGTCAATGTCTCCGCGGAGGAATTGATTATAATTCATTTTAATGAACATCATCTTCTCCACATTTTCTGGATGTAACCTCGTACGCCGATTGCTGACAAGGTGAGCGGCGGCACTAAACACTCTTTCGGAGTACACACTTGTGGGAGGGCAATTTAGGTAGAATAAAGCCAGTTTGTGCAAGGGCCTCCAAATTGCCTCTTTTTCCTGCCAGTATAAGTACGGACTGTGTGACGTGCCTACTTGGATGCGGTCACTCATATAATCCTCCACCATTCTATCAATGTTGAGAGAATCATATGCAGTGACAGTAGACGACATGTCCGTAATCGTTGTCAGGTCCTTCAGTCCGGACCAGATGTCAGCATCAGCAGTCGCTCCAGACTGCCCTGCATCACCGCCAGCGGGTGGGCTCGGAATTCTGAGCCTTTTCCTCGCACCCCCAGTTGCGGGAGAATGTGAAGGAGGAGATGTTGACAGGTCGCGTTCCGCTTGACTTGACAATTTTGTCACCAGCAGGTCTTTCAACCCCAGCAGACCTGTGTCTGCCGGAAAGAGAGATCCAAGGTAGGCTTTAAATCTAGGATCGAGCACGGTGGCCAAAATGTAGTGCTCTGATTTCAACAGATTGACCACCCGTGAATCCTTGTTAAGCGAATTAAGGGCTGCATCCACAAGTCCCACATGCCTAGCGGAATCGCTCCCTTTTAGCTCCTTCTTCAATGCCTCCAGCTTCTTCTGCAAAAGCCTGATGAGGGGAATGACCTGACTCAGGCTGGCAGTGTCTGAACTGACTTCACGTGTGGCAAGTTCAAAGGGCATCAGAACCTTGCACAACGTTGAAATCATTCTCCACTGCACTTGAGACTGGTGCATTCCACCTACTATATCGTGCTCAATTGTATAGGCTTGAATGGCCTTTTGCTGCTCCTCCAACCTCTGAAGCATATAGAGGGTTGAATTCCACCTCGTTACCACTTCTTGCTTCAGATGATGGCAGGGCAGGTTCAGTAGTTTTTGGTGGTGCTCCAGTCTTCTGTACGTGGTGCCTGTACGCCGAAAGTGTCCCGCAATTTTTCTGGCCACCGACAGCATCTCTTGCACGCCCCTGTCGTTTTTTAAAAAATTCTGCACCACCAAATTCAAGGTATGTGCAAAACATGGGACGTGCTGGAATTTGCCCATATTTAATGCACACACAATATTGCTGGCGTTGTCCGATGCCACAAATCCACAGGAGAGTCCAATTGGGGTAAGCCATTCCGCGATGATCTTCCTCAGTTGCCGTAAGAGGTTTTCAGCTGTGTGCGTATTCTGGAAAGCGGTGATACAAAGCGTAGCCTGCCTAGGAAAGAGTTGGCGTTTGCGAGATGCTGCTACTGGTGCCGCCGCTGCTGTTCTTGCGGCGGGAGTCCATACATCTACCCAGTGGGCTGTCACAGTCATATAGTCCTGACCCTGCCCTGCTCCACTTGTCCACATGTCCGTGGTTAAGTGGACATTGGGTACAACTGCATTTTTTAGGACACTGGTGAGTCTTTTTCTGACGTCCGTGTACATTCTCGGTATCGCCTGCCTAGAGAAGTGGAACCTAGATGGTATTTGGTAACGGGGGCACACTGCCTCAATAAATTGTCTAGTTCCCTGTGAACTAACGGCGGATACCGGACGCACGTCTAACACCAACATAGTTGTCAAGGACTCAGTTATCCGCTTTGCAGTAGGATGACTGCTGTGATATTTCATCTTCCTCGCAAAGGACTGTTGAACAGTCAATTGCTTACTGGAAGTAGTACAAGTGGGCTTACGACTTCCCCTCTGGGATGACCATCGACTCCCAGCGGCAACAACAGCAGCGCCAGCAGCAGTAGGCGTTACACGCAAGGATGCATCGGAGGAATCCCAGGCAGGAGAGGACTCGTCAGAATTGCCAGTGACATGGCCTGCAGGACTATTGGCATTCCTGGGGAAGGAGGAAATTGACACTGAGGGAGTTGGTGGGGTGGTTTGCGTGAGCTTGGTTACAAGAGGAAGGTATTTACTGGTCAGTGGACTGCTTCTGCTGTCACCCAAAGTTTTTGAACTTGTCACTGACTTATTATGAATGCGCTGCAGGTGACATATAAGGGAGGATGTTCCGAGGTGGTTAACGTCCTTACCCCTACTTATTACAGCTTGACAAAGGGAACACACGGCTTGACACCTGTTGTCCGCATTTCTGGTGAAATACCTCCACACCGAAGAGCTGATTTTTTTGGTATTTTCACCTGGCATGTCAACGGCCATATTCCTCCCACGGACAACAGGTGTCTCCCCGGGTGCCTGACTTAAACAAACCACCTCACCATCAGAATCCTCCTGGTCAATTTCCTCCCCAGCGCCAGCAACACCCATATCCTCCTCATCCTGGTGTACTTCAACACTGACATCTTCAATCTGACTATCAGGAACTGGACTGCGGGTGCTCCTTCCAGCACTTGCAGGGGGCGTGCAAATGGTGGAAGGCGCATGCTCTTCACGTCCAGTGTTGGGAAGGTCAGGCATCGCAACCGACACAATTGGACTCTCCTTGTGGATTTGGGATTTCGAAGAATGCACAGTTCTTTGCTGTGCTGCTTTTGCCAGCTTGAGTCTTTTCATTTTTCTAGCGAGAGGCTGAGTGCTTCCATCCTCATGTGAAGCTGAACCACTAGCCATGAACATAGGCCAGGGCCTCAGCCGTTCCTTGCCACTCCGTGTGGTAAATGGCATATTGGCAAGTTTACGCTTCTCCTCCGACAATTTTATTTTAGGTTTTGGAGTCCTTTTTTTACTGATATTTGGTGTTTTGGATTTGACATGCTCTGTACTATGACATTGGGCATCGGCCTTGGCAGACGACGTTGCTGGCATTTCATCGTCTCGGCCATGACTAGTGGCAGCAGCTTCAGCACGAGGTGGAAGTGGATCTTGATCTTTCCCTAATTTTGGAACCTCAACATTTTTGTTCTCCATATTTTAATAGGCACAACTAAAAGGCACCTCAGGTAAACAATGGAGATGGATGGATTGGATACTAGTATACAATTATGGACGGGCTGCCGAGTGCCGACACAGAGGTAGCCACAGCCGTGAACTACCGCACTGTACTGTGTCTGCTGCTAATATATAGACTGGTTGATAAAGAGATAGTATACTCGTAACTAGTATGTATGTATAAAGAAAGAAAAAAAAACCACGGTTAGGTGGTATATACAATTATGGACGGGCTGCCGAGTGCCGACACAGAGGTAGCCACAGCCGTGAACTACCGCACTGTACTGTGTCTGCTGCTAATATATAGACTGGTTGATAAAGAGATAGTATACTCGTAACTAGTATGTATGTATAAAGAAAGGAAAAAAAACCACGGTTAGGTGGTATATACAATTATGGACGGGCTGCCGAGTGCCGACACAGAGGTAGCCACAGCCGTGAACTACCGCACTGTACTGTGTCTGCTGCTAATATATAGACTGGTTGATAAAGAGATAGTATACTCGTAACTAGTATGTATGTATAAAGAAAGAAAAAAAAACCACGGTTAGGTGGTATATACAATTATGGACGGGCTGCCGAGTGCCGACACAGAGGTAGCCACAGCCGTGAACTACCGCACTGTACTGTGTCTGCTGCTAATATAGACTGGTTGATAAAGAGATAGTATACTCGTAACTAGTATGTATGTATAAAGAAAGAAAAAAAAACCACGGTTAGGTGGTATATACAATTATGGACGGGCTGCCGAGTGCCGACACAGAGGTAGCCACAGCCGTGAACTACCGCACTGTACTGTGTCTGCTGCTAATATATAGACTGGTTGATAAAGAGATAGTATACTCGTAACTAGTATGTATGTATAAAGAAAGAAAAAAAAACCACGGTTAGGTGGTATATACAATTATGGACGGGCTGCCGAGTGCCGACACAGAGGTAGCCACAGCCGTGAACTACCGCACTGTACTGTGTCTGCTGCTAATATATAGACTGGTTGATAAAGAGATAGTATACTCGTAACTAGTATGTATGTATAAAGAAAGAAAAAAAAACCACGGTTAGGTGGTATATACAATTATGGACGGGCTGCCGAGTGCCGACACAGAGGTAGCCACAGCCGTGAACTACCGCACTGTACTGTGTCTGCTGCTAATATATAGACTGGTTGATAAAGAGATAGTATACTCGTAACTAGTATGTATGTATAAAGAAAGAAAAAAAAACCACGGTTAGGTGGTATATACAATTATGGACGGGCTGCCGAGTGCCGACACAGAGGTAGCCACAGCCGTGAACTACCGCACTGTACTGTGTCTGCTGCTAATATATAGACTGGTTGATAAAGAGATAGTATACTCGTAACTAGTATGTATGTATAAAGAAAGAAAAAAAAACCACGGTTAGGTGGTATATACAATTATGGACGGGCTGCCGAGTGCCGACACAGAGGTAGCCACAGCCGTGAACTACCGCACTGTACTGTGTCTGCTGCTAATATAGACTGGTTGATAAAGAGATAGTATACTACTAATATTATATATACTGGTGGTCAGGTCACTGGTCACTAGTCACACTGGCAGTGGCACTCCTGCAGCAAAAGTGTGCACTGTTTAATTTTAATATAATATTATGTACTCCTGGCTCCTGCTATAACCTATAACTGGCACTGCAGTAGTGCTCCCCAGTCTCCCCCACAATTATAAGCTGTGTGAGCTGAGCAGTCAGACAGATATATAATATATATAGATGATGCAGCACACTGGCCTGAGCCTGAGCAGTGCACACAGATATGGTATGTGACTGACTGAGTCACTGTGTGTATCGCTTTTTTCAGGCAGAGAACGGATATATTAAATAAACTGCACTGTGTGTCTGGTGGTCACTCACTATATAATATATTATGTACTCCTGGCTCCTGCTATAACCTATAACTGGCACTGCAGTAGTGCTCCCCAGTCTCCCCCACAATTATAAGCTGTGTGAGCTGAGCAGTCAGACAGATATATATAATATTATATATAGATAATAGATGATGCAGCACACTGGCCTGAGCCTGAGCAGTGCACACAGATATGGTATGTGACTGAGTCACTGTGTGCTGTGTATCGCTTTTTTCAGGCAGAGAACGGATTATAAATAAAACTGGTGGTCACTGGTCACTATCAGCAAAACTCTGCACTGTACTGAGTACTCCTAATGCTCCCCAAAATTAGTAAATCAAGTGTCTCTCTAATCTATTCTAAATGGAGAGGACGCCAGCCACGTCCTCTCCCTATCAATCTCAATGCACGTGTGAAAATGGCGGCGACGCGCGGCTCCTTATATAGAATCCGAGTCTCGCGATAGAATCCGAGCCTCGCGAGAATCCGACAGCGTCATGATGACGTTCGGGCGCGCTCGGGTTAACCGAGCAAGGCGGGAAGATCCGAGTCGCTCGGACCCGTGAAAAAAAACATGAAGTTCTGGCGGGTTCGGATTCAGAGAAACCGAACCCGCTCATCTCTACTAAACACTCCCCCCCTTCTACAACTCCCTGGTACTGCACAGGATAGCTGGAGTCATGTGGAGGGTCAGCGTTCCCTGTCAGCGTCTCTCAGTGATGATCTGCAGGGAGGGAAATGGCGCTGGTGAGCTGCTGGGTCCGCTCTGAGGAGAAGCTCCGCCCCCAAACATGGCGCATCTTCCCGCACTTTGTAGGATTATACTGGCCTGAGGTATAGTGTCTAACAGCAGAACCAAACGTCCCTGATAGCAATTGTGACCAGTTTTCAAGGGTACCTGTGCTGGCTCAGGGCGCTCCTGAAAACGCTGCACCTTGTGTACCGCTGAGCCTTCCGGAGCGCAGTGTCAGTACTGCGCTCCCACCCTGGTGCCGCCATATACGCCGGTTCCCCGCTTGTTGGGTCGCTGGTGACACAGTCACCACCACAATCTTCTGGCTCTGTTAGGGGGTGGCGGCATGCTGCGGGAGTGAACGGTCGCTGCCGGGGCTAACGATCATCACCCTCAGGAGCTTAATGTCCTGTCAGCAGAGATAGTGGCCATTAACCTCAGATGGTTGGACACTACTCCCCCCCCTAAGTCCCACGAAGCAGGGAGGCTGTTGCCAGCAGCCTCCCTGTGCCTAACATCTTAATAAAATAATAAAACTAGAAAAGCTGTAGGAGCTCCCTTAGCTGTGACCGGCTCCACCGGGCACATTTTCTAAACTGAGTCTGGTAGGAGGGGCATAGAGGGAGGAGCCAGCCTACACTATCAAAGTCTTAAAGTGCCCCTGACGCCTAGTGGACCCGTCTATACCCCATGGTACTAATGTGGACCCCAGCATCCTCTAGGACGTAAGAGAAACATACTATATGTATGTATGTATGTATGAGAGAGATGTGTACAGTATGAGAGATACATGAAAAGAGAGAGAGACATGAAAAGAGAGAGAGACACAGAGGGGGAAACATGAAGGGAGAGACATGAAAAGAGAGAGATACGGAGAAAAAGAGAAACACATATGAAAAGAGACATTGAAAGAGAGAGAGAGATACATGAAAAGAGAGATAGGCACATGAAAAGAGTGAGAGAAAGAAATGGAGAGAGAGAGACATAGAGAGACATGAAAAGAGAGAGAGACATGAAAAGAGAGAGAGACATGAAAAGAGAGACACAGAGGGTGAAACATGAAAAAAGAGAGATACAGAGAAAAAGAGACACACGAAGAGACATGAAAAGAGAGAGAGACATGAAAAGAGAGATAGGCACATTAAAAGAGAGAGACATAAAGAGTGAGAGAGAAATAGACATGGAGAGAGAGAGACAGAGTGACATGAAAAGAGAGTCGTGAAAAGAGAGCGAGATATGAAAAGAGACAGTAAGAGATATGAAGAGAGAGACATGAAAAGAGAGAGAGACACAGAGGGAGAAACATGAAAAGAGAGATGAAAAGAGAGAGAGAGAGAGAGAGAGAGAGAGAGAGACACATGAAAAGAGATGGGCACATGAAAAGAGAGAGAGACATGAAAAGAGAGAGAGAAACAGACATGGGGGGTCATTCCGAGTTGATCGCTCGCTAGCTGTTTTTAGCAGCCGTGCAAACGCTATGCCGCCTCCCACTGGGAGGGTATTTTAGCTTAGCAGAAGTGCAAACGAAAGGATCGCAGAGCGGCTACAAAATAATTTTGTGCAGTTTCAGAGTAGCTTCAGACCTACTCAGCGCTTGCGATCACTTCAAACTGTTCAGTTCCTGTTTTGACATCACGAACACGCCCTGCGTTCGCCCAGCCACGCCTGCATTTTTGCAGGCACGCCTGCGTTTTTCCGAACACTCCCTGAAAACGGTCAGCTGACACCCAGAAACGCCCTCTTCATGTCAATCACTCTGCGGCCAGCAGTGCAACTGAAAAGCTTCGCTAGACCTTGTGTGAAACTACATCGGACGTTGTGAAAGTACGTTGTGCGTGCGCATTGCGCCGCATACGCATGCGCAGAAGTGCCATTTTATTGCTTCATCGCTGCGCAGCGAACATTTTCAGCTAGCGAACAACTCGGAATGACCCCCATGAAAAGAGACATAGAGTGACATGAAAAGAGAGTCATGGAAAGAGAGAGAGATATATGAAAAGAGACAGTGAAAGATATGAAGAGAGAGACATGAAAAGAGAGAGACACAGAGGGAGAAACATGAAAAGAGAGATACAGAGAAAAAGAGATACACACATATGAAGAGAGACATGAAAAGAGAGAGACACACACACATGAAAGGAGATATGCACATGATAAGAGAGAGACATGAAAAGAGAGAGACACAGAGGGAGATACAGAGAAAAAAAGACACACACACACACATACACACACAAACACACACACACACACACACACACACACACAACATTAAAAGAGAGAGTGAGACACATGAAAAGAGAGATAGGCACATGAAGAGAGAGAGAAACAGACATAGAGAGAGACATAGTGTGACATGAAAAGAGACATTAAAAAAGAGATATGAAAAGAGAGAGCATGAGTTTGATGAAGCAATAACTTGCCCAGTCCACGGCTTGCGCAAGCTAACTGCAGTATTGTGTCCTCACCTGGCTGACAGACTAGGGGCCAAGCCAGGGTAGAATGTGAGATGGAGGTGACCCTGGCTTGCAGCATGATGGAGGTGACCAGGGCCGGAGTGTGATGGAGGTGACCAGCGCCGGAGCGTGATGGAGGTGACCCGGGCAGCATGGATGACTGGCTTACCTGGGGACAGGGACTCAGGGAAGCTTCTCTCCTCTCTTTAATTTTCGCACCGGGGCCGGTCACTAGAGCGTGACATCGGACCCCGGCAATAGCAGTCTATCTGTGAGAGGGGAGGAGGATGGGAGGAGATGGGAAGAGAGGGGAGTGGGCTCCCTCTTCCTCCTCTAGCTGGACCACCTCCTCCTCCTTCGTTACGGACCGCGGTCGTGCGTGCCCAGCAATACAAATTAATAAAGATGAGTGAGTATAATGAAGTCTGACTCATCTGGGCCCCTTCCTTGCCGTGGGCCCCGGTGCATTGCACCCCCTGCACCGTTGGAAGTTCCGCCAATGCAATCACCACCTAACTGCCATGTACAGGCTGTGTTTAAAATATGGCAGTTAGGAGGTTATTGGCCGGTACTTTATCACCGTGCTATTTATCACTCTCCAAGGCTTGATAAATCTGGGAATGAATGATATAGCGCATGATGCTGCACTATATCGTTCATGGCCGCATTCAGTAGCATGACATCAGCCAAATGGTCATCCCACTTTTTAATTTACCCTCCCATCGCCCCGCAAACCTTGCTTTGCCTCCCGATTTTTTACAGGTTCCTCTGTGAAAATATGGACTACACATGCGCGAGTTCAGAAATGCTGAGGGGCAGGGCCTGCACGAGAGCCATCATTATAGGTATCGGACCGGTGGCTGAGTGACTTTCCTGCAGAGACAGTCTGACACTCTTAACCCTAACAAAGGGGGGCAGTGAACCAAACAGGAACCAAACAGGAATAAAGAAATCTGCTCCCCCAACACAGAGGTATTGTTTCTGCAGGCAAAGGGAATAGGAAGCATATCCACAGCAACAGAAGATAATTTAGATCAAAACCAAATAAAAATAGGCAGAGAGAAGAACATAGCTAGGAACAGAAAAAGCACAAACAAAACTCTAAAAGCTATGTGTTCAAATGCTAGGAGCTTAGGAAATAAAATCCCAGAACTAACTGCAATAATGACAAGGGATGATCTAGACATTGTGGCAATTACAGAGTCATGGTACAATGAAAATCATGACTGGGACATAGCTATACCGGGATATACTTTATTTAGGAAGGACATAATTGGAAAAATCGGAGGAGGGGTAGCAATGTATGTAAAAAATGCCATAAATACTACATTAATACAAAGTATTGAAGAAAAAACTGAGGCCCTTTGGGTGACCATAGAAACAGGGGAAAAGTTGATTATTCGTATTGGCGTGATATACAGGCCACCAGGTCAGGAAGAGGAACTTGACAAGAACCTATTGCAGGACATAACTAAAATGGCATTAAAAGGAGAGGTAATAATCATGGGAGACTTTAATCTTCCTGATGTAAACTGGGAGGTGTCTGTTGCTAGTTCCACTAGAAGTAGGAACATTTTAAATTCCCTTCAGGGAGCATCCCTCCACCAATTGGTGAGGGAGCCCACTCGGAAAGACGCAATATTAGACTTAATACTTACAAATGGAGACAGATTATCGGACGTAAAAGTGGGTGAAAACCTGGGATCCAGTGATCATCAAGCAGTATGGTTCAGCATTAAGACAGAGACTGACTCGTCCCATACAAAAACAAAGGTGTTGGATTTTAGGAAGGCTGATTTTGTAGGGATGGGAAAATGTGTAAGCGATTCTTTGGCAGAGTGGAGGAACTTGGAAACAGTGCAGGAGAGGTGGAAAACATTAAAATGTGCAATAATGAAGGCAACAGACCTTTGTATCAAAACTGTTAGGAAAAACACAAGGAAAAGGAAGCCAGTGTGGTTTGCAAAAGAAGTAGCAAATATTGTGAGAGCAAAAAAGATGGCTTTTAGGAAATATAAGCAGACACAAAATAATGAAGACAAAAAGATATATCTTGTTAGACAGAAGGAGACAAAGAAGGTAATCAGATGTGCAAAGGCACAAGCTGAGGAGAAAATGGCCCAGTCAGTGGGTAAAGGAGGCAAAACTTTTTTTAGGTATATAAGCGAAAGGAGAAAAACAAAAGGCGGAATTATAAAACTAAAGACGGACACTGGGAGTCTTGTTGAAGGAGACAATTTAATAGCAGATCATCTTAATGATTATTTTTGCTCAGTATTTACTACTGAGAGGGGAAGGGGCCACAGTTAAGTTGCAGGGATATTCAGGAAAATGAAACAAGTACATTTACAGAGGAGAAGGTCCTAACAGAACTCTCAAAGCTGAAAGTGGACAAATCTATGGGGCCAGATGGGATACATCCAAGGATACTAAAAGAACTTAAAGAGGTGCTGGTAGCACCATTGACAGAATTATTCAACCAGTAATTAGCTACAGGAGTAATTCCAGGGGACTGGAAAAGAGCAAACGTAGTCCCACTGCACAAAAGTGGAAGCAAGGAAGAGGCAAACAACTACAGACCAGTGAGTCTTACATCAGTAGTAGGGAAATTGATGGAAACACTCTTAAAAGAAAGAGTTGTAGATTATCTAAAATCCAGCAATTTACTGGATCCCAAACAGCATGGATTCACTGGGGGGAGATCATGTCAAACAAATCTTATTGACTTTTTTGATTGTGTGACTAAAGTGATGGATAAAGGTGGAGCCATGGATATAGCTTATCTAGACTTTAGTAAGGCTTTTGACACAGTTCCACATCGCAGACTGCTAAATAAACTTGAAAGTTTGGGATTGGATATTAGGATTATTGAATGGATAAGATCTTGGTTGAAGGATAGAAAACAGAGAGTTGTGGTAAATGGAGTGCATTCACAGGAGGGAAATGTTACCAGTGGAGTACCCCAGGGATCTGTACTTGGACCAGTGCTTTTTAATATCTTTATTGGTGACATTGCAAATGGCATTAAAGGGAAAGTATGCCTTTTTGCAGATGACACAAAGGTATGCAACAGGGTAGACACACCAGGTGGGGTAAAACAAATGATTGAGGATCTAGGTAGACTAGAGGAATGGTCAAGAGTCTGGCAATTACAGTTTAATGCCAAAAAATGCAAAATCATGCACTTGGGTCTCAAAAATCCTAAAGCTAAATACAGTATTAATGGCACTATACTGGAAACTACTGAGGAGGAAAGGGATCTAGGAGTCACTATTTCAGATGACTTAAAGGCAGGTAAGCAATGTAACAAGGCAATGAGGAAGGCTAGTCAGATGCTTGGCTGCATTGGGAGAGGAATCAGCAGCAGAAAGAAAGAAGTAATAATGCCACTGTATAGGTCATTGGTACGGCCTCATCTAGAATACTGTATTCAGTTCTGGAGGCCATATCTTCAAAAGGATATTAATACATTAGAAACTGTACAAAGGAGGGCAACTAAAATGGTGCATGGCCTACATCACAAAACATACCCAGAAAGACTAAGAAATCTCAATATGTATAGTTTGGAGCACAGAAGGGAAAGGGGGGACATGATAGAAACTTTCAAATATATCAAGGGTTTTAACAAAGTCCAGGAGGGAAACATTCTCCAAATGAAGAGAAGCAATAGGACACGAGGACATGCACTGAGACTGGAGGGGGGGAGGTTTAGGGGAAATTTGCGGAAAAATTATTTCACAGAAAGGGTAGTGGACAAGTGGAATAGCCTCCCATCAGAGGTGGTAGAGGCTAAGACAGTAGAGCAATTTAAACATGCATGGGATAGACATAAGGATATCCTTACAAAGAAATAAGGATCAAATAAGGTTAGAGATAAAAATAATATAAAAAAAAAAGGGGGCAGACTAGATGGGCCAAGTGGTTCTTATCTGCCAACAAATTCTATGTTTCTATGTTTCTAACTGCAGCTGTCATCAGTGCGGGTGCGGGACAGAAGCTTCACATAGAGACTGCATCCCCGCAGTGTGGGAGGTGTAGTGTTACTGCTCCGCAACCAGTGCCGTAACTAGGCATTTTAGCGCTATGTCCAAGAAACAGCATCGACAACAAAGTCACCCTTTTTCACACATACAGCAACAGAGCCATTCTTTTTTACACATTATGGCAGCAGAGTTCCCTTTTTTTTTTAAACATTACGGCAGGCAGTCCCCCTCTTTAGACATTACAGCAGGAAGTCCCCCTCTTTACACATTACAGCAGGAAGTCCCCCTTTTTTACACATTACGGCAGGCAGTCCCCCCTTTTTACACATTATGGCAGGCAGTCCCCCTTTTTACACATTACAGCAGGCAATCCCCCTTTTTAACACATTATGCTAGGCAGTCCCCCTTTTTAAACATTACGGCAGGCATTCCCCCTATTTTACTCTTTACGACAGGCAGTCCCTCTTTTTCATGCATTACAGCAGGCAGTCCCCCTTTTTATGTATTACGGCAGGCAGTCCCCCTTTTTTACGCTTTACAGCAGGCAGTCCCCCTTTTTTACGCATTACGGCAGGCAGTCCCCCTTTTTTACGCATTACGGCAGGCAGTCCCCCTTTTTTTACACATTACGGTAGGCAGTCCCCCTTTTTTACGCATTACGGCAGGCAGTCCCTCTTTTTTACGCTTTACGGCAGGCAGTTCACCTTTTTTACGCATTACTGCAGGTAGTCCTCCTTTTTTACATATTACTGCAGGCAGTCTCCCTTTTTACACATTATGGGTGGGGAGGGAAAGGAAGGCGAGAGAAAGAGAGAGAGAGAGCGAGAGAGAGAGTTATACTAAGGAGGAGCTGTTGACGGGTCACGTTCCGCTTGAGTTTATAATTTTCTCACCAGCAGGTCTTTGAACCTCTGCAGACTTGTGTCTGCTGGAAAGAGAGATACAATGTAGGCTTTAAACCTAGGATCGAGCACGGTGGCCAAAATGTAGTGGTCTGATTTCAACAGATTGACCACCCTTGAATCCTGGCAAAGCGAATGAAGGGCTCCATCCACAAGTCCCACATACTTAGTGGAATCGCCCCATCTTAGCTCCTCCTTCAATATCTCCAGCTGCTTCTGCAAAAGCCTGATGAGGGGAATGACCTGACTCAAGCTGGCAGTGTCTGAACTGACATCACGTGTGGCAAGTTCGAAGGGTTGCAGAACCTTGCACAAGATGGAAATCATTCTCCAATGCACTTGAATCAGGTGCATTCCCACTCCTTTGCCTATATCGTAGGTGGATGTATAGGCTTGAATGGCCTTTTGCTGCTCCTCCATCCTCTGAAGCATATAGAGTGTTGAATTCCACCTCGTTACCATCTCTTGCTTCAGGTGATGGCAGGGCAGGTTCAGGAGTGTTTGCTGGTGCTCCTGTCTTCGACACGCGGTGGCTGAATGTTGAAAGTGGCCCACAATTTTTCCCGACAGCATCTCCTGCATGCCCCTGTCATTTTTTAAAAAATTCTGCACCCCCAAATTAATTGTATGTGCAAAACATGGTAGGTGCTGGAATTTGCCCAGATGTAATGCACGCACAATATTGGTGGCGTTGTCCGATATCACAAATCCCCAGGAGAGTCTAATTGGGGTAAGCCATTGTGCAATGATGTCCCTCAGTTTCCGTAAGAGGTTCTCAGTGGTGTATCTCTGATGGAAAGCAGTGATACATAGCGTAGCCTGCCTAGGAACGAGTTAGCATTTGTGAGATGCTGCAACTGGTGCGGCTGCTGTTGCTGCAGGAGGCAATACATCTACCCAGTGGGCTGTCACAGTCATATAGTCCTTAGTCTGCCCTGTTCCACTTATCCACCATTTTTAGGACACTGAGGACACTTTTTCTGATGACTCTGTACATTCTCGGTATCGCCTGCCTAGTGAAGTGGAACCTAGATGGGATTTGGTACCGGGAACACACCACTTCAAACAATTCTCTAAGTCCCACTGAACTAATGGCGGATACCGGACACACGTCTAACACCAACATAGCTGTCAAGGCCTCAGTTATCCGCTTTGCAACAGGATGACTGCTGTCATATTTTATCTTCCTCACAAAGGACTGTTGGACAGTCAATTGCTTAGTTCAAGTAGTACAAGTGGTTTTCCGACTTCCCCTCTGGGATGACGATCGACTCCCAGCAGCAAAAACAGCAGCAGCAGCAACAACAGCAGCAGTAGGCGTACCACTCAAGGATCTTCCGGAGGAATACCGGTTAGGAGAGGACTCCTCAGACTTGCCAGTGACATGGCCTGCAGTACTACTGACGTTCCTGACTGAGGAGGAAGTTGACGTTGAGGGAGTTGGTGGTGTGGCTTGCAGGAGCTTGGGTACAAGAGGAAGAAGGGATTTAGGTGTCAGTGGACTGCTTACGCTCTTACCCAAAGTTTCACAACTTGACACTGACTTCTGATGAATGCGCAGCAGGTGATGCATAAGGGAGGATGTTCCTAGGTGGTTAACATCCTTACCCCTACTTATTACAGATTGACAGAGGCAACACATGGCTTGACACCAGTTGTCCGGATTTGTGGAGAAATAATTCCACACCGAAGAGGTGGCTTTTTTGGTATTTTGCCCAGGCATCACAATGGACTTATTCATCCCATGGACAACAGGTGTCTCCCCTGGTGCCTGATTTAAACAAACCACATCACCATCAGAATCCTCCTCATCCACTTCCTCCTCAGCACCAGCAACACCCATATCCTCATCCTGGTGTACTTCAACAGTGACATCTTCAATTTGAATATCAGAAATTGGACTGTGGGTGCTCCTTCCAGCACTTGCAGAGGGCGTGCAAATGGTGGAAGGAGCCACCTCTTCCCGTCCAGTGTTGGGAAGGTCAGGCATTGCAACCGCCGACACACCTGGACTCTCCTTGGGGATTTGTGATACCATCTTAGAATGCACAGTTCTTTGCTGTGCTTTTGCCAGCTTAACTCTTTTCATTTTTTAAGCGGGAGTATGTGGGCTTCCATCGTCATGTGAAGCTGAACAACTAGTCATGAACATAGGCCAGGGCCTTAGCCGTTCCTTGCCACTCCGTGTCGTAAATGGCATATTGGCAAGTTTACGTTTCTCCTCAGACCATTTACATTTATTTTTTTGGGTCATTTTACTGAACTTTTGCTTTTTGGATTTGACATGCCCTCTACTATGACATTGGGCATCAGCCTTGGCAGACGACGTTGATGGCATTTCATCGTCTATGTCATGACTAGTGGCAGCAGCTTTAGCACTAGGAAGAAGTGGTTCTTGATCTTTCCCTATTTTATCCTCCAAATTTTTGTTCTCCATTATTTTTCTGGAATTATATAACACAAAGGAGGTAATTCCAAGTTGATCGCAGCAGGAAATTTTTTAGCAGTTGGGCAAAACCATGTGCACTGCAGGGGAGGCAGATATAACATGTGCAGAAAGAGTTAGATTTGGGTGGGTTATTTTATTTCTGTGCAGGGTAAATACTGGCTGCTTTATTTTTACACTGCAAATTAGATTGCAGATTGAACACACCACACCCAAATTTAACTCTCTCTGCACATGTTAAATCTGCCTCCCCTGCAGTGCACATGGTTTTGCCCAACTGCTAAAAAATTTCCTGCTGCGATCAACTTGGAATTACCCTCAATATGCGGCACAGGAGACCGTACCCCTACACCACACAGGGCAAACCCTGTAAAAATTATATTTGAATTGAATGTTAATAACCCCTTTATTTGGAGTAAATAATATACAGCACAGGACACTACCACTGGTCTGATGCAGGACAACACAGCGACACTGCAAGGGACTTATTATACAGCAGCACTGGATATATGGCAGTAGAGGACACCACCACTGTGACTGGTCACTGGACTGACTGATGCACAGGACACTACCACTGGTCTGATGCAGGACAACACAGCGACACTGTAAGGGACTTATTATACAGCAGCACTGGACATTTGGCAACAGAGAGGACACCACCACTGTGACTGGTCACTGGACTGACTGATGCACAGGACACTACCACTGGTCTGATGCAGGACAACACAGCGACACTGTAATGGACTTATTATACAGCAGCACTGGACATATGGCAGCAGAGGACACCATCACTGTGACTGGTCACTGGACTGACTGATGCACAGAACACTACCACTGGTCTGATGCAGGACAACACAGCGAAACTGTAAGGGACTTATACAGCAGCACTGGACATATGGCAGCAGAGGACACCACCACTGTGACTGGTCACTGGACTGACTGATGCACACAGGACACTACCACTGGTATGATGCAGGACAACACAGCGACACTGTAAGGGACTTATTATACAGCAACACTGGACATATGGCAACAGAGGACACCACCATTGTGACTGGTCACTGGACTGACTGATGCAGCATAAGACACTACACTGGACTGAGCAGCACAAGACAGCGCTATAATTACCACCCCACTTTCCCGCCCGCACAGGCACTGAGGACGGAGACACGTCCTCTCACTACACTCTCCAGGACTGGAGTGAAAATGGCGGCAACGCGCGGCTCCTTATATGGTATCCAAACCCCGTGAGAATCCGACAGCGGGATGATGACGTTTTGCCCCGTTCTGGTTTCCGAGTCAGGTGGGAAAACCCGAGCCGGGTTCGGGACGTGAAGTTCGGTAGGGTTTGGTTCTCTGAGAACCGTACCCGCTCATCTCTAATCAGTACTTTCCATTTTCAAAGCTCAGCCACCAATATATTATAGCACGACAAGCCTAGATAACATCATGTTGTCACTGTATGGGTCCATTATTTTTTCATCAAAATAACCTGACACCAGGGGCGCCGACAGCTCTGCCGGTCCCGGTAATGAGAGGGGACGTGGTCTATAGGGGAGGTGTGGCTAGACCCAGCTTTTTCCAAAAACGAGATTTATGGTAAGAACTTACCTTTGTTAAATCTCTTTCTGCGAGGTACACTGGGCTCCACAAGGATAGACATTGGGGTGTAGAGTAGGATCTTGATCCGAGGCACCAACAGGCTCAAAGCTTTGACTGTTCCGAGAATGCACAGCGCCGCCTCCTCTATAAGCCCGCCTCCCTGCACAGGAGCTCAGTTTTTAGTTAACCAGCCCAATGCAGTAGCAGGAAAAGAGACAACAACGGTTAGTAGCCACATACACCACACTCTCATAACAGGAGAAGTGTCAGCGGCTAAAGCCATACCAACCCAAAGAAGCTAAGTGCGTCAGGGTGGGCGCCTTGTGGAGCCCAGTGTACCTCGCAGAAAGAGATTTAACAAAGGTAAGTTCTTACCATAAATCTCGTTTTCTTCTGCGGGGTACACTGGGCTCCACAAGGATAGACATTGGGGATGTCCTAAAGCAGTTCCTTATGGGAGGGGACGCACTGTAGCGGGCACAAGAACCCGGCGTCCAAAGGAAGCATCCTGGGAATCGGCAGTATCGAAGGCATAGAACCTTATGAACGTGTTCACTGAAGACCACGTAGCCGCCTTGCACAATTGTTCAAAGGTCGCACCACCGCGGGCCGCCCAAGAAGGTCCAATAGACCGAGTAGAATGGGCCGTAATGTGAGCAGGAGCCGACAGACCAGCCCTCACATAAGCATGTGCAATCACCATTTTAATCCATCTGGCCAAAGTCTGCTTGTGAGCAGGCCAGCCCCGTTTGTGAAATCCAAACAGTACAAAGAGAGAATCAGATTTCCTAATGGAAGCAGTTCTCTTCACATAGATACGGAGAGCCCGTACCACATCCAAAGACTTCTCTTTGGGAGACAGATCAGGAGAAACAAGTGCCGGAACCACAATATCCTGGTTAAGGTGGAACGAGGAAACCACCTTAGGTAAATATCCGGGACGAGTCCGAAGAACCGCCCGGTCGCGGTGAAATATCAGATATGGGGAACTACAAGACAAGGCACCCAAATCCGACACTCTTCTAGCTGACGCAATAGCCAGCAGAAACACCACCTTAAGGGAAAGCCACTTAAGATCAGCTGAACCAAGAGGTTCAAACGGAGGCTCTTGTAACGCCTCCAGAACCACCGACAAGTCCCAAGGAGCCACAGGCGGGACATAGGGAGGTTGGATACGCAACACACCTTGAGTAAAGGTATGCACATCAGGTAAGGTCGCAATCTTTCTCTGAAACCACACCGACAAGGCAGATATTTGAACCTTGAGGGAGGCCACACGCAGGCCTAAGTCTAGGCCCTGCTGAAGAAAGGCCAACAACTTGGCTGTACTAAACTTGGAAGCGTCATAATCATTAGAAGCACACCAAACAAAGTAAGAATGCCAGACCCTATAGTAAATCCGAGCAGAAGCCGGTTTCCGGGCTGGCAACATAGTTTGAATGACCGCCTCAGAAAACCCTTTAGCCCTTAAGACGGAAGCTTCAAGAGCCACGCCGTCAAAGACAGCCGTGCTAGGTCCTGGTAGACACAGGGACCCTGAACGAGGAGGTCTGGGCGTTGTGGAAGTAGAATTGGACGCTCTGACGAGAGGCCCTGCAGGTCTCAGAACCAGTGCCGTCTGGGCCACGCTGGAGCTATGAGAAGCAGAATTCCTCTTTCTTGCTTGTACTTCCGAATTACCCTGGGTAGGAGTGACACCGGAGGGAACACGTACTGCAGCCGAAACCTCCACGGCACCGCCAGCGCATCCACGAATGCTGCTTGAGGATCCCTTGTCCTTGCTCCGAAGACCGGAACCTTGTGATTGTGTCGAGACGCCATCAGATCTACGTCTGGAAGAGCCCACTTTTCCACTAGGAGTTGAAACACTTCTGGATGGAGGCCCCACTCGCCGGCATGCATGTCCTGACGACTGAGAAAGTCCACTTCCCAATTCAGGACTCCCGGAATGAAGATTGCCAATATGGCCGGTAGATGGCGTTCCGCCCAATGTAGAATCCGTGAGACATCTTTCATTGCCAGACGGCTTCGAGTGCCACCTTGATGATTTATGTAAGCCACTGTGGTGGCGTTGTCCGACTGCACTTGAACAGGACAGTTCTGAATTAAATGCTGGGCTAGGTTCAATGCATTAAAGACCGCCCGCAATTCCAGAATGTTGATTGAGAGGAGGGACTCCTCCTTGGTCCACAGACCCTGAAGGGAGTGTTGCTACAGCACCGCGCCCCAACCTCTTAGACTGGCATCTGTCATCAACAGGACCTAGTTGGATATCCAGAAGGGACGGCACCTGCACAATTGTTGGTCCTGGAGCCACCAGAGCAGCGACAGACGGACCTCCGGAGTCAATGAGATCATTTGAGACCTGATCCGGTGAGGCAGGTCGTCCCACTTGGCTAGAATCAGCCTCTGGAGGGGACGAGAATGGAATTGAGCATACTTCACCATGTCGAATGCTGATACCATGAGGCCCAGCACCTGCATCGCCGAATGTATCGACACTTGCGGACAAGAAAGGAAGCAACGAATCCTGTCCTGAAGCTTCAGGACTTTCTCCTGACACAAGAACAACCTCTGGTTGTGAGTGTCCAATAGCGCTCCCAGATGCACCATGCTCTGAGCAGGGATCAGGGAGGATTTCTTCCAGTTGATGAGCCACCCGTGAGCTTGTAGAAACCGGACCATCAGGAATTTGCCAGGATTAACAAGTCGTCCAGATACAGCAGTATCCTGACCCCTTGATGGTGGAGTACCACCGTCATCACCGCCATTACTTTGGTGAAGACTCGCGGAGCCGTTGTTAAAACAAAAGGTAACGCCCGAAACTGGTAATGGAGGTTGCCAATAGCGAACCTCAGGTATTGCTGATGTGACGCTGCTATAGGAATATGCAGGTAAGCATCCTGTATGTCCAGGGAGACCATGTAGTCCCCAGGTTCCAAAGCCAGAACTATAGAGCGAAGGGTTTCCATACGGAACTTGGAAACCATCACAAACCTGTTCAATGCCTTGAGGTTGAGAATGGGCCAGGAGGACCCATTCGGTTTCGGGACTAGAAACAGCGGAGAATAATACCCCCGGCCCCTCTGCGCAAGAGGCACCTGTACTACGACTCCAGTATCCAGGAGGGTCTGTACCACCGAATGCAGAGTGTTTACCTTTGTCTGGTCCAACGGGACGTCTGTCTGGCAAAATCGATGAGGGGGTCGGTTTTTGAAGGCTATGGGGTAACCTCGAGTGATGACTTCCCGTACCCAGGCATCTGAAGTGGTCTTCAATCATTACTGTGTATACCTTAGAAGCCGGCCCCCCACCCTGGGATCCCCCAGGGGGAGGCCCGCCCCGTCATGCGGCAGGCTTATCGGCCTTGGAAGCTGACTGATGGGCCGCCCAGGCTCTTTTTGGCTTTGGCTTACCAGGTTTGGAAGTGAGGGCCTTTTTGTTGTATACCTGACCTTTTGCTTTACCTGAAGGATGAAAGGGGCGAAAGGAAGTACGTTTAGCCTTTGACACAGAAGGGGCGGTACTAGGCAGACAGGCAGTTTTGGCAGTAGCCAAGTCAGCCACTATCTTATTTAAGTCCTCCCCAAACAGAATATCCCCCTTGAAAGGGAGTACCTCCAGGGTTTTTCTAGAGTCCAGATCCACAGACCAGGATCTCAGCCACAAAATCCGGCGAGCCAGGACTGACGTAGTAGAGGGCTTGGCTGCTAGGATACCGGCATCAGAAGTTGCCTCTTTGATATAGCGAGAAGCTGTGACAATACATGACAAGCATTGTCTAGCATGGTCAGAAGAGATTTCAGCTTCTAACTCCAAGGCCCATGCTTCAATAGCCTCTGCCTTCCATGTAGCTGCAATAGTGGGCCTTTGTGCAGCACCCGTGAGGGTGTAAATCGCTTTTAGACAACCCTCGACACGTTTATCCGTAGGCTCTTTTAGAGACGTGACGGTAGTGACAGGTAGAGCTGATGAAACCACCATCCTAGCCACATGTGAGTCTACTGGAGGAGGCATTTCCCAATTCTTAGACAGCTCTGGTGCGAGGGGATAGCGAGCCAGCATCTTCTTTTGAGGCACAAACTTCGTACCCGAGTTTTCCCGGGGTTCCCAACGTATATCCACTAGGTGATCAGAGTGAGGTAAAACTTGTTTAACCACCTTCTGACGCTTGAACCTATCTGGTTTCTTAGGAGGGACGGATGGCTCGGGATCATCCGTAATCTGTAGAATTAACTTAATAGCCTCCAAAAGATCAGGAACATCCACATGTGAACTACCCTCCCCATCAGCAGTATCTGAGTCAGAACCTGTGGGGTCAGTGTAAGTGCCGTCTTCATCAGACGAAGTGTCAGTGACAGCAGTGGATTGTGAGGAGACAAGCGCTCGCTTAGAGGACCCCTTGGATTTAGGCGAGCGATGGTCAGACTTTTTAGTAGTCAGGGACTGGTTCAACTTCTTCAATTGAGCAGATAAATCGTCCGCCCACGGCGGGTTAGCTGCAGGGACCACATACGGTTGTACCGGCATTGGGGGTCCCATAGGGGGTGTTAGTTTATTAACTAACGTATGTAGAAGCGTGGAAAAAGCGGCCTACGGTGGGTCATTATGTACCTCCATTTCCACAGTCCCACTGGGGGGCAAGGAGCCCCCAGAACCAGAGCCCAAAGCTGCTATATTCTCCTCATAAGGATCTGTGGCTTCAGCAACACCGGCAGTGTGTTCAGCCCCAGAACCGTTACCCTCAGAAGCAGACATGATATAACTTGCAGTATCAGGTAACATTACAATTGGCAGCAGCACAACACCTCTTACCCAAACCCCTGTGCAGTGTAGTCAGCACTAGCAGAGATAAAGGAGAGATATGGTGACTAAATCACAGAGAAAAATACGTATTAAAGTATATCTTTGTGAAAATCCTATATCAATATAAAACCTGACGCACCAAGCCCCCTTAGGTTATAGAATATAGGGATAGCAAGTTGAGTGAAAGACACGAAATGGACGCCACTCAGCTATCTAATGCACACACAGATAGTCACAGTTTGTACAATGCAGAAGTTATTACTAACAATAATACTGCACTGGACTAGCTTATATATATAGCTATATAGTCAATAGATATAACACTGCACAGTAAGAACTGGATGTGTATCACAGGGTAATTGTAATAGAAAACCCTGACTAAATGCACTCTTTCTTAACTAGCACTGTCTAAAAAGGCAGGTAGAATACTTAAGTGTCAATGTAAAGTCACAGCACTGACAACCATGCGGCTTTACAGAGGAGGATTTGCCCAAGCAGTCCCAGGAACAGTGAAGCTGAGAGATAATGGCGCCCAGACACTGACAGGGAGTGAGGGAGAGACAGATATGCAGCTCCAGGGCGGGAACATTTGCGGGAAATGGCGCCCTGGGGCTGGGGCTTCAGGTCTAAGCCTTATCCCCCTGCTGGCAAAACCACCGGGTACTATGGGCTACTGAAAATGGTTTAGAGAGAAAACCTGACCTGCACCCATGCCCTGGTGATCTAGTGGGATCGCCTGTACTGCCACAGTGTCCACCGCCAGCGCGCGGCCCGCCTCCCACTGACCGCGCCGGATCGCGATAAAGACCGGCTCGGGAGTGTACAGCGCCGCTGGGGCGAGCTGGAGCTGTAGCAGTGAATGTCTTCTGACATTTACCACCGCTGCTGCCCTTGAAGTCTTCACTTTTTTCTTCAAAAAAAGCTCTTCTGAGGGCTGCCTGGAGCAGCCCCTCTGTTATGTGCCTGCTTACTGCAGAACCAACTACAATACTGAGCTCCTGTACAGAGAGGCGGGGTTATAGAGGAGGCGGCGCTGTGCATTCTGGGAACAGTCAAAGCTTTGAGCCTGTTGGTGCCTCGGATCAGGATCCTACTCTACACCCCAATGTCTATCCTTGTGGAGCCCAGTGTACCCTGCAGCAGAAATAAAAAAAAATACGATTTTACTTACCGGTAAATCTATTTCTCGTAGTCCGTAGTGGATGCTGGGGACTCCGTAAGGACCATGGGGAATAGCGGGCTCCGCAGGAGACTGGGCACTCTAAAGAAAGATTTAGTACTATCTGGTGTGCACTGGCTCCTCCCTCTATGCCCCTCCTCCAGACCTCAGTTAAGGAAACTGTGCCCGGAAGAGCAGACATTATAAGGAAAGGATTTTGGAATCTCGGGTAAGACTCATACCAACCACACCAATCACACCGTATAACTTGTGACACACTTATCCAGTCAACAGTATGAACAACAACAGGGCATCAACAATGGATGCCAACATAACATAACCCATTATTAAGCAATAACTATGTACACGTATAGCAGAAAGTCCGCACTTGGGACGGGCACCCAGCATCCACTACGGACTACGAGAAATAGATTTACCGGTAAGTAAAATCTTATTTTCTCTGACGTCCTAGTGGATGCTGGGGACTCCGTAAGGACCATGGGGATTATACCAAAGCTCCCAAACGGGCGGGAGAGTGCGGATGACTCTGCAGCACCGAATGGGCAAACTCAAGGTCCTCCTCAGCCAGGGTATCAAACTTGTAGAATTTTGCAAATGTGTTTGAACCCGACCAAGTAGCAGCTCGGCAAAGCTGTAATGCCGAGACCCCTCGGGCAGCCGCCCAAGAAGAGCCCACCTTCCTTGTGGAATAGGCTTTCACTGATTTTGGATGCGGCAATCCAGCCGCAGAATGAGCCTGCTGAATCGTGTTACAGATCCAGCGGGCAACGGTTTGCTTTGAAGCAGGAGCACCCAACTGGTTGGGGGCATAAAGGATAAACAGCGAGTCAGTTTTCCGGACTCCAGCCGTTCGGGCTACATAAATCTTCAAAGCCCTGACTACATCTAGTAACCTGGAATCCTCCAAGTCACGAGTAGCCGCAGGCACTACAATAGGTTGGTTCAAATGAAAAGATGACACCACCTTTGGCAGAAATTGGGGACGAGTCCGCAATTCCGCCCTGTCCATATGAAAAACCAGATAGGGGCTTTTACATGACAAAGCCGCCAATTCTGACACACGCCTAGCCGAAGCTAATGCCAATAGCATGACCACCTTCCACGTGAGATACTTTAGCTCCACGGTCTTAAGTGGTTCAAACCAGTGGGATTTTAGGAAACCCAACACCACGGTGAGATCCCAAGGTGCCACAGGTGGCACAAAAGGTGGCTGAATATGCAGCACTCCTTTAACAAACGTCTGAACTTCAGGAAGAGACGCCAGTTCCTTTTGAAAGAAAATGGATAGGGCCGAAATCTGGACCTTTATGGATCCCAACTTCAAGCCCATAGTCACTCCAGACTGTAGAAAGTGCAGAAATCTGCCCAGTTGGAATTCCTCTGTAGGGGCCTTCCTGGCCTCACACCAAGCAACATATTTTCGCCATATGCGGTGATAATGCTTTGCTGTCACGTCCTTCCTAGCCTTTAGCAGCGTAGGAATAACTTCCTCCGGAATGCCTTTTTCCGCTAGGATCTGGCGTTCAACTGCCATGCCGTCAAACGCAGGCGTGGTAAGTCTTGGAACAGGCAGGGCCCCTGTTGCAACAGGTCCTGTCTGAGAGGCAGAGGCCATGGGTCCTCTGTGAGCATTTCTTGCAATTCCGGGTACCAAGGTCTTCTTGGCCAATCCGGAACAATGAGTATTGTTCTCACTCCTCTTCTTCTTACGATTCTCAGTACCTTGGGTATGAGAGGAAGAGGAGGGAACACATAGACCGACTGGAACACCCACGGTGTTACCAGGGCGTCCACAGCTATCGCCTGAGGGTCTCTTGACCTGGCGCAATACCGTTGCAGCTTTTTGTTGAGACGGGATGCCATCATGTCTACCTGTGGCAGTTCCCATCGATCTATAATCTGAATGAAGACTTCTTGATGAAGTCCCCACTCTCCCGTGTGGAGGTCGTGCCTGCTGAGGAAGTCTGCTTCCCAGTTGTCCACTCCCGGAATGAACACTGCTGACAGTGCTTGTACGTGATTCTCCGCCCACCGAAGAATCCTGGTGGCTTCTGCCATCGCGACTCTGCTTCTTGTGCCGCCCTGGCGGTTTACATGAGCCACCGCGGTGATGTTGTCTGACTGAATCAGTACCGGTTGGTTGCGAAGCAGGGGCTCCGCTTGACTCAGGGCGTTGAATATGGCCCTTAGTTCCAGGATATTTATGTGCAGACAAGTTTCCTGACTTGACCACAACCCTTGGAAGTTTCTTCCCTGAGTGACTGCCCCCCACCCTCGGAGGCTCGCATCCGTGGTCACCAGAACCCAGTCCTGAATGCCGAATCTGCGGCCCTCGAGAAGGTGAGCACTCTGTAGCCACCACAGAAGAGACACCTTGGCGCTGGGGGACAGGGTGATCAGTCGATGCATCTGAAGATGCGATCCGGACCATTTGTCCAACAGATCCCATTGAAAGATCCTCGCATGGAACCTGCCGAAGGGAATGGCCTCGTATGATGCCACCATCTTTCCCAGGACTCGCGTGCAGTGATGCACCGACACCTGTTTTGGTTTTAAGAGGTCTCTGACTAGAGTCACAAGCTCTTGAGCCTTCTCCGTCGGGAGAAACACCTTCTTCTGGTCTGTGTCCAGAATCATGCCCAGAAAGGGCAGACGCGTCGTAGGAATTAGCTGCAACTTTGGGATATTCAGAATCCAGCCATGCTGTTGCAACACCTCCTGTGAGTGCACTACGCTGATCTGCAACTGCTCCCTCGACCTCGCCTTTATGAGGAGATCGTCCAAGTATGGGATAACTGTGACTCCCTGCTTTCTCAGGATCACCATCATTTCTGCCATTACCTTGGTAAATTGGTAATGACAGTCCTGTACCACAAATCTGAGGTACTCCTGATGAGGCGGATAAATGGGGACATGCAAGTAAGCATCCTTGATGTCCAGAGACACCATAAAATCCCCCTCTTCCAGGCTTGCAATGACCGCTCTGAGCGATTCCATTTTGAACTTGAATCTTTTCAGATAAATGTTCAGGGACTTTAAATTTAATATAGGTCTGACCGAACCGTCCGGTTTCGGTACCACAAACATTGTGGAATAGTATCCCTTCCCCTGTTGAGGAAGGGGAACCTTTACCACCACCTGCTGGAGAAATAGCTTGTGAATCGCCGCTACCACAACTTCCCTTTCTATGGGGGAAGCTGGCAGGGCCGATTTTAGGTAACGTTGAGGGGGCATCACCTCGAATTCCAGCTTGTATCCCTGAGACACAATTTGTATAGCCCAGGGATCCACCTGTGAGCGAACACACTGGTGGCTGAAATGTCGGAGAGGCGCCCCCACCGCTCCTGGCTCCACCCGTGGAGCCCCAGCGTCATGCGGTGGATTTAGTGGAAGCCGGGGAGGACTTCTGTTCCTGGGAACTAGCTGTAAGGTGCAGCTTTTTTCCTCTGCCCCTGCCTCTAGCAAGAAAGGAAGCACCTCTGACCTTCTTGCTTCTTTGTGCGCGAAAGGACTGCATTTGGTAATACGTTGCATTCTTCGGTTGTGGGGGAATATATGGCAAAAAGTTTGACTTCCCAGCAGTAGCTGTGGAAACCAGGTCCGAGAGACCGTCCCCAAACAATTCCTCACCATTGTAAGGTAACACCTCCATGTGTTTTTTGGAGTCGGCATCACCTGTCCACTGCCGAGTCCACAGGACCCTCCTGGCAGAAATTGACATTGCATTAATTCTAGAGCCCAGTAGGCAAATGTCCCTCTGGGCATCCCTCATATATAGGACAGTGTCTTTTATATGCCCCAGGGTCAGCATAATAGTATCCCTGTCTAAGGTATCCATTTCCTCAGACAGATTACCTGTCCACGCTGCTACAGCACTACACATCCACGCCGACGCAATTGCCGGCCTCAGTAGAGTCCCTGAATGTGTATAAACAGATTTCAGGATACTTTCCTGCTTTCTATCTGCAGGATCCTTTAGGGTGGCCGTATCCTGTGACGGCAGGGCCACCTTCTTAGATAAGCGTGTCAGAGCTTTATCTACCCTAGGGGAGGATTCCCAGCGCACCCTGTCCTCAGGCGGGAAAGGGTACGCCATAAGTAACCTTTTGGAAATCAGGACTTTCTTATCTGGGGAATCTCACGCTGTTTCACATAACTCATTTAACTCATGTGAAGGGGGAAAAGTCACCTCTTGCTTTTTCTCCCCATACATATAAACCCTCTTGTCAGGGACAGAGTTCACCTCTGATATGTGTAAAACAGCCTTCATCGCTATAATCATGTAACGTATAGCTTTTGTCATTTTTGGTTGCAATTTTGCATCATCGTCATCGACACTGGAGTCAGAATCCGTGTCGACATCTGTGTCAACCATTTTGGATAGTGGGCGCTTTTGAGACCCTGAGGGCCTCTGCGCTGTAGGATCAGGCATGGGTTGAGACCCTGACTGACCCGAGGTATCCAACCTTTTATGTAAGGAGTTTACATTATCATTTAACACCTTCCACATATCCATCCAATCAGGTATCGGCACCGTCGGCGGCGACACGTCAGTCAACTGCACTTGCTCTGCCTCCACATAGCCCTCTTCGTCAAACATGTCGACACACACGTACCGACACACCACACACACAGGGGAAGCTCTAAATGAGGACAGGACCCCCAAAAGGCCTTTTGGAGAGACAGAGAGAGAGTTTGCCAGCACACACCCCAGCGCTATATAACCCAGGGATTACACAGTAACTTAGTGTTTACCCAGTAGCTGCTGTATAATGATTAATGCGCCTAAATTTATGTGCCCCCCCCTCTCTTTTTTACCCCTCTACCGTGATTCTGCAGGGGAGAGCCTGTGGCAGGAAAATGGCGCTGGTGAGTGCTGAGGAAGAAGGCCCCGCCCCCTCAGCGGCGGGCATCTGTCCCGCGATTTTTTGTAAAATACATGGCGGGGGCTCATACATATAACAGTGTGCCACTGTTTATATGCAGCATTTGCCAGGAGGTAACAATTGCTGCCCAGGGCGCCCCCCCCTGCGCCCTGCACCCTACAGTGACCGGAGTGTGTGGGTTAGTGTGGGCGCAATGGCGCACAGCTGCAGTGCTGTGCGCTACCTCATGTGAAGACAGGAGTCTTCTGCCGCCGATTTCGATGTCTTCTCCGCTTCTGCCGGCTTCTGTCTTCTGGCTCTGCGAGGGGGACGGCGGCGCGGCTCCGGGAACGGACGACAAGGTCAGGTCCTGTGTTCGATCCCTCTGGAGCTAATGGTGTCCAGTAGCCTAAGAAGCGCAACCTATCCGCAGTTAGTAGGTTTGCTTCTCTCCCCTCAGTCCCTCGTAGCAGAGAGTCTGTTGCCAGCAGAAGCTCTCTGAAAATAAAAAACCTAACTAAAATACTTTCTTATTAGCAAGCTCAGGAGAGCTCACTAAAAGCACCCAGCTCTGTCCGGGCACAGATTCTAACTGAGGTCTGGAGGAGGGGCCTAGAGGGAGGAGCCAGTGCACACCAGATAGTACTGAATCTTTCTTTAGAGTGCCCAGTCTCCTGCGGAGCCCGTCTATTCCCCATGGTCCTTACGGAGTCCCCAGCATCCACTAGGACGTCAGAGAAAACTATTTCTGTGTGGACACGTAGTGGGCGCGTGCCACACAAGGGGGGGCACCGGTGTCGGAATCGGTGGGTGGCAGCGGGCAAGCGGGTGGTCAAGCGCAATCGCTCTCCTTCCTCTCAGGGAGAGAGGATTGACTGCTTCTGCAGCTGCCTTTCTCCCCAGCACATAGCAGCCTGTGCTGGGCTGGGGAAAGAGCAGTCAGTCCTCTCTCCCTGCCCTACGTTCGGCTGTCAGCAAAGGGGGAGGGTAGCGGGACCCAGGCCCCTCCAACGAGCCCAGGTAAAGAGTACCTGCTCCCCCACCTCTCAGCGCCACTGCCTGACACAGGATGGAGCACTAAGTAACTCAAACAGCACATACCGGAAAGTGTTTATTTGATTTACAGACCCTGTAGGCAGGGACAGAGTGATGTGCACAGCAAGGGCAGCAATGCAGGAAGGCGACTTGCTGTAGAGGTATTTTCCCCACTCTGCTGCTATCCCAGGCTTGCCTACCCTCCCCGTATTGAGCAGGAGGCTCCTTGTTTTTAATATAGCTTTCCACTGCCCCACAAATCTTACTTGTCCATGTGGTTTTTCGCTGCTGGAGGCGGTGCCTGTATGGGAACCATCATGACACATGACGTCATATTACTTAAAGGCCGGCCACCGCGGGTTATGGGTAGCGGTGGCAGCCTAGCAGCGCACATTCAGAAAGGCACAACTCACAGTCACTGCCATTGCCAGCTCTAACTCCACTCTGAGCCTCACTGCGGGAGCCTCATCAGCCAGAGCCACTCTGCCAGTTTCAGATGCCGCTAAGCTGCCTGCATTGTCCCTAAGCACCAACTTCGGACCCTACTACTGTCCAAGTGCAGCATCAGATCACTCTCAACTGCTCTATCCTGCTGACCACTACACTGTAAGCGATGTGAGATTAGCAGTAGCAGCAGGGTTAGGTCTATATCCTACCTGTCAAAAGGACCCCTGACATCACAAGCATGTGACACTCGACAACAGTGGGAGGAACAAGGTCCTAACATGGGAGCTCAGATGCACTCTTGCGGGTTTACTTCGCTCGCCATGCTTTGGGCATAGTGGCTTGCTTTGCTCGCCACCTGATTACTAAAGGCAAAAGGTGGTGACGCGGATAGTGACAGAGCTATCCAAACTACCTTGCTCCTCTCACTGCCGGCAGGTGTCACGTGGTTAAGAAGCCAGAGGTACTTTAGCCCACTACGATACAACTGTTGCAGAAGCTTGTATTCTTACACTAGCTTCCTGGGTCTGCAGGTCTGCATGCACCACTTTCAATCACTCTTTGCGGGAATCCACAGGTGCCATATAACCAGCCCTGGCAAAGTATATAATCTGATCGTTAACAGCATCAGGGATTGGGTCTGCAGGTGAGCAGTTTATTTGTGTCCCATGACTAAACAGGGAGACTTGTCACACTGACCAGAGGGGATGTAGTCCGCATTCCAACAGTTAGGATGTCAACAGTCACAATACCGAAAGTGGCATCCCGACTGTCAGAATCCTGACACATTCTGCCAGTAACCATTAGGGTAAGGGTGAGGCTGTGGAGAACGGGAGGGATGTAATAGGGTTAGGCTGTGGGAGGGGAGGTTAGGGTTAGGCTG
The DNA here is from genome assembly GCF_028390025.1 of Pseudophryne corroboree. Lineage (NCBI taxonomy): Eukaryota > Metazoa > Chordata > Amphibia > Anura > Myobatrachidae > Pseudophryne > Pseudophryne corroboree. The sequence goes on along the minus strand of NC_086450.1, from coordinate 190,608,130 downwards.
CGGGAAGGGTCGATGGAGGGTTAGGCTTTGAGAGGGGAGGCTTAATGTTAGCACTAGGAGGAAGGTTAGGCTGTGGGAGGGGAGGGTTAGTGTTAGCACAAGTAGGAGAGTTAGGCTGTGGGAGGGGAGGGGAGGTTAGGGTTAGGCTGTGGTAAGGGTGGATGGGAGGGTTAGGATGTGGGAGGGGAGAGTTAGTGTTAGCACTAGGAGGAGGGTTAGGCTGTGGGAGTGAAAGGTTAGGGTTCGCACTAGGAGGAGGGTTAGGCTGTGGGAGGGTTAGGCACTAGGAGGAGGGTTAGGCTGTGGGAGGGGAGGTTTAGGGTTAGCCTGCGGGAGGGTTGGGTTAGGGGGTAGGGTAAAGGTTACAGTACCAAAATGTGTTGGGCTTATGACTGTCAGGATCCCCTACCCAACCTGGCCACAGCTTTTTAGACTATTGAAACTAATGTGCAGTGCTTTTAGCTAATTACTATCTTTAAGGAGAACTCTTCACTGGATCACAATCCTCTTCTCTAATTGTTTACTGCACTCTTTCTTATATAGTCCTACTTATCTGGACTATTGGTTGGAATTTAAAGTGTTAGTTGGTTGCAACCATGTAGCATACAACTATTTTGATGGATAAGAATACAGTATGTTACATGTTGCATTGTAACTTTTTCAATTTTTTTATAGATTAATCTTGTTCAGGTACCAGCAGTTTACATCTGATTAATACATTTATGTTGTTTTTCTGTGTAAATAAATTGCTATATCTACTTAAACAATAGAGCTGAATTTAATTTTACTTGGTTTTTATGCAAATGTCAGAGCTGCTTAAATTCTTTGTTTTGTTTTGTTGTTACCATGTATTGGGGCTGATATCCCTTTAAGCAGCTGCTATATAAGCATATATTGTTGTGTGCCTGGAATTATTTCATATCTTCTAGTGTATAGCATAAGCAGAGGCTAGTGTGCTTATCGGAGGTGTCAGTGTCAGATGCAGTAGTGGCCTCTTCTCCCCACACGGTGGCCTGTTAAAATGTAAGGGAATTAAGTAAACCAGAACTGCATCATAGGGTCCGTGGTTATTGGGCAGGAGAAAGGGAAGGGACTGGGGTGGTCATTCCGAGTTGATCGCAGCCAGCAACTTTTTGCTGCTGCTGCGATTAACTAGCCCACGCCTATGGGGGAGTGTATTTTAGCTTAGCAGGGCTGCGATCGCTTGTGCAGTCCTGCTAAGCTAAAAAAAAATTCACACAAAACAATACCAGCCCTATACCTACTTACCCTGTGCGATGGATCCAGCGATGATGGGCTTGGCTTTGACGTCACTCCTCTGTCCTCCGTTTTCCTGGGCACGCCTGCCTTTTACTCACCACTCCACGAAAACGGCTCCAAACAGTCCGGATCCGCCCTGCACCGCTCTCTTCCTGTCAATCTTCTTTGCGGTCCGTCCTGCGACCGCTTTCTTCTTAAGCCGCGACATAACCCGGCGACCCCTGTCGCCGGGCAACGTCGTGCACGCGCCGCACTGCGGCCGCCGCTCAATGCGCATTCCGCACCCTTTCGCACTGCAGCGATAAACCGCTGCGTGCGAACGGGTCGGAATGACCCCCTGGGTGCGGAGTGTCACAGGCAGGGGTGTATCTTGGGGTCAGAGCGCCCCTGGCAAAGTCAGGGGCAGCCCCCCCCCCCACACACACACACATATTTGAAATAAGGGAGGCGTGTCAAAAAAGAAATGTGGCCTTGTGGGGAAGGGAAGGGGCATGGCCACACAATCGTACTTCCAATTCAAATTATGCCACACAGTATCACATTACACCGCACAGTAGTGTCCATTACTCACATTACCATGCACAGTAGTGTCTCTTATTCATGTTACGCCACACAGTCATACCCCTATAGAAAACACAGTCTATAAAGGGCATATGGGGAATGCAAATAGAAAATGGAAATGTGGACCAGTGCTAATAAATATTAGAGATGAGCGCCTGAAATTTTTCGGGTTTTGTGTTTTGGTTTTGGGTTCGGTTCCGCGGCCGTGTTTTGGGTTCGAACGCGTTTTGGCAAAACCTCACCGAATTTTTTTTGTCGGATTCGGGTGTGTTTTGGATTCGGGTGTTTTTTTCAAAAAACACTAAAAAACAGCTTAAATCATAGAATTTGGGGGTCATTTTGATCCCAAAGTATTATTAACCTCAAAAACCATAATTTACACTCATTTTCAGTCTATTCTGAATACCTCACACCTCACAATATTATTTTTAGTCCTAAAATTTGCACCGAGGTCGCTGTGTGAGTAAGATAAGCGACCCTAGTGGCCGACACAAACACCGGGCCCATCTAGGAGTGGCACTGCAGTGTCACGCAGGATGTCCCTTCCAAAAAACCCTCCCCAAACAGCACATGACGCAAAGAAAAAAAGAGGCGCAATGAGGTAGCTGTGTGAGTAAGATTAGCGACCCTAGTGGCCGACACAAACACCGGGCCCATCTAGGAGTGGCACTGCAGTGTCACGCAGGATGGCCCTTCCAAAAAACCCTCCCCAAACAGCACATGACGCAAAGAAAAAAAGAGGCGCAATGAGGTAGCTGTGTGAGTAAGATTAGCGACCCTAGTGGCCGACACAAACACCGGGCCCATCTAGGAGTGGCACTGCAGTGTCACGCAGGATGTCCCTTCCAAAAAACCCTCCCCAAACAGCACATGACGCAAAGAAAAAAAGAGGCGCAATGAGGTAGCTGTGTGAGTAAGATTAGCGACCCTAGTGGCCGACACAAACACCGGGCCCATCTAGGAGTGGCACTGCAGTGTCACGCAGGATGTCCCTTCCAAAAAACCCTCCCCAAACAGCACATGACGCAAAGAAAAAAAGAGGCGCAATGAGGTAGCTGACTGTGTGAGTAAGATTAGCGACCCTAGTGGCCGACACAAACACCGGGCCCATCTAGGAGTGGCACTGCAGTGTCACGCAGGATGTCCCTTCCAAAAAACCCTCCCCAATCAGCACATGATGCAAAGAAAAAGAAAAGAAAAAAGAGGTGCAAGATGGAATTGTCCTTGGGCCCTCCCACCCACCCTTATGTTGTATAAACAAAACAGGACATGCACACTTTAACCAACCCATCATTTCAGTGACAGGGTCTGCCACACGACTGTGACTGATATGACGGGTTGGTTTGGACCCCCCCCCAAAAAAGAAGCAATTAATCTCTCCTTGCACAAACTGGCTCTACAGAGGCAAGATGTCCACCTCATCTTCACCCTCCGATATATCACCGTGTACATCCCCCTCCTCACAGATTATCAATTCGTCCCCACTGGAATCCACCATCTCAGCTCCCTGTGTACTTTGTGGAGGCAATTGCTGCTGGTCAATGTCTCCGCGGAGGAATTGATTATAATTCATTTTAATGAACATCATCTTCTCCACATTTTCTGGATGTAACCTCGTACGCCGATTGCTGACAAGGTGAGCGGCGGCACTAAACACTCTTTCGGAGTACACACTTGTGGGAGGGCAACTTAGGTAGAATAAAGCCAGTTTGTGCAAGGGCCTCCAAATTGCCTCTTTTTCCTGCCAGTATAAGTACGGACTGTGTGACGTGCCTACTTGGATGCGGTCACTCATATAATCCTCCACCATTCTATCAATGTTGAGAGAATCATATGCAGTGACAGTAGACGACATGTCCGTAATCGTTGTCAGGTCCTTCAGTCCGGACCAGATGTCAGCATCAGCAGTCGCTCCAGACTGCCCTGCATCACCGCCAGCGGGTGGGCTCGGAATTCTGAGCCTTTTCCTCGCACCCCCAGTTGCGGGAGAATGTGAAGGAGGAGATGTTGACAGGTCGCGTTCCGCTTGACTTGACAATTTTGTCACCAGCAGGTCTTTCAACCCCAGCAGACCTGTGTCTGCCGGAAAGAGAGATCCAAGGTAGGCTTTAAATCTAGGATCGAGCACGGTGGCCAAAATGTAGTGCTCTGATTTCAACAGATTGACCACCCGTGAATCCTTGTTAAGCGAATTAAGGGCTGCATCCACAAGTCCCACATGCCTAGCGGAATCGCTCCCTTTTAGCTCCTTCTTCAATGCCTCCAGCTTCTTCTGCAAAAGCCTGATGAGGGGAATGACCTGACTCAGGCTGGCAGTGTCTGAACTGACTTCACGTGTGGCAAGTTCAAAGGGCATCAGAACCTTGCACAACGTTGAAATCATTCTCCACTGCGCCTGAGACAGGTGCATTCCACCTACTATATCGTGCTCAATTGTATAGGCTTGAATGGCCTTTTGCTGCTCCTCCAACCTCTGAAGCATATAGAGGGTTGAATTCCACCTCGTTACCACTTCTTGCTTCAGATGATGGCAGGGCAGGTTCAGTAGTTTTTGGTGGTGCTCCAGTCTTCTGTACGTGGTGCCTGTACGCCGAAAGTGTCCCGCAATTCTTCTGGCCACCGACAGCATCTCTTGCACGCCCCTGTCGTTTTTTAAAAAATTCTGCACCACCAAATTCAAGGTATGTGCAAAACATGGGACGTGCTGGAATTTGCCCATATTTAATGCACACACAATATTGCTGGCGTTGTCCGATGCCACAAATCCACAGGAGAGTCCAATTGGCGTAAGCCATTCCGCGATGATCTTCCTCAGTTGCCGTAAGAGGTTTTCAGCTGTGTGCGTATTCTGGAAAGCGGTGATACAAAGCGTAGCCTGCCTAGGAAAGAGTTGGCGTTTGCGAGATGCTGCTACTGGTGCCGCCGCTGCTGTTCTTGCGGCGGGAGTCCATACATCTACCCAGTGGGCTGTCACAGTCATATAGTCCTGACCCTGCCCTGCTCCACTTGTCCACATGTCCGTGGTTAAGTGGACATTGGGTACAACTGCATTTTTTAGGACACTGGTGAGTCTTTTTCTGACGTCCGTGTACATTCTCGGTATCGCCTGCCTAGAGAAGTGGAACCTAGATGGTGTTTGGTAACGGGGGCACACTGCCTCAATAAATTGTCTAGTTCCCTGTGAACTAACGGCGGATACCGGACGCACGTCTAACACCAACATAGTTGTCAAGGACTCAGTTATCCGCTTTGCAGTAGGATGACTGCTGTGATATTTCATCTTCCTCGCAAAGGACTGTTGAACAGTCAATTGCTTACTGGAAGTAGTACAAGTGGGCTTACGACTTCCCCTCTGGGATGACCATCGACTCCCAGCGGCAACAACAGCAGCGCCAGCAGCAGTAGGCGTTACACGCAAGGATGCATCGGAGGAATCCCAGGCAGGAGAGGACTCGTCAGAATTGCCAGTGACATGGCCTGCAGGACTATTGGCATTCCTGGGGAAGGAGGAAATTGACACTGAGGGAGTTGGTGGGGTGGTTTGCGTGAGCTTGGTTACAAGAGGAAGGGATTTACTGGTCAGTGGACTGCTTCCGCTGTCACCCAAAGTTTTTGAACTTGTCACTGACTTATTATGAATGCGCTGCAGGTGACGTATAAGGGAGGATGTTCCGAGGTGGTTAACGTCCTTACCCCTACTTATTACAGCTTGACAAAGGGAACACACGGCTTGACACCTGTTGTCCGCATTTCTGGTGAAATACCTCCACACCGAAGAGCTGATTTTTTTGGTATTTTCACCTGGCATGTCAACGGCCATATTCCTCCCACGGACAACAGGTGTCTCCCCGGGTGCCTGACTTAAACAAACCACCTCACCATCAGAATCCTCCTGGTCAATTTCCTCCCCAGCGCCAGCAACACCCATATCCTCCTCATCCTGGTGTACTTCAACACTGACATCTTCAATCTGACTATCAGGAACTGGACTGCGGGTGCTCCTTCCAGCACTTGCAGGGGGCGTGCAAATGGTGGAAGGCGCATGCTCTTCACGTCCAGTGTTGGGAAGGTCAGGCATCGCAACCGACACAATTGGACTCTCCTTGTGGATTTGGGATTTCGAAGAATGCACAGTTCTTTGCTGTGCAGCTTTTGCCAGCTTGAGTCTTTTCATTTTTCTAGCGAGAGGCTGAGTGCTTCCATCCTCATGTGAAGCTGAACCACTAGCCATGAACATAGGCCAGGGCCTCAGCCGTTCCTTGCCACTCCGTGTGGTAAATGGCATATTGGCAAGTTTACGCTTCTCCGACGACAATTTTATTTTAGGTTTTGGAGTCCTTTTTTTACTGATATTTGGTGTTTTGGATTTGACATGCTCTGTACTATGACATTGGGCATCGGCCTTGGCAGACGACGTTGCTGGCATTTCATCGTCTCGACCATGACTAGTGGCAGCAGCTTCAGCACGAGGTGGAAGTGGATCTTGATCTTTCCCTAATTTTGGAACCTCAACATTTTTGTTCTCCATATTTTAATAGGCACAACTAAAAGGCACCTCAGGTAAACAATGGAGATGGATGGATTGGATACTAGTATACAATTATGGACGGGCTGCCGAGTGCCGACACAGAGGTAGCCACAGCCGTGAACTACCGCACTGTACTGTGTCTGCTGCTAATATATAGACTGGTTGATAAAGAGATAGTATACTCGTAACTAGTATGTATGTATAAAGAAAGAAAAAAAAACCACGGTTAGGTGGTATATACAATTATGGACGGGCTGCCGAGTGCCGACACAGAGGTAGCCACAGCCGTGAACTACCGCACTGTACTGTGTCTGCTGCTAATATATAGACTGGTTGATAAAGAGATAGTATACTCGTAACTAGTATGTATGTATAAAGAAAGAAAAAAAAACCACGGTTAGGTGGTATATACAATTATGGACGGGCTGCCGAGTGCCGACACAGAGGTAGCCACAGCCGTGAACTACCGCACTGTACTGTGTCTGCTGCTAATATAGACTGGTTGATAAAGAGATAGTATACTCGTAACTAGTATGTATGTATAAAGAAAGAAAAAAAAACCACGGTTAGGTGGTATATACAATTATGGACGGGCTGCCGAGTGCCGACACAGAGGTAGCCACAGCCGTGAACTACCGCACTGTACTGTGTCTGCTGCTAATATATAGACTGGTTGATAAAGAGATAGTATACTCGTAACTAGTATGTATGTATAAAGAAAGAAAAAAAAACCACGGTTAGGTGGTATATACAATTATGGACGGGCTGCCGAGTGCCGACACAGAGGTAGCCACAGCCGTGAACTACCGCACTGTACTGTGTCTGCTGCTAATATAGACTGGTTGATAAAGAGATAGTATACTCGTAACTAGTATGTATGTATAAAGAAAGAAAAAAAAACCACGGTTAGGTGGTATATACAATTATGGACGGGCTGCCGAGTGCCGACACAGAGGTAGCCACAGCCGTGAACTACCGCACTGTACTGTGTCTGCTGCTAATATATAGACTGGTTGATAAAGAGATAGTATACTCGTAACTAGTATGTATGTATAAAGAAAGAAAAAAAAAACACGGTTAGGTGGTATATACAATTATGGACGGGCTGCCGAGTGCCGACACAGAGGTAGCCACAGCCGTGAACTACCGCACTGTACTGTGTCTGCTGCTAATATATAGACTGGTTGATAAAGAGATAGTATACTCGTAACTAGTATGTATGTATAAAGAAAGAAAAAAAAACCACGGTTAGGTGGTATATACAATTATGGACGGGCTGCCGAGTGCCGACACAGAGGTAGCCACAGCCGTGAACTACCGCACTGTACTGTGTCTGCTGCTAATATAGACTGGTTGATAAAGAGATAGTATACTCGTAACTAGTATGTATGTATAAAGAAAGAAAAAAAAAACACGGTTAGGTGGTATATACAATTATGGACGGGCTGCCGAGTGCCGACACAGAGGTAGCCACAGCCGTGAACTACCGCACTGTACTGTGTCTGCTGCTAATATATAGACTGGTTGATAAAGAGATAGTATACTCGTAACTAGTATGTATGTATAAAGAAAGAAAAAAAAACCACGGTTAGGTGGTATATACAATTATGGACGGGCTGCCGAGTGCCGACACAGAGGTAGCCACAGCCGTGAACTACCGCACTGTACTGTGTCTGCTGCTAATATAGACTGGTTGATAAAGAGATAGTATACTCGTAACTAGTATGTATGTATAAAGAAAGAAAAAAAAACCACGGTTAGGTGGTATATACAATTATGGACGGGCTGCCGAGTGCCGACACAGAGGTAGCCACAGCCGTGAACTACCGCACTGTACTGTGTCTGCTGCTAATATAGACTGGTTGATAAAGAGATAGTATACTCGTAACTAGTATGTATGTATAAAGAAAGAAAAAAAAACCACGGTTAGGTGGTATATACAATTATGGACGGGCTGCCGAGTGCCGACACAGAGGTAGCCACAGCCGTGAACTACCGCACTGTACTGTGTCTGCTGCTAATATATAGACTGGTTGATAAAGAGATAGTATACTACTAATATTATATATACTGGTGGTCAGGTCACTGGTCACTAGTCACACTGGCAGTGGCACTCCTGCAGCAAAAGTGTGCACTGTTTAATTTTAATATAATATTATGTACTCCTGGCTCCTGCTATAACCTATAACTGGCACTGCAGTAGTGCTCCCCAGTCTCCCCCACAATTATAAGCTGTGTGAGCTGAGCAGTCAGACAGATATATAATATATATAGATGATGCAGCACACTGGCCTGAGCCTGAGCAGTGCACACAGATATGGTATGTGACTGACTGAGTCACTGTGTGTATCGCTTTTTTCAGGCAGAGAACGGATATATTAAATAAACTGCACTGTGTGTCTGGTGGTCACTCACTATATAATATATTATGTACTCCTGGCTCCTGCTATAACCTATAACTGGCACTGCAGTAGTGCTCCCCAGTCTCCCCCACAATTATAAGCTGTGTGAGCTGAGCAGTCAGACAGATATATATAATATTATATATAGATAATAGATGATGCAGCACACTGGCCTGAGCCTGAGCAGTGCACACAGATATGGTATGTGACTGAGTCACTGTGTGCTGTGTATCGCTTTTTTCAGGCAGAGAACGGATTATAAATAAAACTGGTGGTCACTGGTCACTATCAGCAAAACTCTGCACTGTACTGAGTACTCCTAATGCTCCCCAAAATTAGTAAATCAAGTGTCTCTCTAATCTATTCTAAACGGAGAGGACGCCAGCCACGTCCTCTCCCTATCAATCTCAATGCACGTGTGAAAATGGCGGCGACGCGCGGCTCCTTATATAGAATCCGAGTCTCGCGATAGAATCCGAGCCTCGCGAGAATCCGACAGCGTCATGATGACGTTCGGGCGCGCTCGGGTTAACCGAGCAAGGCGGGAAGATCCGAGTCGCTCGGACCCGTGAAAAAAAACATGAAGTTCTGGCGGGTTCGGATTCAGAGAAACCGAACCCGCTCATCTCTAATAAATATGGGGGTAATTCCAAGTTGATCGCAACAGGAAATTTTTTAGCAGTTGGGCAAAACCATGTGCACTGCAGGGGGGCAGATATAACGTGCAGAGAGAGATAGATTTGGGTGTGGTGAGTTCAATCTGCAATCTAAATTGCAGTGTAAAAATAAAGCAGCCAGTATTTACCCTGCACAGAAACAAAATAACCCACCCAAATCTAACTCTCTCTGCAAATCTTATATCTGCCTCCCCTGCAGTGCACATGGTTTTGCCCAACTGCTAAAAAATTTTCCTGCTGCGATCTACGAATTACCCCCTATATTCCTAATTTTATATGGGAATGCGGACCAACCACATTTGCCATTAGTATATCTGATCCTGCGCATAGGCACACACGTATACACTTACATACATAGTCACACACAAAACACATACATATGATATACAGTCCAGTCACATGCAGTATATACAAATACAGTCACATACATACTGTACATAGTTAAACACTTATTCACATACATAGTCACACACTAATACACACATAAATACAGTAGATACTTATACACACACACAAACATACATTCATACATAGTCACACACATACATAAATACAGTCACAGACACACATACAGACTATATAGTATCCCCCCCAGCCCCCACATTACAGACAGGGTATGCTGACTGCATGTACTTTAGTAGCTCATTGTCCTCTCTCCCTCTCCTCCATGCTGCTGGGCTGCCTGGCAGTGAGTGTTGTGTTGTCCCACCCCCGTGCTTCCACTCCGTCCATGACCCTAGCCCAATGCAGGGCAGTCTAGTCCTGTGCCTTGACCCCCACCACCTTCCCATAATCTGGCTCTGACTGTACCTGGTGACTGTCTGTAACTGCCGATGCCAGTGTCCAGCGGCACAGCTCCGCACTAGTGATCAATCAGACTCAAAGTAAACTACAGCTCCTAGCAGCCATTGGTGCCGGGAGCTCCCAGCAACAAGGGCTGCTGGGAGCTGTAGTTTATGTTGTGTCTGAATACAAGCGAATTGCAGTGCACTGCTGCCGGACACTGGCGCCGGCACCAACAGACAGTCACCAAGTCTAACAGTACCACTTGGTTCTACCCCCTGGCCATGGATGGCACAGCCGGCCGGCGCCCCCTCCTTGCCTGGCGCCCCTGGCGAGTGCCATCCTGGCCAATAGGTAGATACACCCCTGGTCACAGGCATTAACTGCACTCTGGAAGGGCAGTCACTGACAGTCATCCATGGCTATCAGTGAGTGCTCTCCCTGGGTAATGCCTGTGACACTCAGCACCCAGTATCTTCCCTTTCATCTGTCAGTATTTGGGTCTAAGGAAGCCAATCTCAAAGTGGCTCAACTTAAAATGAATACATTTTATTTGTACAGTCGTATATGCAAGTTCTCATTTGTTGTGTATAAGTTACCAGGGTAATTACATAAGGGAGAAAAGGGTGATTTTTTAAATTAAATTAAGTGACCTCACCTTGCCCACAAACCTTCCACATTGCTGGTACCCATGCACTGGGAACCCTACAGATACTAAACCCAGCAGCTCTGCTGCAGGAAACACCGCTGAGTGGCAATAGATACGCCCATAGGTGGATCTAGACACGCCCTTTGGGTGGTACATGACACGCCCCCTCAACAGCACGCTACACATTCTGTTACCACTTGCAATCTCCCTGAAAGTTGTTTTCAAAAGTAGGCAAGTATGCTTAACACCCAGGTGGGGTTCATCTGCACTAGAGCAGGTAAGTTATGTAAACTTAGCTCAGTCAGTGGCCTAGCCGAGGGGGTGGGGGGGGAGGCGGCAGGTTAAGCGAGTAGTGCTTTCCTATAACTGTTGTCTTCCTTATCACTTTCAGGGTGTAATGCAGTAAGGGAGTGAGGAAAATGAACTGATGTATGCAGAAGGTAGTCAGTTTGGGCCAGGTTAAATGCACGACTTAGACAGTCATTAAGGGAAGTGTATAGTCTCTCAAACGTTATAGACAAAAATAGGATTTTAATTACCTACCGGTAAACCCTTTTCCGTCCGTAGAGGATACTGGGATCCATTTAGTACCATGGGATAAAAATAGGTCCACCAGGAGCCATGGGCACTTTAAGAATTTGATAGTGTGGGTTGGCTCCTCCCTCTATGCCCCTCCTACCAGACTCAGTCTAGGAAACTGTGCCCGAGGAGACAGGCATACTTTGAGGGAAGGATAGATAGTGGTGAGATTCCGAACCAGCACACACAACAAGAGGAAAGCCAAGCTAACCAAACTTGAAACAGGAACAGCAACGGCTGAACCAACATTACTTAACCAAGTAACAGTGCAGGAAGAACGAAGCACTGGGTGGGTGCCCAGTATCCTCTATGGACTACGAGAAAAGGATTTACCAGTAGGTAATTAAAATCCTATTTTCTCTTACATCCTAGAGGATACTGGGGTCCATTTAGTACCATGGGGATGTACCAAAGCTCCCAAACTGGGTGGGAGAATGCTGAGGTTCCTGCAGAACTGATTGACCAAACTGAAGGTCATCAGAGGCCAAAGTATTGAACTTGTAGAACTTAGAAAACATGTTCGAACCTGACCAAGTAGCTGCTCGGCAGAGCTGTAAAGCCGAGACACCCCAGGCAGCCACCCAGGAAGTACCCACCGACCTAATAGAGTGGGCCTAAACAGATTTTGGACACAGCAAACTTGCCGTGGAATAAGCATGCTGGATAGTAAGTCTGATCCAGTGTGCAATTGTCTGCTTTGAATCAGGACGTCCAATCTTATTGGGATCATAAAGAACAATCAGCGAGTCCGTCTTTCTGTGATGAGCTGTTCTTTTCACATACACCTTCAAAGCCCTCACAACATACAAAGACTTTGAAGTAGCAGAGGTGTCGGTGACAACCGGAACCACAATAGGTTGGTTGATGTGAAATGCAGACACCACTTTAGGAAGAAATTGCGGCCGAGTTCTGAGTTCAGCTCTGTCCTCATGGAAAATTAAATAGGGACTTTTGCAAGACAAAGCCCCCAGCTCTGACACACGTCTTGCTGAAGCCAAGGCCAACAGTGTGACGGTCTTCCACGTAAGATATTTTATGTCCACCTCCTGTAACTGTTCAAACCAGTCCGATTGGAGGAACTGCAGCACCACATAGAGATCCCAAGGTGCCGTGGGAGGCACAAAGGGAGGTTGGATGTGCAGAACACCTTTCAAGAACGTCTGGACCTCAGAGAGAGAAGCCAATTGTTTCTGAAAGAAAATGGACAAGGCCGAAATCTGGATTTTTATGGAGCCCAGACGCAGGCCCACATCCACGCCTGCCTGCAGAAAAAGCAGGAAATGTCCCAGATGAATTTCCACCGCAGAATAATTTCTGCCCTCACACCAAGAAATGTATTTCTTCCAAATACGATGGTAATGCTTAGATGTTACCCTCTTCCTGGCTTGGATCATAGTCAGGATAACCTTGATAGGGATCCCTCTCCTGGCTAGAATTAGCCGTTCAACTTCCATGCCATCAAACGTAGCCACGGTAAGTCCTGATAGACGAACGGGCCCTGTTGCAGAAGATCCTTGCAAAGAGGTAGAGGCCACGGATCTTCGAGGAGCAGCTCCAGAAGGTCCACATACCAGGCCCTTCTTGGCTAGTCCGGAGCAATGAGGATTGCTTGAACCTTTTCCCTTTTTATTTGTATTAGAATTCTTGGGATCAGAGGAAGTGGAGGAAACACGTACACCATCTGATAGATAGATATCGCCACCGCTTGTGGGTTTCTCTCGACCTGGAACAATACCGCCTGAGCTTCTTGTTGAGACGAGAGGCCATCATGCCGATCTGTGGCTATCCCCATAGACTTATCAAGCACCTAAATAATTCCGGGTGAAGGCCCCACTCCCCCGATGCAGGTCGTGTCTGCTGAGGAAGTCTGCTTCCCAGCTGTCTACTCCCGGAATGAAGACTGCTGACAACGCCACAGCGTTTCTTTCTGCCCAGAGGAGACTTCTTGACATCTCTGACATTGCTGCTCTGCTTTTTGTTCCGCCCTATCGGTTTATGTACTTTACTGCTGTCACATTGTCCGACTGGACCTGAATTGCCCGATCTTGAAGAAGATGCGAGGCCTGCAGAAGGGCATTGTATATAGTTCCAGAATGTTGATTGGAAGGAAGACTTCCTGACTTGACCATCTTCCCTGAAACTGCACCCCCTGAGTGACTGCTCCCCAACCTCTGAGGCTTGCTTCTGTGGTTAACAGAATCCAGTTCTGAATTCCGAACATCTGTCCTGCAAAGAGGTGTTAGGCGCCGTGGTCCGCGATGTCCTCGCGGCCCGGCGCCTAGCAACTAGGGACGCCGAGCGTGCTAGCCGCCGGGTCCCTAGCAACTAGGGACGCCATGCGCGCTGAGCCGCCGGCTCCCTAGCAACGCTGGGACGCCGGGCGCGCTGAGCCGCCTAGACCCTAGCAACGGGGACGCCACGGGCGGACCGCGCTCCCCGTTGCAGGGTCAATCAAGTTAACCACACATACACTTGTCTTGGCATTTATGCTAATCAGGCTCTGAACATCTGATTGGAGGACTCCCTGTTAAATACCTTCTCAGTGCTTCACACAGACGCCGGTAATAGCTTCCTGCATGCTGCTTAGGTTTGCTGAACGTCTGTTCCAGTCCTGCTGTGTCCGGTCATTCCTGTCCTCAGAGTTCCTGAATCTTGGAGTTGTCATCTCATCCCAAGGAGTCTTCTGGTCCTCAATTGCCCGCAATAGTCGCCAGAGGATCTCGTGTGGTTTTCGTGAGTTGCGGCTCTGCCGCGTGCTGCGGCCTAGCCCGCTTCATTTTGTATTCTGTTTCGGAGCATTTGCGGAGGTTTCCGCTTCCACAAGTCCTCTCCGGAACTCGGCGGTGCCGGGTAGGAGAGTGGACAAGTGGGTATTTTGGTTGTCCTTTTCCCTGGCGGTTTTCCGCACATATTCTAGTTTTAGGTTAGTTTGTAGCCCCTGGCTTTGTTGTTTAGTTAGAGGGCCCCTTGTTATCACCCTGTCTCGGATTTCTCTTTGTCTCCCATTAAGACCTGAGGGGGCATCGGAGTTGGGCAGACGTAATCCGCCCTTCAAACGCGGCTGCCATGGGCTCAAGCAACCATAGTCTCGCAAGAGATTTCTGACAGCACGGGCGAGACAACGGAGTTAGGGCGCCAGGGGCTATTCCCGTTCCCGCTCCCTTTCCCAGCATTACGTTCCAGTGCTCAGGTCCTTGCTATAAGATCTCCCCAGACCAGAGTGCTGGAATCATAACATTATTACCGGCCATACCAAAACTTAAAATTAAACGGGGTTTAATTTTTTCTCATTCTGTTTTTGTGAGAGTTTATCGGCCTCATGAATCCGACAGGTTTAGGGCCAAATCCCGGTCAGCTCTTAGTCAACCAGATTCAAGAACTTACTCAGATGGTTCAGGATCTTTCTCTTCGGGTGAGATCGCAGGAAGATCTTTTGCGAGCCTCCCCGAAGGTAGTCCCTGAACCAAAGATGCATTTGCCCGACCGTTTTTTCCGGTGACAGAAAATATTTTTTTAATTTTAAAGAAGCCTGTAAGCTTTATTTTCGTTTAAGACCTACATCCTCTGGTACCGAATCTCAGCGGGTTGGGATTATTATTTCTTTACTCCAGGGGGATCCTCAGACCTGGGCATTTGGTTTAAAAGCTGAGGATCCTGCGTTGTTATCTGTAGACGCCTTTTTTAAGTCATTAGGGCTCTTGTATGATGACCCAGATAGAGAGGCGTCCGCTGAGAGTCATCTGCGCGCTCTCAAACAAGGTAGAAATCCAGCGGAGGTTTATTGTACCGAGTTTCGCCGTTGGTCGAACGACTGTGGCTGGAATGACCCGGCCCTGCGCAGTCAGTTTCGCCTCGGTTTATCTGAATTTATTAAAGACAGTCTCCTCCAGTACCCCGCTCCTGAGACTCTCGATAAACTCATGGAGCTTGCTATAAAGATTGATCGTCGTCTCCGAGAGCGGAGGCCTGAAAGAGGAACAACTGTAAGGTCTAGTCCTTGTGTTTATACCTTCCCAGAGGACGTCGAGGAGCCCATGCAGATAGGTCTCTCCCGGCTGTCTCCTGAGGAAAGAACCAGAAGACAAAAATCCGGTCTTTGTTTGTACTGTGGGTATAAGGGACATTTTGCTCGTAACTGCCCGAACAAGTCGGGAAACGCTCTGACCAGGTGAATTTTGAGGGGGTTCACTTAGGTCTGCAGCTTATCTCCTCAAACAACTCTCTATTAGTCCCTGTTAAGGTTTCCTTTTGCAGCCTCAGTTCTTTGGTGTCGGCTTTTGTCGACAGTGGAGCTGCAGGAAACCTTATGGATTTAACTTGGGCTAAGGCCTTAGGCATTCCACATTTACCGTTAGATAGATGTATCACCATGCACGGCTTAGATGGGGGTCCGCTTTCCAATGGGGTAATTACTCACCGTACACCTCCAGTAGTACTTACAGTAGGAGCCTTACATTCTGAAGATATTGAATTCTACCTTACAAATTGCCCGGCAGTTCCTGTTGTTTTGGGTCACCCTTGGCTTGCCTTTCATAATCCCACCATTGATTGGCGGTCCGGGGAGATTTCCCAATGGGGTACTTTTTGTGTTAAAGAATGTATTTCGTATCCAGTCAGAGTTGCAGCGGTCATCCCAGAGCTCATTCCTGTGGAATACCAGGAGTTTGCCGATGTCTACTCCAAAGGCAATGTGGACATTCTGCCTCCCCATCGGCCCTATGATTGTGCAATTAAGCTAGTTCCAGGTGCCACTTTGCCTAAGGGGAGATTATATGCCTTGTCTGGGCCAGAAACCACGGCCATGAATAAATAATTAGAATTTACTTACCGATAATTCTATTTCTCATAGTCCGTAGTGGATGCTGGGGACTCCGAAAGGACCATGGGGAATAGCGGCTCCGCAGGAGACTGGGCACAAAAGTAAAAAGCTTTAGGACTACCTGGTGTGCACTGGCTCCTCCCCCTATGACCCTCCTCCAAGCCTCAGTTAGGATACTGTGCCCGGACGAGCGTACACAATAAGGAAGGATTTTGAATCCCGGGTAAGACTCATACCAGCCACACCAATCACACCGTACAACTTGTGATCTGAACCCAGTTAACAGCATGATAACAGAAGGAGCCTCTGAAAAGATGGCTCACAACAACAATAACCCGATTTTTGTAACAATAACTATGTACAAGTAATGCAGACAATCCGCACTTGGGATGGGCGCCCAGCATCCACTACGGACTATGAGAAATAGAATTATCGGTAAGTAAATTCTTATTTTCTCTAACGTCCTAGTGGATGCTGGGGACTCCGAAAGGACCATGGGGATTATACCAAAGCTCCCAAACGGGCGGGAGAGTGCGGATGACTCTGCAGCACCGAATGAGAGAACTCCAGGTCCTCCTCAGCCAGGGTATCAAATTTGTAGAATTTAGCAAACGTGTTTGCCCCTGACCAAGTAGCTGCTCGGCAAAGTTGTAAAGCCGAGACCCCTCGGGCAGCCGCCCAAGATGAGCCCACTTTCCGTGTGGAATGGGCTTTTACAGATTTTGGCTGTGGCAGGCCTGCCACAGAATGTGCAAGCTGAATTGTACTACAAATCCAACGAGTAATCGTCTGCTTAGAAGCAGGAGCACCCAGCTTGTTGGGTGCATACAGGATAAACAGCGAATCAGATTTTCTGACTCCAGCCGTCCTGGAAACATATATTTTCAGGGCCCTGACTACGTCCAGCAACTTGGAATCCTCCAAGTCCCTAGTAGCCGCAGGCACTACAATAGGCTGGTTTAAGTGAAAAGCTGAAACCACCTTAGGGAGAAATTGAGGACGAGTCCTCAATTCTGCCCTGTCCGTATGAAAAATTAGGTAAGGGCTTTTATAGGATAAAGCCGCCAATTCTGAGACACACCTGGCTGAAGCCAGGGCTAACAGCATTACCACTTTCCATGTGAGATATTTTAAGTCCACAGTGGTGAGTGGTTCAAACCAATGTGATTTTAGGAATCCCAAAACTACATTGAGATCCCAAGGTGCCACTGGAGGCACAAAAGGAGGCTGTATATGCAGTACTCCCTTGACAAACGTCTGAACTTCAGGAACAGAAGCCAGTTCTTTTTGGAAGAATATTGACAGGGCCGAAATTTGAACCTTAATGGACCCTAATTTGAGGCCCATAGACAGTCCTGTTTGCAGGAAATGCAGGAAACGACCCAGTTGAAATTCCTCTGTAGGGGCCTTCCTGGCCTCGCACCACGCAACATATTTACGCCAAATACGGTGATAATGTTGTACGGTTACATCCTTCCTGGCTTTGATCAGGGTAGGAATGACTTCATCCGGAATGCCTTTTTCCTTCAGGATCCGGCGTTCAACCGCCATGCCGTCAAACGCAGCCGCGGTAAGTCTTGGAACAGACATGGTCCCTGCTGGAGCAGGTGGTTTCTTAGAGGTAGAGGCCACGGGTCTTCCGTGAGCATCTCTTGAATTTCCGGGTACCAAGTCCTTCTTGGCCAATCCGGAGCCACGAGTATAGTCTTTACTCCTCTCATTCTTATGATTCTCAGTACATTTGGTATGAGAGGAAGAGGAGGGAACACATACACTGACTGGTACACCCACGGTGTTACCAGAGCGTCCACAGCTATTGCCTGAGGGTCCCTTGACCTGGCGCAATATCTGTCCAGTTTTTTGTTGAGGCGGGACGCCATCATGTCCACCTTTGGTTTTTCCCAACGGTTCACAATCATGTGGAAGACTTCTGGGTGAAGTCCCCACTCCCCCGGGTGAAGATCGTGTCTGCTGAGGAAGTCTGCTTCCCAGTTGTCCACTCCCGGAATGAACACTGCTGACAGTGCTATCACATGATTCTCCGCCCAGCGAAGAATCCTTGCCACTTCCATCATTGCCCTCCTGCTTCTTGTGCCGCCCTGTCTGTTTTCGTGGGCGACTGCCGTGATGTTGTCCGACTGGATCAACACCGGCTGACCCTGAAGCAGAGGTCTTGCCTGACTTAGGGCATTGTAAATGGCCCTTAGTTCTAGAGATGAGCGGGTTCGATTTCTCTGAATCCGAACCCGCCAGAACTTCATGTTTTTTTTCACGGGTCCGAGCGACTCGGATCTTCCCGCCTTGCTCGGTTAACCCGAGCGCGCCCGAACGTCATCATGACGCTGTCGGATTCTCGCGAGGCTCGGATTCTATCGCGAGACTCGGATTCTATATAAGGAGCCGCGCGTCGCCGCCATTTTCACACGTGCATTGAGATTGATAGGGAGAGGACGTGGCTGGCGTCCTCTCCGTTTAGAATTAGAATAGATTAGAGAGACACTTGATTTACTAATTTTGGGGAGCATTAGGAGTACTCAGTAGTGTACAGTGCAGAGTTTTGCTGATAGTGACCAGTGACCACCACTTTTATTTATAATCCGTTCTCTGCCTGAAAAAAGCGATACACAGCACACAGTGACTCAGTCACATACCATATCTGTGTGCACTGCTCAGGCTCAGGCCAGTGTGCTGCATCATCTATATATATTATATATCTGTCTGACTGCTCAGCTCACACAGCTTATAATTGTGGGGGAGACTGGGGAGCACTACTGCAGTGCCAGTTATAGGTTATAGCAGGAGCCAGGAGTACATAATATTATATTAAAATTAAACAGTGCACACTTTTGCTGCAGGAGTGCCACTGCCAGTGTGACTAGTGACCAGTGACCTGACCACCAGTATATAATATTAGTAGTATACTATCTCTTTATCAACCAGTCTATATTAGCAGCAGACACAGTACAGTGCGGTAGTTCACGGCTGTGGCTACCTCTGTGTCGGCACTCGGCAGCCCGTCCATAATTGTATATACCAGTGACCTAACCGTGGTTTTTTTTTCTTTCTTTATACATACATACTAGTTACGAGTATACTATCTCTTTATCAACCAGTCTATATATTAGCAGCAGACACAGTACAGTGCGGTAGTTCACGGCTGTGGCTACCTCTGTGTCGGCACTCGGCAGCCCGTCCATAATTGTATATACCACCTAACCGTGGTTTTTTTTTCTTTCTTTATACATACATACTAGTTACGAGTATACTATCTCTTTATCAACCAGTCTATATATTAGCAGCAGACACAGTACAGTGCGGTAGTTCACGGCTGTGGCTACCTCTGTGTCGGCACTCGGCAGCCCGTCCATAATTGTATATACCCCCTAACCGTGGTTTTTTTTTTTTTCTTTATACATACATACTAGTTACGAGTATACTATCTCTTTATCAACCAGTCTATATATTAGCAGCAGACACAGTACAGTGCGGTAGTTCACGGCTGTGGCTACCTCTGTGTCGGCACTCGGCAGCCCGTCCATAATTGTATATACCAGTGACCTAACCGTGGTTTTTTTTTTCTTTCTTTATACATACATACTAGTTACGAGTATACTATCTCTTTATCAACCAGTCTATATATTAGCAACAGACACAGTACAGTGCGGTAGTTCACGGCTGTGGCTACCTCTGTGTCGGCACTCGGCAGCCCGTCCATAATTGTATATACCACCTAACCGTGGTTTTTTTTTCTTTCTTTATACATACATACTAGTTACGAGTATACTATCTCTTTATCAACCAGTCTATATATTAGCAGCAGACACAGTACAGTGCGGTAGTTCACGGCTGTGGCTACCTCTGTGTCGGCACTCGGCAGCCCGTCCATAATTGTATATACCACCTAACCGTGGTTTTTTTTTCTTTCTTTATACATACATACTAGTTACGAGTATACTATCTCTTTATCAACCAGTCTATATATTAGCAGCAGACACAGTACAGTGCGGTAGTTCACGGCTGTGGCTACCTCTGTGTCGGCACTCGGCAGCCCGTCCATAATTGTATATACCACCTAACCGTGGTTTTTTTTTCTTTCTTTATACATACATACTAGTTACGAGTATACTATCTCTTTATCAACCAGTCTATATATTAGCAGCAGACACAGTACAGTGCGGTAGTTCACGGCTGTGGCTACCTCTGTGTCGGCACTCGGCAGCCCGTCCATAATTGTATATACCACCTAACCGTGTTTTTTTTTTCTTTCTTTATACATACATACTAGTTACGAGTATACTATCTCTTTATCAACCAGTCTATATATTAGCAGCAGACACAGTACAGTGCGGTAGTTCACGGCTGTGGCTACCTCTGTGTCGGCACTCGGCAGCCCGTCCATAATTGTATATACCACCTAACCGTGGTTTTTTTTTCTTTCTTTATACATACATACTAGTTACGAGTATACTATCTCTTTATCAACCAGTCTATATATTAGCAGCAGACACAGTACAGTGCGGTAGTTCACGGCTGTGGCTACCTCTGTGTCGGCACTCGGCAGCCCGTCCATAATTGTATATACCACCTAACCGTGGTTTTTTTTCTTTCTTTATACATACATACTAGTTACGAGTATACTATCTCTTTATCAACCAGTCTATATATTAGCAGCAGACACAGTACAGTGCGGTAGTTCACGGCTGTGGCTACCTCTGTGTCGGCACTCGGCAGCCCGTCCATAATTGTATACTAGTATCCAATCCATCCATCTCCATTGTTTACCTGAGGTGCCTTTTAGTTGTGCCTATTAAAATATGGAGAACAAAAATGTTGAGGTTCCAAAATTAGGGAAAGATCAAGATCCACTTCCACCTCGTGCTGAAGCTGCTGCCACTAGTCATGGCCGAGACGATGAAATGCCAGCAACGTCGTCTGCCAAGGCCGATGCCCAATGGCATAGTACAGAGCATGTCAAAACCAAAACACCAAATATCAGTAAAAAAAGGACTCCAAAACCTAAAATAAAATTGTCGGAGGAGAAGCGCAAACTTGCCAATATGCCATTTACCACACGGAGTGGCAAGGAACGGCTGAGGCCCTGGCCTATGTTCATGGCTAGTGGTTCAGCTTCACATGAGGATGGAAGCACTCAGCCTCTCGCTAGAAAACTGAAAAGACTCAAGCTGGCAAAAGCACCGCAAAGAACTGTGCGTTCTTTGAAATCCCAAATCCACAAGGAGAGTCCAATTGTGTCGGTTGCGATGCCTGACCTTCCCAACACTGGACGTGAAGAGCATGCGCCTTCCACCATTTGCACGCCCCCTGCAAGTGCTGGAAGGAGCACCCGCAGTCCAGTTCCTGATAGTCAGATTGAAGATGTCAGTGTTGAAGTACACCAGGATGAGGAGGATATGGGTGTTGCTGGCGCTGGGGAGGAAATTGACCAGGAGGATTCTGATGGTGAGGTGGTTTGTTTAAGTCAGGCACCCGGGGAGACACCTGTTGTCCGTGGGAGGAATATGGCCGTTGACATGCCAGGTGAAAATACCAAAAAAATCAGCTCTTCGGTGTGGAGGTATTTCACCAGAAATGCGGACAACAGGTGTCAAGCCGTGTGTTCCCTTTGTCAAGCTGTAATAAGTAGGGGTAAGGACGTTAACCACCTCGGAACATCCTCCCTTATACGTCACCTGCAGCGCATTCATAATAAGTCAGTGACAAGTTCAAAAACTTTGGGTGACAGCGGAAGCAGTCCACTGACCAGTAAATCCCTTCCTCTTGTAACCAAGCTCACGCAAACCACCCCACCAACTCCCTCAGTGTCAATTTCCTCCTTCCCCAGGAATGCCAATAGTCCTGCAGGCCATGTCACTGGCAATTCTGACGAGTCCTCTCCTGCCTGGGATTCCTCCGATGCATCCTTGCGTGTAACGCCTACTGCTGCTGGCGCTGCTGTTGTTGCCGCTGGGAGTCGATGGTCATCCCAGAGGGGAAGTCGTAAGCCCACTTGTACTACTTCCAGTAAGCAATTGACTGTTCAACAGTCCTTTGCGAGGAAGATGAAATATCACAGCAGTCATCCTACTGCAAAGCGGATAACTGAGGCCTTGGCATCCTGGGTGGTAAAAAACGTGGTTCCGGTATCCATCATTACTGCAGAGCCAACTAGAGACTTGTTGGAGGTACTGTGTCCCCGGTACCAAATACCACCTAGGTTCCATTTCTCTAGGCAGGCGATACCGAAAATGTACACAGACCTCAGAAAAAGAGTCACCAGTGTCCTAAAAAATGCAGCTGTACCCAATGTCCACTTAACCACGGACATGTGGACAAGTGGAGCAGGGCAGGGTCAGGACTATATGACTGTGACAGCCCACTGGGTAGATGTATGGACTCCCGCCGCAAGAACAGCAGCGGCGGCACCAGTAGCAGCATCTCGCAAACGCCAACTCTTTCCTAGGCAGGCTACGCTTTGTATCACCGCTTTCCAGAATACGCACACAGCTGAAAACCTCTTACGGCAACTGAGGAAGATCATCGCGGAATGGCTTACCCCAATTGGACTCTCCTGTGGATTTGTGGCATCGGACAACGCCAGCAATATTGTGTGTGCATTAAATCTGGGCCAATTCCAGCACGTCCCATGTTTTGCACATACCTTGAATTTGGTGGTGCAGAATTTTTTAAAAAACGACAGGGGCGTGCAAGAGATGCTGTCGGTGGCCAGAAGAATTGCGGGACACTTTCGGCGTACAGGCACCACGTACAGAAAACTGGAGCACCACCAAAAACTACTGAACCTGCCCTGCCATCATCTGAAGCAAGAAGTGGTAACGAGGTGGAATTCAACCCTCTATATGCTTCAGAGGTTGGAGGAGCAGCAAAAGGCCATTCAAGCCTATACAATTGAGCACGATATAGTAGGTGGAATGCACCTGTCTCAAGTGCAGTGGAGAATGATTTCAACGTTGTGCAAGGTTCTGATGCCCTTTGAACTTGCCACACGTGAAGTCAGTTCAGACACTGCCAGCCTGAGTCAGGTCATTCCCCTCATCAGGCTTTTGCAGAAGAAGCTGGAGGCATTGAAGGAGGAGCTAACACGGAGCGATTCCGCTAGGCATGTGGGACTTGTGGATGCAGCCCTTAATTCGCTTAACAAGGATTCACGGGTGGTCAATCTGTTGAAATCAGAGCACTACATTTTGGCCACCGTGCTCGATCCTAGATTTAAAGCCTACCTTGGATCTCTCTTTCCGGCAGACACAGGTCTGCTGGGGTTGAAAGACCTGCTGGTGACAAAATTGTCAAGTCAAGCGGAACGCGACCTGTCAACATCTCCTCCTTCACATTCTCCCGCAACTGGGGGTGCGAGGAAAAGGCTCAGAATTCCGAGCCCACCCGCTGGCGGTGATGCAGGGCAGTCTGGAGCGACTGCTGATGCTGACATCTGGTCCGGACTGAAGGACCTGACAACGATTACGGACATGTCGTCTACTGTCACTGCATATGATTCTCTCAACATTGATAGAATGGTGGAGGATTATATGAGTGACCGCATCCAAGTAGGCACGTCACACAGTCCGTACTTATACTGGCAGGAAAAAGAGGCAATTTGGAGGCCCTTGCACAAACTGGCTTTATTCTACCTAAGTTGCCCTCCCACAAGTGTGTACTCCGAAAGAGTGTTTAGTGCCGCCGCTCACCTTGTCAGCAATCGGCGTACGAGGTTACATCCAGAAAATGTGGAGAAGATGATGTTCATTAAAATGAATTATAATCAATTCCTCCGCGGAGACATTGACCAGCAGCAATTGCCTCCACAAAGTACACAGGGAGCTGAGATGGTGGATTCCAGTGGGGACGAATTGATAATCTGTGAGGAGGGGGATGTACACGGTGATATATCGGAGGGTGAAGATGAGGTGGACATCTTGCCTCTGTAGAGCCAGTTTGTGCAAGGAGAGATTAATTGCTTCTTTTTTGGGGGGGGTCCAAACCAACCCGTCATATCAGTCACAGTCGTGTGGAAGACCCTGTCACTGAAATGATGGGTTGGTTAAAGTGTGCATGTCCTGTTTTGTTTATACAACATAAGGGTGGGTGGGAGGGCCCAAGGACAATTCCATCTTGCACCTCTTTTTTCTTTTCTTTTTCTTTGCATCATGTGCTGATTGGGGAGGGTTTTTTGGAAGGGACATCCTGCGTGACACTGCAGTGCCACTCCTAGATGGGCCCGGTGTTTGTGTCGGCCACTAGGGTCGCTAATCTTACTCACACAGTCAGCTACCTCATTGCGCCTCTTTTTTTCTTTGCGTCATGTGCTGTTTGGGGAGGGTTTTTTGGAAGGGACATCCTGCGTGACACTGCAGTGCCACTCCTAGATGGGCCCGGTGTTTGTGTCGGCCACTAGGGTCGCTAATCTTACTCACACAGTCAGCTACCTCATTGCGCCTCTTTTTTTCTTTGCGTCATGTGCTGTTTGGGGAGGGTTTTTTGGAAGGGACATCCTGCGTGACACTGCAGTGCCACTCCTAGATGGGCCCGGTGTTTGTGTCGGCCACTAGGGTCGCTAATCTTACTCACACAGTCAGCTACCTCATTGCGCCTCTTTTTTTCTTTGCGTCATGTGCTGTTTGGGGAGGGTTTTTTGGAAGGGACATCCTGCGTGACACTGCAGTGCCACTCCTAGATGTGCCCGGTGTTTGTGTCGGCCACTAGGGTCGCTAATCTTACTCACACAGCTACCTCATTGCGCCTCTTTTTTTCTTTGCGTCATGTGCTGTTTGGGGAGGGTTTTTTGGAAGGGCCATCCTGCGTGACACTGCAGTGCCACTCCTAGATGGGCCCGGTGTTTGTGTCGGCCACTAGGGTCGCTAATCTTACTCACACAGCTACCTCATTGCGCCTCTTTTTTTCTTTGCGTCATGTGCTGTTTGGGGAGGGTTTTCTGGAAGGGACATCCTGCGTGACACTGCAGTGCCACTCCTAGATGGGCCCGGTGTTTGTGTCGGCCACTAGGGTCGCTTATCTTACTCACACAGCGACCTCGGTGCAAATTTTAGGACTAAAAATAATATTGTGAGGTGTGAGGTATTCAGAATAGACTGAAAATGAGTGTAAATTATGGTTTTTGAGGTTAATAATACTTTGGGATCAAAATGACCCCCAAATTCTATGATTTAAGCTGTTTTTTTAGTGTTTTTGGAAAAAAACACCCGAATCCAAAACACACCCGAATCCGCCAAAAAAAATTCGGTGAGGTTTTGCCAAAACGCGTTCGAACCCAAAACACGGCCGCGGAACCGAACCCAAAACCAAAACACAAAACCCGAAAAATTTCAGGCGCTCATCTCTACTTAGTTCCAGGATATTTATGTGAAGTGACGTTTCCATGCTTGACCACAAGCCCTGGAAATTTCTTCCCTGTGTGACTGCTCCCCAGCCTCTCAGGCTGGCATCCGTGGTCACCAGGACCCAATCCTGAATGCCGAATCTGCGGCCCTCTAGGAGATGAGCACTCTGTAACCACCACAGGAGAGACACCCTTGTCCTTGGAGACAGGGTTATCCGCTGATGCATTTGAAGATGCGATCCGGACCATTTGTCCAGCAGATCCCACTGAAAAGTTCTTGCGTGGAATCTGCCGAATGGAATCGCTTCGTAAGAAGCCACCATCTTTCCCAGGACCCTTGTGCATTGATGTACTGACACTTGGCCTGGTTT
The DNA here is from genome assembly GCF_028390025.1 of Pseudophryne corroboree. Taxonomy (NCBI): domain Eukaryota; kingdom Metazoa; phylum Chordata; class Amphibia; order Anura; family Myobatrachidae; genus Pseudophryne; species Pseudophryne corroboree. Next base: position 190,582,149 of record NC_086450.1, on the reverse strand, counting down.
TAGGAGGTTCCTGACTAGGTCGGATAACTCCCTGGCTTTCTCCTCCGGGAGAAACACCTTTTTCTGTACTGTGTCCAGAATCATCCCTAGGAACAGCAGACGTGTCGTCGGAATCAGCTGCGATTTTGGAATATTTAGAATCCATCCGTGCTGTCGTAGTACTACTTGAGATAGTGCTACTCCGACCTCTAACTGTTCTCTGGACCTTGCCCTTATCAGGAGATCGTCCAAGTAAGGGATAATTAAGACGCCTTTTCTTCGAAGAAGAATCATCATTTCGGCCATTACCTTGGTAAAGACCCGGGGTGCCGTGGACAATCTAAACGGCAACGTCTGAAACTGATAGTGACAGTTCTGTACCACAAACCTGAGGTACCCTTGGTGAGAAGGGCAAATTGGGACATGGAGGTAAGCATCCTTGATGTCCAGAGACACCATATAGTCCCCTTCTTCCAGGTTCGCTATCACTGCTCTGAGTGACTCCATCTTGAACTTGAACCTTTTTATGTAAGTGTTCAAGGATTTCAGATTTAAAATGGGTCTCACCGAGCCGTCCGGCTTCGGTACCACAAACAGCGTGGAATAATACCCCTTTCCCTGTTGTAGGAGGGGTACCTTGATTATCACCTGCTGGGAATACAGCTTGTGAATGGCTTCCAATACCGCCTCCCTGTCGGGGGGAGACGTTGGTAAAGCAGACTTCAGGAACCGGCGAGGGGAAGACGTCTCGAATTCCAATTTGTACCCCTGAGATACTACCTGCAGGATCCAGGGGTCCACTTGCGAGTGAGCCCACTGCGCGCTGAAATTCTTGAGACGGGCCCCCACCGTGCCTGAGTCCGCTTGTAAGGCCCCAGCGTCATGCTGAGGACTTGGCAGAAGCGGGGGAGGGCTTCTGTTCGTGGGAAGAGGCTGTCTGCTGCAGTCTTTTTCCCCTTCCTCTGCCCCGGGGCAGATATGAGTGGCCTTTTGCCCGCTTGCCCTTATGGGGACGAAAGGACTGAGCCTGAAAAGACGGTATCTTTTTCTGCTGCGAGGTGACTTGGGGTAAAAAGGTGGATTTTCCAGCCGTTGCCGTGGCCACCAGGTCCGATAGACCGACCCCAAATAACTCCTCCCCTTTATACGGCAATACTTCCATATGCCGTTTGGAATCCGCATCCCCTGACCACTGTCGCGTCCATAATCCTCTTCTGGCAGAAATGGACATCGCACTTACTCTTGATGCCAGAGTGCAAATATCCCTCTGTGCATCTCGCATATATAGAAATGCATCCTTTAAATGCTCTATAGTCAATAATATATTGTCCCTGTCCAGGGTATCAATATTTTCAGTCAGGGAATCCGACCAAGCCACCCCAGCACTGCACATCCAGGCTGAGGCGATTGCTGGTCGCAGTATAATACCAGTATGTGTGTATATACTTTTAAGGATATTTTTCCAGCTTCCTATCAGCTGGTTCCTTGAGGGCGGCCGTATCAGGGGACGGTAACGCCACTTGTTTTGATAAGCGTGTGAGCGCCTTATCTACGCTAGGGGGTGTTTCCCAACGCGCCCTAACCTCTGGCGGGAAAGGGTATAATGCCAATAACTTTTTAGAAATTAGCAGTTTTTTATCAGGGGAAACCCACGCTTCATCACACACCTCATTTAATTCATCTGATTCGGGAAAAACTACGGGTAGTTTTTTCACACCCCACATAATACCCTTTTTTGTGGTACTTGTAGTATCAGAAATGTTCAAAACCTCCTTCATTGCCGTGATCATGTAACGTGTGGCCCTACTGGAAAATACGTTTGTTTCCTCACCGTCGACACTGGAGTCAGTGTCCGTGTCTGTGCCTGTATCGACCTGAGGTAACGGGCGCTTTAGAGCCCCTGACGGTGTTTGAGACGCCTGTACAGGTATTACCTGATTTGCCGGCTGTCTCATGTCGTCAACAGTCTTTTGTAAAGTGCTGACACTATCACGTAATTCTTTCCATAAGACCATCCAGTCAAGTGTCGACTACCTAGGGGGTGACATCACTAACACAGGCAATTGCTCCGCCTCCACACCATTTTCCTCCTCATACATGTCGACACAACGTACCGGCACACAGCACACACACAGGGAATGCTCTGATAGAGGACAGGACCCCACTAGCCCTTTGGGGAGACAGAGGGAGAGTTTGCCAGCACACACCAGAGCGCTATATATATACAGGGATAACCTTATATAAGTGTTTTTCCCTAATATAGCTGCTGTATATATTTATATGCCAATTTTGTGCCCCCCCTCTCTTGTTTTACCCTGTTTCTGTAGTGCAGGACTGCAGGGGAGAGTCAGGGAGCCTTCCTCCAACGGAGCTGTGAGGAAAAAATGGCGCCAGTGTGCTGAGGAGATAGGCTCCGCCCCTTTTTCGGCGGCCTTTCTCCCGCTTTTTTATGTAAAAATAGGCAGGGGTTAAATACATCCATATAGCCCAGGAGCTATATGTGATGTATTTTTTGCCAAAAAAAATGTGTTTTTATTGCGTCTCAGGGCGCTCCCCCCCAGCGCCCTGCACCCTCAGTGACCGGAGTGTGAAGTGTGCTGAGAGCAATGGCGCACAGCTGCAGTGCTGTGCGCTACCTTATTGAAGACAGGACGTCTTCTGCCGCCGATTTTCCGGACCTCTTCCGTCTTCTGGCTCTGTAAGGGGGACGGCGGCGCGGCTCTGGGACCCATCCATGGCTGGGCCTGTGATCGTCCCTCTGGAGCTAATGTCCAGTAGCCTAAGAAGCCCAATCCACTCTGCACGCAGGTGAGTTCGCTTCTTCTCCCCTTAGTCCCTCGGTGCAGTGAGCCTGTTGCCAGCAGGTCTCACTGAAAATAAAAAACCTACTTTAAACTTTTACACTAAGCAGCTCAGGAGAGCCCCTTAGCCTGCACCCGTCTCGTTCGGGCACAAAAATCTAACTGAGGCTTGGAGGAGGGTCATAGGGGGAGGAGCCAGTGCACACCAGGTAGTCCTAAAGCTTTTTACTTTTGTGCCCAGTCTCCTGCGGAGCCGCTATTCCCCATGGTCCTTTCGGAGTCCCCAGCATCCACTAGGACGTTAGAGAAATTATATTCAGGAAAGCCTAAAGAAGGGATTTATTAGACCATCGAAATCTCTTTAAGTGCTGTTTTTTTCTTTGTGGAGAAAAAAGATGGCTCGCTTAGACCATGCATTGATTTTAGGGCTCTGAATAAGATTTCCGTTAAAAACACCTATCCTTTGCCGTTAATTTCTGTGCTTTTTGATCAGTTGCGTTCCGCCGTGATTTTTTCTAAAATTGACCTTAGGGGAGCTTACAACCTCATCCGAATTAAATCTGGGGATGAGTGGAAGACGGCTTTCAGTACTGTCGGGTCACTATGAATACCTGGTGATGCCGTTCGGCCTGTCAAATGCTCCGGCAGTTTTTCAAGACCTCATTAACGATGTTCTCCGTGACTTCCTAGGGAAATTTGTGGTCGTTTATTTAGACGACATCTTGAGTTATTCTGAATCGATGGAACAACATGTTACCCAGGTGCGTCTGGTTCTTCAAAAGTTACGTGAGAATCATTTATATGCCAAGCTGGAGAAGTGTGATTTTCACATCACAGAAGTATCTTTTTTAGGGTACATAATTTCTCCCCAGGGATTTTCCATGGAACTGAAGAAGCTCCAGGCCATCCTTAATTGCGCGCAACCCACTAATTTAAAAGCAATTCAGCGCTTTTTAGGGTTTGCAAATTATTATAGGCGGTTCATTCATTCTTTTTCTGACCTGGTTGCTCCCATAGTAGCTCTGACTAAAAAAGGAGCGGATCCTTCCAATTGGTCGCATGAAGCTGAGTTGTCTTTCCAGGCCTTGAAACAAGCCTTTGTCTCGGCTCCTGTCCTCAGACATCCTAATCCGGAATTGCCCTTTATTGTGGAGGTTGATGCCTCAGAGGTTGGAGTGGGGGCTGTCCTTTCTCAAGAAGATCCGGAGTCTCTGGAGTTACATCCTTGTGCCTTTATGTCCAGGAAATTCTCCTCCGCTGAATCCAACTATGACGTTGGTAATTGGGAGTTACTGGCAGTAAAATGGGCTTTCGAGGAATGGAGGCATTGGCTGGAGGGAGCTAGACATACTATTTCGGTTTTAACTGACCTTAAGAACCTGCAATATATTGAATCAGCTAAACGGCTTAATGCTCGGCAGGCACGTTGGGCATTATTTTTTACTCGTTTCAAGTTTATCATCACTTTCAGGCCTGGTTCCAAGAATACGAAAGCTGATGCCCTGTCACGTAGCTTTCTTCCGGTTCACAATAGCAATCCTGTTGTTACCCCCATAGTTCCATCTTCGGTCATCCGGGCAGGCCTCACACAGGATTTATTTACCCAGTTAAACCAGCTTCAATACCAAGCTCCTAGACTTACTCCTGCTGGTCGTCTTTATGTCCCTGAATTTTTGAGAGCCACTGTTTTAACTGAGTTTCATGACAACAAAGTCTCAGGGTATCCGGGTATCACTAAGACCTTGGAGTTAGTCTCTCGCTCAGTGTGGTGGCCTAGTCTTTCTAAAGACGTTAAGGAATTCGTCCATTCCTGTCAGGTTTGTGCACAGCATAAGGTTCCTCGTTCGTTGCCTATCGGGCAACTCATGCCTTTAACTGTTCCTCTCAGGCCATGGTCTCATATCTCCATGGATTTCGTGGTTGACCTTCCCCTTTCAGCCGGATTCCAAGTCATTTGGGTGGTAGTGGACCGTTTTAGTAAAATGGCTCATTTTATTGCTCTTCCCCGATTGCCTTCTGCTCAAGGGTTGGCAGTTTTGTTCCTCCGCCATGTGTTCAGGCTTCATGGTTTGCCCACTGATATTGTTTCTGATCGGGGTCCACAATTCATCGCACAATTCTGGAAACGTTTTTGTGCCTCATTGAAGATGAAACTGTCTTTAACATCTGGTTATCACCCACAGTCTAACGGGCAAACCGAACGAGTCAACCAGTCATTAAAACAATATTTACGTTTGTATTCAGCCAAACTCCAGAATGATTGGTCCGAGTTTCTCCCTTTGGCTGAATTTGCTTATAATAACTCTTGTCATTTCTCCACCAAAGAGTCTCCATTCTTTTCAGTTTTTGGTTTTCACCCCAGAGCCAATTTTTTTTTCATCATTCTCCAGTCTCCTCGCTGACCTTAACCTCCCATCTCTGAGCAATTTGGAGAAAAGTGCACCTTGCTCTCAGAAACGCGGCCTTCCGAGAGAAGAAATTTTTTGACAGGCTCCGACGTCCTTGCACTTTTAAGGTGGGAGATAAGGTGTGGTTGTCTACTCGCAACATCAAGCTTCGACAATCCTCGGCTAGACTGGGACCCAAATTTATTGGACCGTTTCTTATTATTAAGAAGGTCAACCCAGTTGCCTTTCGGCTACGTTTACCAAGATCTCTCAGAATTGGAAATACTTTTCACTGTTCCCTGTTGAAACAATATGTTTCTTCCAGTAGATTTTCTCGGAGGATCTCTCAGGGTAGATCTCCAGTGGATGTGCAGGGACAACAGGAGTTCTTGGTAGAGAAAGTTCTTGATTCTAGAATGTCCCGGGGTCGGCTTTATTTTTTGGTTCACTGGAAAGGCTATGGTCCGGAGGAAAGGTCTTGGGTCCTGGATGCCCCTAAACTCAAGAGAGCATTTTTTCTGGAATTTCCTCAGAAACCTGGCTTTAGGGGTTCGTTGACCCCTCCTCAAGGGGGGGTACTGTTAGGCGCTGTGGTCCGCGATGTCCTCGCGGCCCGGCGCCTAGCAACTAGGGACGCCAAGCGTGCTAGCCGCCGGGTCCCTAGCAACGCTGGGACGCCGGGCGCGCTGAGCCACCTAGACCCTAGCAATGGGGACGCCACGGGCGGACCGCGCTCCCCGTTGCAGGGTCAATCAAGTTAACCACACATACACTTGTCTTCTGGTCGTGCAGCAAGGCAGCTGCACGGCATTTATGCTAATCAGGCTCTGAACATCTGATTGGAGGACTCCCTGTTAAATACCTTCTCAGTGCTTCACACAGATGCCGGTAATAGCTTCCTGTATGCTGCTTAGGTTTGCTGAACGTCTGTTCCAGTCCTGCTGTGTCCGGTCATTCCTGTCCTCAGAGTTCCTGAATCTTGGAGTTGTCATCTCATCCCAAGGAGTCTTCTGGTCCTCAATTGCCTGCAATAGTCGCCAGAGGATCTCGTGTGGTTTTCGTGAGTTGCGGCTCTGCCGCGTGCTGCGGCCTAGCCCGCTTCATTTTGTATTCTGTTTCGGAGCATTTGCGGAGGTTTCCGCTTCCACAAGTCCTCTCCGGAACTCGTGCTGGGTAGGAGAGTGGACAAGTGGGTATTTTGGTTGTCCTTTTCCCTGGCGGTTTTCCGCACATATTCTAGTTTTAGGTTAGTTTGTAGCCCCTGGCTTTGTTGTTTAGTTAGAGGGCCCCTTGTTATCACCCTGTCTCGGATTTCTCTTTGTCACCCATTAAGACCTGAGGGGGCATCGGAGTTGGGCAGACGTAATCCGCCCTTCAAACGCGGCTGCCATGGGCTCAAGCAACCATAGTCTCGCAAGAGATTTCTGACAGCACGGGCGAGACAACGGAGTTAGGGCGCCAGGGGCTATTCCCGTTCCCGCTCCCTTTCCCAGCATTACGTTCCAGTGCTCAGGTCCTTGCTATAAGATCTCCCCAGACCAGAGTGCTGGAATCATAACAAGAGGTGAGAAGACTGTAGTCACCACAGAAGGGAGATCCTGGCCTTTGGCGACAGACGGATCCTCTGGTGCATGTGAAGATGCAATCCGGACCATTTGTCCAACAGATAGAGCTGGAAGAGTCTTGCGTGAAACCTTCCATATTGAAGTGCCTCGTAAGAGAAGGTGAATGCACAGATGCAACGGCACCCGGGTTGGCTTCAGGACATCCCGAACCATCGACTGGATTACCAATGTCTTTTCCAACGGAAGGAACACCTTTTGTGACTCCATGTCCAGTATCATTCCAAGGAATGGGAGCCTCCGTGTTGGCTCTAGGTGAGATTTCGGGAAGGTTCAGAATCCACCTGTGTTCCTGGAGGAGTTTGGTTGAGAGAGCAGTGCTGTCCAGCAACCTTTCCCTGGACGGCGCTTTTATCAGGAGATCGTCCAGGTACGGAATTATGTTCACTCCCTGTTTGCGGAGTAGAAACATCATCTCTGCCATCACCTTGGTGAACACCCTCGGTGCTGTGGAGAGACCAAATGGCAGGTCCTGGAACTGGTAGTGACAGTCCTGCAGTGCAGTGATAAGCCTGATGAGGCGGCCAGATCGGAATATGAAGGTACGCATCCTTGATATCCAGAGACACCAGGAATTCCCCCTCCTTCAGACCTGAGATCACCGCTCTCAGAGATTCCACCCTGAATTTGTACACTCGTAAGTACGGGTTCAAAGACTTGAGGTTCAGAATTGGTCTTACCGAACCGTCCGGCTTCGGTACTACGAACAAGTTGGAATAGTACCCCTTGTTTAGTAGATGAGGTGGAACTGGAACAATGACCTGAGTCTGTACCAGTTTTTGGATGGCATGCTGTAAAGTTATACTTGCCTCTTGTGAAACTGGCAAGCCTGATTTGAAGAATCTGTGAGGTGGGAGCTTTTGGAACTCCAGTATGTAGTCCTGGGAAATAAGATCTATGACCCAGGGATCCTGGGACAAATTTGACCAGATCTGACTGAAGAATTGTAGTCTGGCTCCCACCTGAAAGCCTTCCAGGCATTGCGGTCCACCGTCATGCTGAAGTCTTTGAGGAAGCAGAGCCTAAGCTCTGTTCCTGAGCACCTGCTGTTGCTGTTTTGCGTGGTTTACCTCTTGCGCCGCTGGAGGACGTAGAAGCACCTCTGGATTTGCCCTTGAACTTGGCCGATGAAAGGACTGTAACTTAGAGTCTGAATAAGTCTTCTTGGTTGGGGGGGGGGGGGGGCTGCGGAAGGAAGATACGTAGACTTACCCACAGTAGCTGTGGAGATCCATTTGTCTAATTAATCTCCAAACAAGGCCTCTCCTGTGAATTGTAGGCCTTCCACACCTTTCCTGGAGTCCGCATCAGCAGTCCACTGGCGTAGCCACAAGCCCCTGCGTGCCGACACTGCCATAGTGGTGGTGCATGCGTTATGCACGCCTATTTCCTTTATGGCTTCCACCATAAAATTCGCAGAGTCCTGTATATGCTGCAGGAGTAAGACAACATGCCCCCTAGATAAGGAATCTAACCCCTTAATTAGGTTACCTGACCATTTAGCAATGGCTTTAGTGATCCACAAACATACAATAGTGGGTCTTTGAGCCACCCCAGCAGCTGTCTACAATGATTTGAGTGTAGTCTCAATTTTACGATCAGCCATGTCTTTTAGGGAGGCTGCACCAGGAACAGGCAATACAATTTTACGTGACAGCCTAGAAACTGATGCGTCCACTATCGGTGGATTTTCCTATTTTTTCCTATCCTCCAAAAGAAAATGAAAAGATGAGAGCAAACGTTTAGGGATCTGAAACTTCTTATCAGAATTAACCCATGGTTCTTCAAACAGGGTATTCAATTCCTCTGACACAGGAAAAGTAACTGAGGACTTCTTTTTCTGCATTAAAATAAGATTCCTCACACTCCTCTGACACATTATCAGGAATATGCAGAACATCTCTGATAGCCTCTATAAAAGCCTCTATTCCCTGTGACAGAGCTGCATGTTCCCCCCCCCCCCCCCCCCTCTGAGTCCACCTCCCCCTCCTCCATGTCTGACATGTCAGTATCAGAGTCAAACTGCAGGATATGGGCCAGAGATAATTTTTGCGGACAAATGGGAGGGGATTGAGATTCTGTTTTGGGGACTGAGTTTGTGTTCATAAACTCATCCACAGTCTGTTTTAAGTATTGCGTCTCTTTCTCATTGCAGGACAATTTGTAGAAAGAGTGAAGATCATTCCTTTAAGAGAATTAACCCACTCCGGTTCAGCCCCGCTATTCTGTGAACCCAAAGTACCCAGTAGTGAGCCCCCTGGTGAATAGGAACACTCTGCGGTACAAGAAACACACTCTTTGCCTGACATAATGTAAATGTGACAGCACACACACACACACACACACACTGGAAAAGGTTAAGCACAAGTAACCCACAGAGAGCCCTTCAGGAAAACACAGAGTTGCTTGGAGCCAGCCCCCACCGCGCCCTTCCGCTAATGTCAAGCATAGCTGGTTCGCAGACTAACTACCCTGATAGAGGACTCAGTACTCTAATAGTCGCTCCCCCCCCCCCCCCCCCCCCCCCCTGCTATGACCCTCTGGTACTGCTGAGGTAATTTGGAGTCACACCAGAGGAGCTGCGCATCCCTGTCAGTCAGCTTCTGTGTCTGTGTAAAATGGAGCAGAACCGTTTTAAGGCTGTTTGCCAGTTTGGGTACTGTGTACAGTGTACTGAGACGCTGTTGTGTACTGTGTCTGGAGACACATTCCGCCCCATTTAGAAGCCGTGCATCTCCGTACCCTCATGCCGCCATAATGGCCGGTGCCCCGCTAACCGGGACTCTGGCTCAGTACTCAACACTCTTCATACTTCTGGCTCTGTTAGGGGTGGTGGCATGCTGAAGGAATGTACGCTCGCCGTGGTGGGGCTTGCAAATAGTTCCCTCAGGAGCTCAGTGTCATGTCAGCGGGGAACGGGACCATTAACCCTTCAAGAGGTTGGGCCGTTCCCCCCCCTAAGTCCAATGAAGCAGGCAGGCTGGTGCCAACCAGCCCTGCCTGAAAATAACAAACATAGAAAATAAATGCAGAAAACTCTTCAGGAGCTTCCTTCAGCGTGACCGGCTCCTCCGGGCACATTTTCTAAAATGAGTCTGGTAGGAGGGGCATAGAGGGAGGAGCCAGTCCACACTATTAAATTCTTAAAGTGCCCATGGCTCCTAGTGGAACCGTCTATACCCCATGGTACTAAATGGACCCCAGTATTCTCTAGGACGTAAGAGAAATAACTATTACATTTGCATAAAGACGTCTTTTGTGTGTCAGATATTATCACCTCATGTCTTGGGTTAAGTCTAACGGCAGATAATAATACAATTTTATAAGATACAGATATTCTATATCTATCTGTAGTTTCACTTTCTATTAGGTGATGAAAAACAACAGTATATGTGTGTATACACAGATATTAGTATCACTATATATGAGACTGGACCACCTGCGGCACCCATGAGGGTGTGCTACGGCACCCAGTTTGGTAACCACTGCTTTTATGCATTTAGTTGTTGGTACATGGGCCCTCATTCCGAGTTGATCGGTCGCAAGGCGAATTTAGCAGAGTTACACACGCTAAGCCGCCGCCTACTGGGAGTGAATCTTAGCTTCTTAAAATTGCGACCGATGTATTCGCAATAATGCGATTACTAACTACTTAGCAGTTTCAGAGTAGCTCCAGACTTACTCTGCCTGTGCGATCAGTTCAGTGCTTGTCGTTCCTGGTTGACGTCACAAACACACCCAGCGTTCGCCCAGGCACTCCCACCGTTTCTCCGGCCACTCCTGCGTTTTTTCCGGAAACGGTAGCGTTTTCAGCCACACGCCCCTGAAACGCCGTGTTTCCGCCCAGTAACACCCATTTCCTGTCAATCACATTACGATCGCCGGAGCGAAGAAAAAGCCGTGAGTAAAAATACTTTCTTCATAGTAAAGTTACTTGGCGCAGTCGCAGTGCGAACATTGCGCATGCGTACTAAGCGGATTTTCACTGCGATGCGATGAAAAATACCGAGCGAACAACTCGGAATGAGGGCCCTGTGCAGGTAAACAGAAGTAACTAAAACATTGGTCAATAGAGTGTATTTATATGTAACAGTTTCCACTTTTTCCTTTCATATTTACAGACTTTGCATAAGAAGTGCGGGTGTTATAAAATTGCTAATACCATTCTTTTCGGCTACATTTTATTTATTACTTATAAAAAAAGTTGTCCATTTCACTTACATGTACTGCAGCAATATTTTTGGATGTATTTAGAAAACATTGTTTACAATTTTGTAAATGACCTTTGATCTGGCCGAGTGGCTGCCTTTATTTGAAGGGCAGCTCCAACACACTTTATATAAATGTGTTTTGTTTTGTGCCCCATTGAGTATGATGAACTTGATGAATGGCAATGAGATCCCCAAAATATTATGTTCTGATCTTTAACAATAAAAATTAAAACATTCCCATCAACTGATGGTGTAGCCTCTAACTCTTCTGTTTTATGCATCCTATATAGGTAAACACAGGGATGGTTTCCAGTTGCCCAGACCCCCACTTCATAGGCAATAACTCATATCGTGACCACAATAGCACTAGTATATAATATGATTCCACTAGAGCTATGGCCAAACATGAAGTATAAGGGATAGAACAGAGATTCTGAGCATACCAAGTGGCAGCAACTTTCCCTACAAAGTCTGCTGTGTGTGGGAGAGCAGATCTAAGCACTCAGTCGTGCATCGGACCAGAGAGCAGCTGTCAGCAAGAAGAGACAGACATCTTAACAGGAGGTAGAAGAAAGCTCAGTTCTGTTTCCTGCGGGTTATATTATGTAGGCATATTTATGGGTTATTTAAACTCTAAACAATTATTTTATTTATATGAGATAATAATGTTTAACACAGAAAGTTCATTTTTGAGATTCCTTTCCCTACAATCTATAAATGTGTGGTATATTTTTGTATACATTTACAACATAGACAATTATAAAATAGACACCATAATGTCGACAGATACTTTATGCAACAAAGACAACAAAAATGTCAACATGGACTACATGTCGACAATCAATATGTAGACAGTCAAAAAGTTCACAGGAACATAATGTAGGCCATATATTATAGAGAGAGAGAAAAAGAGAAGGAGAGAGAGAGAGAGAGAGACAGGTTAAAATGTCAACAAGGTCAAAATGTAGACATAGAAATATAGACATGGTCAAAATGTTGAAATGCCTATATTTTGATTGTCAACATTTTGATATAGTCAGTTACCTATATTTAGAATGTTGTCATGTTGCCCATGTCAACATTTTCAAACGTCAACGTGATCAAAGCTTAGACTTTAAAAAACAGACATCTAAGGACCTCATTCAGCTTGGATTGCTATTTAGACAGAAATTTAATTTTACTCGGAATTGTTTCTGCTAAAAAACGCATTTGAGAGCCCAGAAAGGTAAAAGACACCCATCAATGCATTTGCAAATTTGCATATGCATTTGCATAATTGCAAGGCATACACATAAATTGAGTATCAATGACAATTCTGGTTGGCTCTTGCATATGCAGATTAAAGGTGGCTGCGCCATGTTTTTAATTGAATCACAGCTGGCATCAGATGCATGCACCGAAAATGGCCATGACACGCCTGCATTTTCCCAGCCACTCCCCACAAATGCCATGTAACCTCCCACAAACTATCGCACTTTGCTGGGCCTGCGATCGCATTGCGAGTGCATTTCGGCCTTTGCGGATGCTGCACATACGCAGTCGTCCGATAATCGTTCGATTTGCAATTTTGCAACTGAAGCTATATAAGGCCCTAAGCATTGGCATTTCTATAATGGGTGCAATGGGTGCGGTACACACGGGCCCCTGGGTCCAGAGGGGGGCCCACACCGCACCCATTGCACCCATATTAATACTTACATTTCCGGAGTCCTGTGCCGGGAGCTGCAATCGCGTCCAAAATTGCAGCCAAAATGGCCACCACGCATGTGCGGTAGCCAAATTAGTCTCCGGATCATGGTGGGCGCCATGTTTCCAGAGACCTGCGCATGCGCAGTAGACTCCGGCACATTGCCGGAGTCTACAGCGCCGTGCAGAGGAGGGGGCCCACCCGGAGGTGCACACGAGCCCCATCCTCTGTAGAAACGCCCCTGGCCCTAAGTACATAATGTTGACATGGTTCTTACCATGGTGGTCATTCCGAGTTATTTTCTTCGCATCGCAGCGATTTTCCGCTAATTGCGCATGCGCAATGTTCGCACTGCGACTGCGCCAAGTAAATTTGCTATGCAGTTAGGAATTTTACTCACGGCATTACGAGGTTTTTTCTTCGTTCTGGTGATCGTAATGTGATTGACAGGAAGTGGGTGTTTCTGGGCGGAAACTGGCCGTTTTATGGGTGTGTGTGAAAAAACGCTGCCGTTTCTGGGAAAAACGCGGGAGTGTCTGAAGAAACGGGGGAGTGTCTGGGCGAACGCTGGGAGTGTTTGTGACATCAAACCAGGAACGAAACTGACTGAACTGATCGCAGTTGCCGAGTAAGTGTGGAGCTACTCAGAAACTGCTAAGAAGTGTCTATTCGCAATTCTGCTAATCTTTCGTTCGCAAGTTTACTATGCTAAGATTCACTCCCAGTAGGCGGCGGCTTAGCGTGTGCAAAGCTGCTAAAAGCAGCTTGCGAGCGAACAAATCGGAATGAGGGCCCATGTTCTAACTTCAATACTAACCTGCTGTTAACTTATTATATATGTCTAGCAAAGGCATTTCCAAATATAAGGAAAGCCACTATATGGTCGATGTTTGTTTGTTTTTTGGTCACAAAAATATACACACGTTATTACTTTGTGACTAAAATGCAATAATCTGTGAATAGTATAGCTGTTATGCCATATATAAAATGCTATAGTCAGTTTATTTTATCTTCATCAAAGAAAGAGGACAGAGTTAGAAGGTGCCATAAGAAGCATGTCAACATTATTTACCAAGATGTCTATATTTATTTTGAAATTTTTACATGGTCAAAATGTTAATATGTACAAACAAATGTAGACAATCAAATCATAGGTAACTACACATAGTTTAACCTGTAGTTGACATATATATATATATATATATATATAAATGGGGGGATAGGGGTACTGGCGACGAGTGTGGCTAAAAACAATGTTTTTGTATGCTTATAATTAGAAGCCAAAAGATATTATAAAATTATAAAAATAGATTTTAATATATACGAGAGTAAAACAGTTTCAAAGAATGGTTTTAAAAACAAGAATAAAAAACTTTTGTCAATAAACGAGAAATATAAAAGGATAGCAATTCAGAACTTAGCTTGAAAACAGTGGGTGGTCAGTACAGGCCCAACGTGTTTCGTCTCAGCAGACTTCTTCCCCTTGAAGAACATTTGTCCATGATGCATACTTGCGTACAGATGTGTCTTCAGACATCTTTTCTGCAGTCATACCAAACATCCCTTCTTAGCACACCAGGTCACGTGAGAATCTTTTCCCGCCGGGTGTCTTCTTTGCCGAAAATTGCATCTTATTTGCAACATAATGTGACTAGGATGCACAAGGAGACTGTGCTGATTAATTTGATATATGACACTTTTATATCCGTGTGCGACTCATGGGTCCTACACGCCTGCTGATTGCCGGACGAGGTGCCCGATGGCCGACGGATGCCCCGGCGGCAGAGGGGGGGGGTTGATGGGGGGAGTGAAGTTTCTTCACTCCTCCCGTCACCCGGCCCCATAGCCCTGCATGCTAATATGGACGAGATTGTCCATATTGGCATGCATGTATAAACGAGCCGGCACCAACGGTGAACGAGCGCGGGGCCGCGCATCGTTCATCTTTGGTGCATACACACCGAAAGATATGAACGAAATTTAGCAGCCGCAGCTTTTTCCAATACAAATTCTGTTCTGCTCTGTATACAGACTCAGTCACACACAATATACAAGTGTCATATCAAGTTAATCAACACAGCCTCCTTGTATGTCCTAGTTGCATTGCATTGTGAATAAGATGCATTTTCAACAAGAAAAGACGCCCGATTTTGGCAGCGTTTCACGGGACCTGAAAGCTCACTCCTGCCAGGCACCTCACGGTGCATGGCGTATTGAGGGTGGATGTATGAGGACACATCTGTACCCTCACAGAATCTGCATGAGACATCCAATTTTTCATGTAGTCTTCAACACCCCTGGAAGAGAAGGCAATCCTCCCGCATCCCACCCACTTCCCAGTGAAATACTGCAGTCTGGTTCCCAGGGCAAGTGATGCAATTCTATGGTAATCGTGTCATTTTAGCTAAGCTCCCTATTCAAATATGCATGAATTGCGACATTTTACCATGGGGGGTGGGGGTTAATGCAGCAACAGGTCCGGTGTCACACCCATCTCCGTCGACCAGCATCTCCTCTCTGGGCTTCTCCCAGAGAGGAATCTTCAAATGTAGGTAAGTACGCCATTATGACTGTTCATCATTATTTACTGTCTACATTTTAATTGTTGATGTTTTGACTGTTTCTGTATTTTAACTGTTGTCCTTATGTCAATGCTGAGATTTTGACCATAGAGACATTCGAAATTTTACAGATGAACTTATGATTGTCTATATTTCTATTGTTGACATTGGGCCTAATTCATGTTTGTCGAAGTCAAAAATATTACATAAAGAAAACATCCAAACTCCACAGATTATGGGGTATATGCAATTGCGGTCAAATTCCGGCTGGAATTCGACCGTTTTTAAATTCGACACAATTCGACAGTCACATACCCTCCCGCCGGGACCCGAATTCGACATATTCAATAAAAAACGGATTCGACAGTCCCGCTGTCGAAAAACGGACCAATTGACAATAGTGTGCGTCCTGGATTCAACTTCATGGACGGCACAAAAGTGTGTAAAAAATCCTGAAAAAAAATGCGTGGGGTCCCCCCTCCTAAGCATAACCAGCCTCTGGCTTTTTGAGCGAGTCCTGGTTGTAAAAATACGGGGGGGGGGGGAAATTACAGGGGATCCCCCGTATTTTCACAACCAGCACCGGGCTCTGTGTCCGGTCCTGGTGCAAAAAATACGGGGGACAAAAGACGTAGGGGTCCCCCGTATTTTTCACACCAGCACCGGGCTCCACTTGCTGGAGAGATAATGCCACAGCCGGGGGACACTTTTATATCGGTCCCTGCGGCCGTGGCATTAAATCCCCAACTAGTCACCCCTGGTCGGGGTACCCTGGAGGAGTGGGGACCCCTTAAATCAAGGGGTCCCCCCCCCTCCAGCCACCCAAGGGCCAGGGGTGAAGCCCGAGCTGTCCCCCCCATCCAAGGGCTGCGGATGGGAGGCTGATAGCCAAGTGACAAAATAAAGAATATTGTTTTTTGTAGCAGAACTACAAGTCCCAGCAAGCCTCCCCCGCAAGCTGGTACTTGGAGAACCACAAGTACCAGCATGCGGGAGGGAAACGGGCCCGCTGGTACCTGTAGTTCTACTGCAAAAAAAATACCCAAATAAAAACAGTACACAGACCCCGTGATAGTAAAACTTTATTACATACATGCACGCCGACACACACATACTTACCTATGTTGACACGCCGACTCGGTCCCCTTCTCCAAGTAGAATCCACGGGGTACCTGAAAACGAGTTTTATGGTAAGAACTTACCCTTGTTAAAACTCTATCTGCGAGGTACACTGGGCTCCACAAGTCTGGACAATGGGGTGTAGAGTAGGATCTTGATCCGAGGCACCAACAGGCTCAAAGCTTTGACCTTCTTCCCAAGATGCATAGCGCCGCCTCCTATATCACCTCGCCTCCCAGAACAGGAGCTCAGTTTAGTTAACCAGCCCAATGCAGTAGCAGGAAAAGAGACGACAACGGTTAGTAGCCACATACACCACACTCTCACGACAAGAGAAGTGTCAGCGGCTAATGCCATATCAACCCAAAGAAGCTAAGTGCGTCAGGGTGGGCGCCTTGTGGAGACCAGTGTACCTCGCAGAAAGAGCTTTAACAAGGGTAAGTTCTTGCCATAAAACTCGTTTTCTGCTGCGGGGTACACTGGGCTCCACAAGTCTGGACAATGGGGATGTCCTAAAGCAGTTCCTTATGGGGAGGGATGCACTGTATCGGGCACAAGAACCCGGCGTCCAAAGGAAGCATCCTGGGAAGCGGCAGTATCGAAGGCATAGAACCTTATGAATGTGTTCCCGGAGGACCACGCAGGGGCGGAACTGTGGGAGGCAGTGGAGTCGGCTGCCGCCGGGCTCCTGACCACAAGGGGGCGCATCTCCTCCACTGTCTCCCGCAGCCTGAGAACTGCGCTGCTATTGTGGACGGAGGAGCAGTCACTGACACGGAAGCTGCCTCCTGTAGGGAGAGATGGCACTGGCTGCAGCTAGGGGGAGCTCCAGAGCACAGCTCCTCTTCTAGCCAGCCGAGGGAAGCTCTCTGCTCCGTCAGCCTGATGATGAAAGCCAAAGGTAGACACTGTGTGGGGGGTAGGGGAGAGGTGTATTTGGGGGGAAGCACTGTGTTTTGTGTGTGCTTGTTTTTAAGTGAGGTGTGTGTGTGTTTTTAATGAAAGTTGTGCATTCAAGTAAAAGGCATGTGTGTGAGTGATGTGTGTGTGTGTGTAAGTGAGAGACATGTGTATGTAAGTGAGAGGCATGTATGTGTGTGTAAGTGGGAGGCATGTGTATGTAAGAGAGACTTGTGTGTGTAAGTGAAAGAGACGTGTGTGTGTGTGTGTGTTTAAGTGAATGAGGCGTTTGTGTTTTTTTTATATGTATATCTAGTGTTCACGCTAGGTGTCTGCACCTTTTTTTAGACAGATGAATCCCACCCTGCCCGTTTTTGTGCGCCCTACCAACCCGCCGTTTTCTGCCTGCCGTACCCCGCCACGCCGCCAGACCCAGCCGTGCGCCGCCGGACCCGGTAAGCACATGAGAGTCCCCCTGGGCTAAATTAACCTTGTAAGTATTTTGCAGCTGTAAACTTCAATCTCAGTGCTCTCTACCTGGTGCAGTGTGCCTCAGTGCTCTCTACCTGGTGCAGTGTGCCTCAGTGCTCTCTACCTGGTGCAGTGTGCCTCAGTGCTCTCTACCTGGTGCAGTGTGCCTCAGTGCTCTCTACCTGGTGCAGTGTGTCTCAGTGCTCTCTACCTGGTGCAGTGTGCCTCAGTGCTCTCTACCTGGTGCAGTGTGCCTCAGTGCTCTCTACCTGGTGCAGTGTGTCTCAGTGCTCTCTACCTGGTGCAGTGTGCCTCAGTGCTCTCTACCTGGTGCAGTGTGTCTCAGTGCTCTCTACCTGGTGCAGTGTGTCTCAGTGCTCTCTACCTGGTGCAGTGTGCCTCAGTGCTCTCTACCTGGTGCAGTGTGCCTCAGTGCTCTCTACCTGGTGCAGTGTGTCTCAGTGCTCTCTACCTGGTGCAGTGTGCCTCAGTGCTCTCTACCTGGTGCAGTGTGCCTCAGTGCTCTCTACCTGGTGCAGTGTGTCTCAGTGCTCTCTACCTGGTGCAGTGTGCCTCAGTGCTCTCTACCTGGTGCAGTGTGTCTCAGTGCTCTCTACCTGGTGCAGTGTGTCTCAGTGCTCTCTACCTGGTGCAGTGTGCCTCAGTGCTCTCTACCTGGTGCAGTGTGCCTCAGTGCTCTCTACCTGGTGCAGTGTGCCTCAGTGCTCTCTACCTGGTGCAGTGTGCCTCAGTGCTCTCTACCTGGTGCAGTGTGCCTCAGTGCTCTCTACCTGGTGCAGTGTGCCTCAGTGCTCTCTACCTGGTGCAATGTGTATAACGTCTCTATCTGTCGCAGTGTGTAGGAGGTTCTATCTGGTGCAATGTGTATTAGGTGCACCACCGTGTTGTAATAAAGTGTTTGGCCCCTATTATGAAACAACGCCGCTAGATTTTTGGAGCGCGCCTTCGGCGCGCACTGTCCATGTTTTGGCCCATAGGTATGGGAGCACCAAGCATTATAGTATGTACCTAAGTTTGCCCATCCCTCCCCGTGATCAGCACCCTGCCGGAAAAAAAATCCTACAGTGAACACTAATTATATCGGCACACCACTGCGCCAAAGCATCTCCATCGAGACCTGCTGGCGGGTGAGGGAGCACTGTAGGTGTACTATAATGGTATGCTGGTGTCTGTTTTATTGTAATAACTGACTTGGTGTGCGTCCACTTTGTATGTGTATCTATATTACTACTGGGAAAGGTACCTGAGCACGCTGCTACTGTTCACCCTTAGTGCCGGATAGCTACATATGGTATGTGTGTGTATGTGTATATGTAGGGGGGCACCAACATTTATCATGCCTCCGGGCGACTGGGACGAACTTACGCCACTGGGACCACGTAGCCGCCTTGCACAATTGATCAAGGGTCGCACCACGTTGGGCCGCCCAAGAAGGTCCAACAGACCAAGTAGAATGGGCCGTAATGTGAACAGGAGCTGAAAGACCAGCCTTCACATAAGCATGCGCAATCACCATTCTGATCCACCTGGCCAGGGTCTGCTTGTGAGCAGGCCAGCCACGTTTGTGAAATCCAAACAAAACAAAGAGAGAATCAGACTTTCGAATAGAAGCAGTTCTCTTCACATAGATACGGAGAGCCCGTACCACATCCAAAGACCGCTCTTTGGGAGACAAATCAGGAGAGACAAAAGCTGGAACCACAATCTCCTGATTAAGGTGGAACGAAGAAACCACCTTCGGCAAATATCCGGGACGAGTCCTAAGAACCGCCCGGTCACGGTGAAAAATCAGATATGGGGAGCTACAAGACAAGGCACCCAAATCCGACACTCTTCTAGCAGAGGTAATAACCAACAGAAACAAAACCTTAAGGGAAAGCCACTTAAGGTCAGCTGAACCAAGAGGTTCAAATGGAGACTCTTGTAACGCCTCCAAAACCACCGACAAGTCCCAAGGAGCCACAGGCGGGACATAGGGAGGTTGGATACGCAACACACCCTGAGTGAAAGTATGAACATCAGGTAAAGTCACAATTTTTCTCTGAAACCACACCGACAAGGCAGAAATATGAACCTTGAGGGAGGCCAGACCCAGGCCTAAATCTAGACACTGCTGTAGAAAAGCCAAAAGTTTGGCTGTGCTAAACTTGGAAGCGTCATAATGGTAAGATGCGCACCAAACAAAGTAGGAATGCCAGACCCGATGGTAAATCCGAGCAGAGGCCGGTTTCCGGGCCCGCAAGATAGTTTTAATGACCTCTTCAGAAAAACCCTTAGCTCTTAAGACGGAAGCTTCAAGAGCCACGCCGTCAAAGACAGCCGGGCTAGGTCCTGGTAGACACAGGGGCCCTGAATGAGGAGGTCTGGGCGTTGTGGAAGTAGAAGTGGACGCTCTGACGATAGGCCTTGCAGGTCTGAGAACCAGTGCCGTCTGGGCCACGCCAGAGCTATGAGAAGCAGATTTCCTTTTTCTTGCTTGAACTTCCGAATTACCCTGGGCAGGAGTGACACCGGAGGGACCACGTACGGCAGCCGAAACCTCCACGGCACTGCCAGCGCATCCACGAATGCTGCTTGAGGATCCCTTGTCCTTGCTCCGAAGACTGGAACCTTGTGATTGTGTCGAGACGCCATCAGATCCACATCTGGAAGACCCCACCTTTCCACGAGGAGTTGAAACACTTCTGGATGGAGGCCCCACTCACCGGCATGCACGTCCTGATGACTGAGAAAGTCTGCTTCCCAATTTAGGACTCCTGGAATGAATATTGCCGATACTGCCGGTAGATGGCGTAATGCCCAACGTAGAATCCGTGAGGCTTCCTTAATTGCCAAACGGCTTCGAGTGCCGCCTTGATGATTTATGTAAGCCACTGTGGTGGCGTTGTCCGACTGTACTTAAACAGGACGGTTCTGAATCAAATGCTGGGCTAGGTTCAACGCATTGAAGACCGCCCACAATTCCAGAATGTTGATCGAGAGGAGAGATTCCTCCTTGGTCCACCGACCATGCAAGGAGTGCTGCTCCAGCACCGCGCCCCAACCTCTTAGACTGGCATCTGTCGTTAACAGGACCCAGTTGGATATCCAGAAGGGACGGCCTCTGCACAATTGTCGGTCCTGGAGCCACCAGTGCTAGAATCAGCTAGAATCAGCTTCTGGAGGGGGCGAGAATGGAATTGAGCATACTCCTCCATGTCGAATGCTGATACCATGAGGCCCAGCACCTGCATTGCCGAATGTATCGACACTTGCGGACGAGAAAGGAAGCAACGAATCCTGTCCTGAAGTTTCAGGACTTTCTCCTGAGACAAGAACAACCTCTGGTTGTGAGTGTCCAACAGCGCTCCCAGATGCACCATGCTCTGAGCAGGGACCAGGGAGGATTTCTTCCAGTTGATGAGCCACCCGTGGGCTTGTAGAAACCGGACCGTCATATCCAGATGACGCAGGAGAAGATCTGGGGAATTTGCCAGGATTAACAAGTCATCCAGATACGGCAGTATCCTGACCCCTTGACGGCGGAGTACCACCGTCATCACCGCCATAACTTTGGTGAAGACTCGCGGAGCCGTTGTTAAACCAAAAGGTAACGCCCGAAACTGGTAATGGAGGTTGCCAATAGCGAACCTCAGGTATTGTTGATGTGACACTGCTATAGGAATATGCAGGTAAGCATCCTGTATGTCCATGGTGACCATGTAGTCCCCAGGTTCCAAGGCCAGAACTATAGAGCGAAGGGTTGCCATACGGAACTTGGAAACCTTCACAAACTTGTTCAGTGCCTTGAGGTTGAGAATGGGCCAGGAGGACCCATTCAGTTTCGGGACTAGAAACAGCGGAGAATAGTACCCCCGGCCCCTCTGAGCAAGAGGCACCTGTACTACGACTCCTGTATCCAGGAGGGTCTGTACCACCGAATGCAGAGTGTTTGCCTTTGTCTGGTCCGACGGGACGTCTGTCTGGCAAAATCGATGAGGGGGTCAGTTTTTGAAGGCTATGGCGTAACCTCGAGTGACGACTTCCCGTACCCAGGCATCTGAAGTGGTCTTCAACCATTCCTGGGTATACCCTAGAAGCCGGCCCCCCACCCTGGGATCCCCCAGGGGGAGGCCCGCCCCGTCATGCGGCAGGCTTATCGGTCTTGGCTGCTGGCTGACGCGCTGCCAGGCTCTTTTGGGCTTCGGCTTACCAGGGGGTTTATTTACTAATATTCGTGTTTTTGCAGTTTTTAAGGGTGTTTGAACTCGAATGGTATCGGGTGCATTTTACTGCAACTTTTTGAATCCTGATACGATCATTCACTAAGCTGCCGAGTTTTGCACATTCGTTTTTTCCGATGTCGATATGATTCGTAATGTCAGGCAGTGTTTTACGGGAGTGATGAGTAAAACACTGCCTGACAAAACACAAGGAATCCCGGCCGGATCTGTAAGATTCGTGCAGGGCTTCATTGTGTACCTTAAAAATGTGTTTTAATTGTTTTTAAAATTGAAAAAAATTGCGTGGGGTCCCCCCTCCTAAGCATAACCAGCCTCGGGCTCTTTGAGCCGGTCCTGGTTGAAAAAATATTGGGGAAAAATTGACAGGGGTTCCCCCATATTTGATCAACCAGCACCGGGCTCTGCGCCTGGTCCTGGTGCAAAAAATACGGGGGACAAAAAGAGTAGGGGTCTCCCGTATTTTTTGTACCAGCACCGGGCTCCACTAGCTGGACAGATAATGCCACAGCCGGGGGTCACTTTTATACAGCGCCTAGCGGCCGTGGCATTAAATACCCAACTAGTCACCCCTGGCCGGGGTACCCTGGAGGAGTGGGGACCCCTTCAATCAAGGGGTCCCCCCCCCAGCCACCCAAGGGCCAGGGGTGAAGCCCGAGGCTGTCCCCCCCATCCAAGGGCTGCGGATGGGGGGCTGATAGCCTTGTTGAGAATGTAAGAATATTGTTTTTTTGCAGAAGAACTACAAGTCCCAGCAAGCATCCCCCGCAAGCCGGTACTTGGAGAACCACAAGTACCAGCATGCGGCGGGAAAACGGGCCCGCTGGTACCTGTAGTTCTACTGCAAAAAAAATACCCAAAAAAACCAGGACACAGACACCGTGAAAGTACAACTTTATTACATTCATTCCGACACACACATACTTACCTATGTTGACACGCCGACTCTGGCCACGTCTTCGTCAGTCGACGTCTCCAAGTCGAATCCGGGGTACCTGAAAATAAAATTATACTCACCTAAAGCCAGTGTGTCCTGTTCTTTTTTTTGTAACCCACATACTTGGGAAAAAAAAAAAAACGGAAACCCAACCACGCACTGAAAGGGGTCCCATGTTTACACATGGGACCCCTTTCCCCGACCCCCCCTGACTACTGTCAAAGAGGGTCCCTTCTGCCAATCAGGGAGTGCCACGTCGTGGCACCCTCCTGATTGGCTGGGTGCTCCTGTAGTGTCTGTCAGGCAGCACACGGCAGAGATACAATGTAGCGCCTATGCGCTACATTGTATCCAATGGTGGGAACTTTGCGGTCAGCGGTTGACCGAAAGTAACCTCACCGCTGACCGCAAAGTTCCCAAAGAACTAGTGTATGCAGAAGCGTGGAAAAAGCGGCCCACGGAGGGTCAGTATGTGCCTCCGTTGCCACAGTCCCACTGGGGGGCAAGGAGCCCCCAGAACCAGAGCCCACAGCTGCAATATTCTCCCCATATGTGCCTGTGGCTTCAGCAACACCAGCAGTGTGTTCCGCCCCAGAACCGTTACCCTCAGGAGCAGACATGATATAACTTGCAGTATGAGGTAACACAGTACAATTATTAGCAGCACTATATCCCTAAACCCAAACCACTGCGCAGTGTAGTCAGCACCAGCAGAGATAAAGGAGAGATATGGTGACTAAATCACAGAGAAAAATACGTAATACAGTGTATCTTTGTGAAAATCCTATATTAAATAACACCTGATGCACCAAGCCCCCTCAGGTTATAGAATATAGGGATAGCAAGTTGAGTGAAAGACACGAGATGGACACCACTCAGCTATCAAATGCACACACAATAGTCACAGTCTGTACAATGCAGAGGTTATTACAGACAATAATACTGCACTGGACTAGCTTACACAGCTATATAACAATAGATATAACACTACACAGTAAGAAACTGGATGTATATCACAGGGTAATTGTATTATAAACCCCTGACTAAATGCACTCTTTCTTACTAACACTGACTAAAAAGGCAGGTAGAATACTTAAGAGTCATGTAAAGGCACAGCGCTGACAACCAGGCGGCTTTACATAGGAGGATTTGCCCAAGCAGTCCCAGGAACAGTGAGCTGAGGAGTAATGGCGCCGCAGACACTGACAGGGAGTGAGGAAAAGACAGAGATGCAGCTCCAGGGCGGGAACACTTGCTGGAAATGGCGCCCTGGGGCTGGGGGAGGGGCTTCAGGTCTAAGCCTTATCCCCCTTGATGGCAAAACCACCAGGTACTGTGGGCGATATTAAAATCGGTTTTAAGAGAAAACCTGACCTGCGCCCATGCCCTGGTGATCTAGTGGGATCGCCTGTATCCACAGTGTCCACCGCCAGCGCGCGCGGCCCGCCTCCCACTGACCGCGCCAGATTGCGATAAAGACCGGGTCCCGTGAGCGGGACCCACTTACCACCTCCCGAAGCGCTGCCACGCGCAAATATGGTGATGTATTGCTGGCTGTAATGGATTAGTTTGTAATAACTGCTTCCTGTGTAAATTGTAACCATGTAACTATATATATACTGTACATGTGATATATTGTATACATATCCTTTTAATATCAAATATATACATCAATGAGCTTTGGAACTCATAAATGTGTGCGTGTACTTGTTTTCTCTTAAGGGATGTAGTGTTTGCGACGTACAGCGCACTTTTATCGTATATGGTAATAAGATGCGCCTTGCGTCACCAACATATATTAGCGCTGGCATTTTAAATATTTATTAGAAATAGATCTGACTTTCTCATGTTTGTACGTAATGCCGATGCTCGCACAACGGAGTGATTATCAGCAGACTGCGCATGTGCTGCGATCTCATCGCACACGCACAAAGGTGTCATGGCGATCGCACTGAGATTTTTATCGCAGAGTGATTGACAAGAAGGGTCAGTTTTGGGGAAATAACGGGGAGTGGCAGCAAAAATGCAGGCGTATCATGGCTGTTTTCTTGGGGTGTATATACCATCTGCTGTGATCATGTAGGTACAAAAAAACTAGCTCCTGCATACCTACTGCCGTGTCCAGTCTGCGTTGCGATAGGGCTACCCTAACAGTCTATGTTCATCATTATTGTGTATAGTCTGCATATGTGTACTCAGTTGCAATTGAGTTTGCGATGGCTCCGGTGGAAATCTAACTCCTTTCCTGGGTGACAGCTTCACTTGCGTTGATTATCAATTCCGTAGCCTAAAAATATGCAGCAAGCAAGTGCGTACATTCATGATTTAGGCCCATTATGACTACGTCCCATCAACACTTTACACTATTTATAGTGTTCACTATTAATGCTGTATTATATACACTGTTCAGTGGGAATGCGCCGGTCACACATACACAACCCATCCAGTGTATAAGGAGACCAATATATATGTCCAGGGCTGGTGCTAGGTTCTTCTCCCAGACTTATGCCAATTCTTGGCAAAGCATTGGACTTGGGATGAGGAATAGTGCTCACATATTGGGGGGGGGGGGAAACATTCAGGTGTGGCAGGCCGTTCCTAATGCTGCTTTTAATGGATTGATGTGATCGCTGGCCTTGTAAATGAAACATAACAGACAATACACTTTGTATGTGGAAGACATTACATATAGTTCTACTTATGTTCTCTTTGTGGTCTGGCCACACTCCCTCTAATAGTATTTGGAATCTCTCCTCTGGAAATACTGCATTTGCCCTTGGCCTATGTATAGTGGTTGTTCAGCAATCCCCAACTGTTAATGTACTCTAGTGGTTACCTGAATTTTAGTGACTAGTTCTGCAACATCAAAGTTTGTATGTATATATGTACACTTACACTAAAGCTAGGTACACACTTAAGCAATCGCCGGCCCGGTCTTCCAATATGGGGTGAACAGCCGACGATTGCATAGGTTTGTATACAGTGCCGATGCAGGAGCATTAGCCGATAAACGGCTTATAATGCTCGTGCAACAGTTGGGATGAGGAGGTTGCATCATCTGTGCTGCACAGCAAACCTCCCAATAGCCATAGGGGGTAATTCAGACCTGATCGCAGCAGCAAATTTGTTAGCTAATGGGCAAAACCATGTGCACTGCAGGAGGGGCAGATGTAACATGTGCAGAGAGACTTAGATTTGGGTGGGTTATATTGTTTCTGTGCAGGGTACATACTGACCGCTTAATTTTTACACTGCAATTTAGATTTCAGTTTGAACACACCCCACCCAAATCTAACTCTCTCTGCCAGAGCCGGCCTTAGGCATAGGCAAACTAGGCAAATGCCTAGGGCATTTGGTATGCTTAGGGGCACCAGCAGCTTCTGCTGATTAAAATGATATGCGGCATGCCTATATTCTGTGTGTGACTGTGGCTGTATTTGCATACGAAATGCTATGTTCCTGGAAATCACTGTAATGTAGCATTTCGTATGCAGATACAGCCGCAGTCGCACACAGAATATAGGCATGCTGCATATCATTTTAATCAGCAGAAGCTGCTTGTGCATCCTAGCCACATAGTAATGCAAATAATATGATGCATTTTAATAAACAAAAGGCGCCTGACGTTAGCAGAGCTGCCATCTGACTCATGCCAGGCACCTCTTGCAGAACTAGCGGCTGTGCTAGGGGGCACCAGCCAAAATCTTGCCTAGGGCATCATATTGGTTAGGGCCGGCTCTGCTCTCTGCACATGTCATATCTACCTCCCCTGCAGTGCACATGGGCCCTCATTCCGAGTCGTTCGCTCGTTCTTTTTTTTCGCATCGCAGTGAAAATCAGCTTAGAGCGCATGCGCAATGTTCGCACTGCGACTGCGCTAAGTAATTCTGCTATGAAGAAAGGATTTTTACTCACGGCTTTTTGTTCGCACCGGCGAACGTAGTGTGATTGACAGGAAATGGGTGTTACTGGGCGGAAACACGGCGTTTTATGGGCGTGTGGCTGAAAACGCTACCGTTTCCGGAAAAAACGCAGGAGTGGCCGGAGAAACGGGGGAGTGTCTGGGCGAACGCTGGGAGTGTTTGTGACGTCAAACCAGGAACGACAAGCACTGAACTGATCGCACAGGCAGAGTAACTCTGGAGCTACTCTAAAACTGCTAAGTTTTTTTTGTTCGCAATATTGCGTAAACTTCGTTCGCACTTTTAAGATGCTAAGATACACTCCCAGTAGGCGTAGACTAAGCGTGTGTAACTCTGATAAATTCGCCTTGCGACCGATCAACTCGGAATGAGGGCCATGGATTTGTTTAGTTGCTAACAAATTTGCTGCTGCAATCAGATCTGAATTAGGCCCATAGAGCAGCCGTTTACCTCACTGTTGCTGCCGTCACCTCACAGGGGGTCACAGCATACTTACAGCTTGGCTGATTGGGAGCCTACTGTATGTGTAAAAATGAACATAACCTGAATCTACTCACCACAAGTTGGGTAATGAAAAGAATCATAGGACTGAAGCACAAAAGTGGACACCCGACAGAGCAATTCAATTGTTTCGGATTACCTCAGGAGGATGCGAGCAGAAATGTGTGCGCCCATGGAATTTGTGCCAGACTGGAGCAACAATTGAATTGCCATGTCAGATGCCCATTCTAACAGTTGTCCAAAATACATTTTTGCTCATTGTAAAGGTCAAACTTTATTTTTGCCCACAATACCTATACAGTATGTTTATCACCAATGGTGCTAATAGAAGACACCACTGCAAAAATATGCAAGCTAAAGTGAATAGGCCGGCTGGGTTTGTTAAATCTTTTAACAGGAATTTTCCTGTCAGTGGTACCCAGCACCAGGGATGAAGCCTTTGTGGGGAGGGGGCAAAAAGATGAACATGCGCCCTGACACACATGCTGCGGGCTCTGCATTGAACAGCACACACATTTTTCAATGGCACTCTGCAGGCATTAATAGATGGTAGTATTTATAGTGAGAGACAATGTTGGAAAGTTTACCAGCACACTCTTTATGAAAGCTCATACAGAAGATGAAAATCTACCTCAACACAAGTCCAGTCTCTCTGAAGCATTTTAGGGGCATATGCTTTTGTTCTTGTATCTTTGGCCTTCTCTGTTTTAATTACCTGACTCATCTGCCACCATGCTGAAAGGGAAAGATATAGAAATCCAGTTATGGGGGGAAGAACTCCAGCCAGCCTGGAGCACTACTCCTAGCCCTGCTCTAACATGCCTGGCTCGTGACATGGGGCGCATCAAGCGTTTTTGTGCCCCCAGGGATGTGTTCGATGGGCGGCTCCAGTGAGAACTTCAGGGAGCTTTAAACTCCATTCCCATGAGTCACATCTTAGTCAGTGGTGACAGATCTTTGCCACGGGCAACACAGGACACTACATTTTAACCTTTTGGCTGCTGACAAGTTAAAAAAAATACTGTGGACTGAATCAGCAAAACATCCTGCAGCAGTTAAATAGTTACATTTAGTCAGTACCCTGAGCATTCCTCAATAGAGGTGACTGGCTTTGATGCAATACAATAGGCTAGGTAGGACATAAAAAGGATATTTATTTACTGATGAAGCCATAATCACTTCTTTGATTTATTGAGATGAGTCCCTTGATTCTGGGAGTCAGTTCCATCAATGAGTAAATTAATCTTTCATTACATGGTAAAACACGTCAATAACAAAAGAATGCTGCAATAAACTTAATAGGTAAGACATAATGTGTCTCACAGTGATATAATATGGGGCTGAGAAAGACCCTGGGCCCCATGCTAAGTGCTCAGACTACTGTTATATTTAACCAGTAAAAAGAATCACTAACTGCAAGACATAAGATTATGTCCTGAACAGATTATGGTGCAAGCGTTTTCCAGACGATGACTATAGTATGCTGTGTTGCTTAATATTTTGGCGCTTTATAAATAAATTATAATAATACGTAACAATCATGATAATAATGGTTTTCTGTGTGACATATTTCTCTCTCTCTCTCTCTCTCTCTCTCTATATATATACTAGGTACTTCATCGCGCCCTACGGGCGCTCTTCACACCGTCGGAAGGGGCTACGCCCCCTTAACCCCTGCACGCCTTTCTGGGGTTCAATATATGGAGTATTACCTGCATTCCTAGTTTTGTTAGTGTTTGAATATTGCACAATGAAAGGGCATCCGATGGTGAATGGGGCGTAGTCCCTTGCAACGGGGAGGGGTTTGGGGAGTGGGGACCGCGGATGGGAGAGGGGGTATGAAGGCGCTGTGGGTGGGGTAGGAGCGGGGGTGTCGCAGGTGTGGGATGGCAGCTGCGGGGCTGTTGCGGATGGAGGAGGGGTTCCGAAGGCGCTGCAGATGGGGAAGGGGTGGGTGCAGGTGTGCAGTGGATCGGGGAGGTGTCCAGGGGGCGCGGTGGGTGGGGGAGGGGCGGATGCGGGGGTAACGTGGGTGGGGGAGTGGCGGGTGCCGGGCTGTTGCGAATGGTGTAGGCAATGCGGATTGGGAAGGGCCTGCTGCGGATTGGGGTAGGGGATCCAAAGGTGCAGCGGGCGGGGGAGAGCCAGATGCGGGGTGTGGCGGATGGGGTCCGGAGGTGCTGCAGGTGGTGGAGGGGCGGGTGGCATAGGGGGTCTGGAGGCGCCACGGGTGGGAGAGGGGTGGGTACCGGGGGAGGGGGCCGGGGGGGGGGGGGAGATGTGTGTGGGGGAGGGGCAGGTCGGGGAGGGGCAGATGCTGGGCTGGATGGGGGAGGGGTTCCAGAGGTACTGCGGGTGGGGAAGGGTGTGGCGGGTGGGTAGGAGGTGTGGAGGCGTTGCGGATGGGAGAGGGGGGGGTGTGGTGAATGGGGTTAGGGGTCCGGAGGAGGGAGGGTCCGTGTGTGTGGAGGTGTGGGGTCCGTAGGCGCAGTGCGTGGGGGTGCCACGGGTGGTGGAGGGACAGGTGTGTGGATTTGCGGCGGATGGGGGAGGGGGTCTGGAGGTGCTGCAGGTGGTGGAGGGGTGTGTGCGCGGGTGGGATAGGGGGTGGGTGTGGGGGTGCAGCGGATGGTGGAGGTGGTCCGGGAGTGTGGGAGAGGTGAGGTGCTGTGGGTGGGGGAGAGGCGGGTGAGGGGCTGTTGCGGATGAGGGAGGGGTTCCGGAGGCGCTGCAGAGGTGGAAGGGTGCAGGTGTTGCGGGTGAGGTAGGGGGCCAGGAGGCGCTGCGGGTGGGGGTGCGGTGGATGGGGAGGGGCTGCAGGTGGTGGAGGAGCGGGTGGTGGAGGAGGTCCGGAGGTGTAGTGGGTGGTGGAGGGGTGGGTGCTGAGGGTGGGGTAGTGGGTCCGAAGGTGTTGCGGTTGCTGGAGAGGTGGGGGTGTAGGGGATGGGTCAGTGGGTGCAGCGGATGGGGGAGGGGTGGGTACGTGGGTTCAGCGGATGGGGAGGGGGTCAGGGGATGCGGGAGGGGTGGGGGTTCTGTGGGTGGGGGAGGCGGGGGAGGGGCTGTTGCGGATGGGGGAGGGGTTCCGGAGGCGCTGCTGGTGGAGAAGGGTGCGGGTGTTGCGGGTGAGGTAGGGGGTCTGGAGGCACTTCGGGTGGGAGAGGGAGGGAGGGGGCTGAGGGTGCGGTGGATCGGGAGGGGCTGTAGGTGGTGGAGGAGCAGGTGGTGTAGGGGGTCCGCAGGTGGAGTGGGTGGTGGTGGGGTGGGTGCTGCGGTTGGGGTAGTGGGTCCGAAGGTGTTGCGGTTGCTGGAGGGGTGGGGGTGCAGGGGATGGGTCCGGGGGTGCAGCGGATGGGGGAGGGGCTGCTGAAGATGGGGGAGGGGTTTGGGAGGCACTGCGGGTGGGGTAGGGGGTCCGAAGGTGCAGTGGGTGGGGGTGCCACGGGTGGTGGAGGGGCAGGTGCGGGGGTTTGCGGGGGATGGGGAGGGGTCCAGGGGCGCTGCAGGTGGTGATGGGGCAGATATCAGTGCACATAGTCTCTGTGGTAGTTAGTGAGGGTTGGTGATGGTGTGAGAGGGGTGAAGGCCAGTACACAGACAGGCAGTTAGAGAGCAGGATGAGGGTGACAGGGCATAGTGACGGGGAGTACTTAGCAGATATAGGGGTGGGCTACAGGTGGGATGTCACAGTGTGTGTACCTTTGCTCTCATGTGTGACATAAGGATGTGCGGGCCGTGGTGGCCACTAACCTCCTGGCTGCTGCTGTGAGATGGTGACTGCAGAGGGAGGGAGCATAGACCCAGCAGCAATGGGTCGTGGTCAGCATTCCTTCCTGGCCCCGTTCCGCCGCACACTGTCCATCCCGTGTGACGGACGTCATTCCTCCATCCTGCCTGACAGCGTCAGCTGCTGTGATCGCGGAGCATAGGTAAGCGTCCGGAGCCCTGTGGGCGGGCAGGCATAGTGTTTCCCTGGAGAGGTGCGGCGCGCGTCCTTAGGCTGCAGACGGAGGGAGCTCCGGGCCAGCAGCAATGTTGATCAGTGCGTGTCCCGTCCTGGCGCTGTCCCGCTGCACATGCTCCGCACCGCTTGCCGCTGAGCATGGCAGCCCTTGTCTGTATACTGCAGATGCTGATCTAGCGGTGCCTGAGCTAGCGCCCTCTCCCTGGGGTGTGAATGTCAGGCGGCAGGTATGGTGTGTAGATGGGAGAGGAGCTGCGGGCGGCGACTCGCTGCCTGCAAGTACCCTCCATATCAGCGCTGTTCCCCTCCCTGCAGATAGTGTCAGTGGCCGTGGTGTACTTTTGCTACTGGTGGCCAGGGCCGGTGCTAGGGTGTTCGGCGCCCCCCTGCGAATTTTGCGCCCTCCCATATTCCTTTGTTGTGCATCGGGAAAAGTGGTGTGGTCTCACAACTAAGGGGCATGGCCACACAATAGTACCCCCATTTAAAATTACGCCACAATGTAGCACAATCTTATTCATCTTATACGTAATGCCCCACCCTTAGTAGTAGCGTCCTTATACGTAATGCCCCCCCAATAGTAGTAGTGTCCTTATACATAATGCCCCCCCAGTAGTAGTAGCAGTTACATGTAATGCTCCCCAACAGTAATAGTAGCGTTATATGTAATGCCCCCCTGTAGTAGTAGCGTCCTTATACGTAATGCCCCTCCTATAGTAGTAGCGTCCTTGCATGTAATGGCCCCCCCCAGCAGTGGCGTCCATAAAGCGCGCACACACAGACATACCTCACACACACACAATTCACACATATATACAAACACACACACCCCACCACACACACACACACACACACACACACACACAAACACACACACACACATTTCTCTCTCACCCTCCACTTACCAAGTCTGGCTGGCCGTCACTGCAAGGTTGGTTCTATATCGGAGGGGCTGAAGGGACCTTGTGACGTATTGAGGGGAGGAGATACGTCACCAGGGGGAGGAGCTACGGGCGAACAGGGTACCCGAAAAGTACCCTCGCTTCGCTCGCCGCACTTCGGGCACGGTGGCTCGCTCCGCTCCGCTTCGCTCACCACCTAATTACTAAAGGTAATAGTTGGTGGCGTGGATAGTAGAGGAACTATCCCGCTGGCCTAGCTCCTCCCCCTTGCGTCGTAACTCCTCCCCCTTACGGAAAAGGTCCCTTAGCCCACTTGATTCTAGCATCTACCGTCACTGCAATGCTTATTCCACCACCACTGTTC
Organism: Pseudophryne corroboree; assembly: GCF_028390025.1. Lineage (NCBI taxonomy): Eukaryota > Metazoa > Chordata > Amphibia > Anura > Myobatrachidae > Pseudophryne > Pseudophryne corroboree. The sequence continues at coordinate 190,549,579 of NC_086450.1, read as the reverse complement.
AGCTGTCTGGTCCCGTGTAGCTCCGCCCCTCTATTCCGTGTAGCTCCGCCCCTCGTGCCGCCGTAGCTCCGCCCCCTTTTCAGGACCCGCACTGCACAGCACACAGCCCGCTGTCACAGGTGATTGGGGGGGGCTGCCTGGCAGCTAGTGGCCATCCTCACCTCCTATACTGTAAGGTAGGGTTTTGCACCTGACTGCTGCTGGCACTGGGTATGGAGTAGCTCCCTGCAGCAGATGCAGTTGACTCCGCCCAGCTCTGTGACTCCGCCCAGCGTTACGGCTAGCACAGAGTCACAGATCTGGGCTTTTATATAGGAGATATATAGCTAGCAATGATTAAACAGAGTTTCTAACAGGAACATATTCACATAATCACATTTCTCTGACGTCCTAGTGGATGCTGGGAACTCCGTAAGGACCATGGGGAATAGCGGGCTCCGAAGGAGGCTGGGCACTCTAGAAAGATTTCAGACTACCTGGTGTGCACTGGCTCCTCCCACTATGACCCTCCTCCAAGCCTCAGTTAGAATTCGTGCCCGGCCGAGGTTGGATGCACACTAGGGGCTCTCCTGAGCTCTTAGAAAGAATAGACTTAGGTTTTTTATTTTCAGTGAGACCTGCTGGCAACAGGCTCACTGCAGCGAGGGACTAAGGGGAGAAGAAGCGAACTCGCCTGCTTGCAGCCGGATTGGGCTTCTTAGGCTACTGGACACCATTAGCTCCAGAGGGATCGACCGCAGGCCTAGTCCTTGGTGTTCGGTCCCGGAGCCGCGCCGCCGTCCCCCTTACAGAGCCAGAAGCAAGAAGATGGTCCGGAAAATCGGCGGCATGAAGACTCTGTCTTCACCAAGGTAGCGCACAGCACTGCAGCTGTGCGCCATTGCTCCTCTCACACTTCACACTCCGGTCACTGAGGGTGCAGGGCGCTGGGGGGGGGGCGCCCTGAGGCAGCAATAATAACACCTTGGCTGGCTAAAATACCTCAATATATAACCCCAGAGGCTATATATGAGGTAAATACCCCTACCAGAATTCCATAAAAAGCGGGAGATTAGGCCGCGAAAAAGGGGCGGAGCCTATCTCCTCAGCACACTGGCGCCATTTTTCCCTCACAGCTCGGCTGGAAGGAAGCTCCCTGGCTCTTCCCTGCAATATACAGTAACAGTAAGAGGGAAAAGAGAGGGGGGGGCATTAAATTTGGCAGTATATATAAATATATTATATGAAAAGCAGCTATTAGGGACATAACTCAGTTAGTCCCTGTATATATATAGCGCTCTGGTGTGTGCTGGCATACTCTCACTCTGTCCCCCCAAAGGGCTTTTTGTGGGTCCTGTCCTCTGTTGAGCATTCCCTGTGTGTGTGGGGTGTGTCGGTACGGCTGTGTCGACATGTTTGATGAGGATAATGAGGTGGAGGCGGAGCAGATGCATTTTGAAGGGACGTCACCCCCTGCGGGGCAGACACCCGAGTGGATGAACTTATGGAAAGAAATGAGTGCACGTATAGATTCTTTACATAAGAAATTTGACGACATGCCAAATGTGGGACAGCCGGGATCTCAGCTCGTGCCTGTCCAGGGGTCGTCAGGGGCTCTAAAATGCCCGCTACCTCAGTTTGCAGACCCGGATGTCGACACGGATACTGATAACAGTGTCGACGACGATGAGTCAAACCTAATGCCTGTCAGGGCCATTCACTGCATGATTGAGGCAATGAAAGAGGTGTTAAACATTTCTGATTTACATCCAGGTACCACAAAAAAGGGTATTATGTTTGGGGAGAAAAAACTACCCGTAGTTTTTCCCCCATCAGATGAACTAAATGAAGTGTGTGAAGAAGCGTGGCTTTTCCCTGATAAAAAATTTGTAATTCCTAAGAAGGTACTAATGGCGTTCCCTTTCCCGCCAGAGGATAGGTCACGTTGGGAAACACCACCTAGGGTGGATAAAGCGCTCACACGTTTGTCAAAAAAGGTGGCACTACCCTCTCAGGATACGGCCGCCCTTAAGGAGCCTGCTGATAGAAAGCAGGAGGCAATCCTGAAGTCTGTATACACACACTCAGGCATTATACTTAGACCAGCTATTGCTGCCGCTGCATGGTCAGAAAATATTGACACACTAGACAGAGACACTATTCTGCTAACGATTGACCATATAAAAGATTCAGTCTTATATATGAGAGATGCACAGAAGGAAATTTGCCGGCTGGCATCTAAAGTAAGTGCATTGTCTATCTCTGCTAGGTGATGCTTATGGACTCGTCAGTGGACGGGAGATGCAGATTCCAAGAGGCACATGGAAGTTTTGCCTTATAAAGGGGAGGAATTATTTGGGGATGGTCTCTCCGACCTGGTTTCCACAGCAACGTCTGGGAAGTCAGCATTTTTACCCTATGTTCCCTCACAGCCTAAGAAGGCGCCATTTTATCAGGTTCAGTCCTTTCGGACCCAGAAAAGCAAGCGTGGAAAAGGAGGGTCTTTTCTGTCTAGAGGCAGAGGTAGGGGAAAAAGGCTGCAACAGACAGCAGGTTCCCAGGAACCAAAGTCCTCCCCCGCTTCCTCTTCCAAGTCCGCCGCATGACGGTGGGGCTCCACAGGTGGAGCCAGGTACGGTGGGGGCCCGCCTCAGAAATTTCAGCGATCAGTGGGCTCGCTCACAGGTGGATCCCTGGATCCTTCAAGTAGTATCTCAGGGATACATGCTGGAATTCGAGGCGGCTCCACCCCACCGGTTCCTAAAATCTGCCTTGCCGATTGCTCCCTCAGACAGGGAGGCGGTGCTAGCGGCAATTCACAAGCTGTATTCCCAGCAGGTGATAATCAAGGTACCCCTACTTCAACAAGGCCGGGGTTACTATTCCACACTATTTGTGGTACCGAAGCCGGACGGTTCGGTGAGACCCATTTTAAATTTGAAATCCTTGAACATGTACATAAAAAAATTCAAGTTCAAGATGGAATCGCTCAGGGCGGTTATTGCAAGCCTGGACGAGGGGGATTACATGGTTTCCCTGGACATCAAGGATGCTTACCTGCATGTCCCCATTTACCATCCTCACCAGGAGTACCTCAGATTTGTGGTACAGGAATGCCATTACCAATTCCAGACGCTGCCGTTTGGACTCTCCACGGCACCAAGGGTATTTACCAAGGTTATGGCGGAAATGATGATACTCCTTCGAAGAAAGGGAGTTTTAATTATCCCGTACTTGGACGATCTCCTAATAAAGGCACGGTCCAAAGAACAGTTGTTGGTGGGAGTAGCACTATCTCAGGAAGTGCTGAACCAGCACGGCTGGATTCTGAATATCCCAAAGTCACAGCTGGTCCCGACGACACGTCTACTGTTCCTGGGGATGATTCTGGACACAGTCCAGAAAAAAGTGTTTCTCCCGGAGGAGAAAGCCAGGGAGTTGTCTTCTCTAGTCAGAGACCTCCTGAAACCAAAACAGGTATCGGTGCATCACTGCACGCGGGTCTTGGGAAAGATGGTAGCTTCTTACGAAGCAATTCCATTCGGCAGGTTCCATGCCAGAATCTTTCAGTGGGACCTGTTGGACAAGTGGTCCGGATCGCATCTTCAGATGCATCGCTTGATAACCCTGTCTGCAAGAACCAGGGTGTCTCTTCTGTGGTGGCTGCAGAGTGCTCATCTTCTGGAGGGTCGCAGATTCGGCATTCAGGACTGGGTCCTGGTGACCACGGATGCCAGCCTGCGAGGCTGGGGGGCAGTCACAAAGGGAAGAAACTTCCAAGGACTATGGACAAGTCAGGAGACTTCCCTTCACATAAATATTCTGGAACTAAGGGCCATCTACAATGCCCTAAGTCAAGCAAAATCCCTGCTCCTACACCAGCCGGTGCTGATCCAGTCAGACAACATCACGGCAGTCGCCCATGTGAATCGACAGGGCGGCACAAGAAACAGGATGGCAATGACAGAAGCCACAAGAATTCTCCGATGGGCGGAAAATCATGTACTAGCACTGTCAGCAGTGTTTATTCCGGGAGTGGACAACTGGGAAGCAGACTTCCTCAGCAGACACGACCTCCACCCGGGAGAGTGGGGACTTCATCCAGAAGTCTTCCAAATGATTGTACATCAGTGGGGTCGTCCACAGGTGGACATGATGGCGTCCCGCCTAAACAAAAAACTAGAGAGGTATTGCGCCAGGTCAAGAGACCCTCAAGCGATAGCTGTGGACGCTCTGGTGACACCGTGGGTGTACCAGTCAGTTTATGTGTTCCCTCCGCTGCCTCTCATACCAAAGGTATTGAGAATAATAAGAAAGCGAGGAGTAAGCACAATTCTCGTGGTTCCGGATTGGCCAAGAAGAACATGGTACCCGGAACTTCAAGAGATGATCTCAGAGGACCCGTGGCCTCTGCCGCTAAGACAAGACCTGCTACAGCAGGGGCCCTGTCTGTTCCAAGACTTACCGCGGCTGCGTTTGACGGCATGGCGGTTGAACGCCGGATCCTGAAAGAAAAGGGCATTCCGGAGGAAGTCATTCCTACGCTTATTAAAGCCAGGAAAGAGGTTACAGCAAATCATTATCACCGCATATGGCGGAAATATGTTGCATGGTGTGAGGCCGAAAAGGCCCCAACTGAGGAATTTCAACTAGGTCGATTTCTGCATTTCCTGCAAGCAGGAGTGAATATGGGCCTAAAACTGGGTTCCATTAAGGTACAGATCTCGGCTCTATCGATTTTCTTTCAGAAAGAACTAGCTTCAGTACCTGAAGTTCAGACATTTGTAAAGGGAGTGCTGCATATTCAGCCCCCATATGTGCCTCCTGTGGCACCTTGGGATCTCAACGTGGTGTTGAGTTTCTTAAAATCACATTGGTTTGAACCACTAAAAACCGTGGATCTGAAATATCTCACGTGGAAGGTGGTCATGTTATTGGCCTTGGCTTCTGCCAGGCGAGTATCAGAATTGGCGGCTTTGTCTTATAAAAGCCCTTATCTGATTTTCCATATGGATAGGGCAGAATTGAGGACTCGTCCCCAGTTTCTCCCTAAGGTGGTGTCAGCGTTTCATTTGAACCAGCCTATTGTGGTGCCTGCGGCCACTAGGGACTTGGAGGACTCCAAGTTGTTAGACGTGGTCAGGGCCCTGAAAATATGTTTTCAGGACGCCTGGAGTCAGAAAATCTGACTCGCTGTTTATCCTATATGCACCCAACAAGCTGGGTGCTCCTGCTTCTAAGCAGACTATTGCTCGTTGGATTTGTAGTACAATTCAACTTGCACATTCTGTGGCAGGCCTGCCACAGCCAAAATCTGTCAATGCCCATTCCACAAGGAAGGTGGGCTCATCTTGGGCGGCTGCCCGAGGGGTCTCGGCTTTACAACTTTGCCGAGCTGCTACTTGGTCAGGGGCAAACACGTTTGCAAAATTCTATAAATTTGATACCCTGGCTGAGGAGGACCTGGAGTTCTCTCATTCGGTGTTGCAGAGTCATCCGCACTCTCCCGCCCGTTTGGGAGCTTTGGTATAATCCCCATGGTCCTTACGGAGTTCCCAGCATCCACTAGGACGTCAGAGAAAATAAGAATTTACTCACCGGTAATTCTATTTCTCGTAGTCCGTAGTGGATGCTGGGCGCCCATCCCAAGTGCAGTTTATCTGCAATACTTGTACATAGTTATTGTTAACTAAATCGGGTTATTGTTGAGCCATCTGTTGAGAGGCTCAGTTGTTTCATACTGTTAACTGGGTTTCATATCACGAGTTGTACGGTGTGATTGGTGTGGCTGGTATGAGTCTTACCCGGGATTCAAAATCCTTCCTTATTGTGTACGCTCGTCCGGGCACAGTATCCTAACTGAGGCTTGGAGGAGGGTCATAGTGGGAGGAGCCAGTGCACACCAGGTAGTCTGAAATCTTTCTAGAGTGCCCAGCCTCCTTCGGAGCCCGCTATTCCCCATGGTCCTTACGGAGTTCCCAGCATCGACTACGGACTACGAGAAATAGAATTACCGGTGAGTAAATTCTTATTTTTTTGTCTAGAAAATATAGTGATGATAACTGCAGCAATGTTTATATAGATACTGTACTTGCACTTTTACAAAGCAGGGTGACATTTCATCTAATAACCAATGCTTGTAGTAAATAGTATGATGCTACCAAAACTCTCATCCACTGTCTCATCATCTATGAGCAGGACTCTGCATACTCCTCCTATGCGGCATCCCAATATTTATCTTTAATTTATTTTAAACGCAGCAGCAAACGCTCTTTTCCATTCACTCAGCAAATACCTACACTAGCTCCCAATCTCCTCCAGAATACCATTAAATAGGATTTTAATACCTACCGGTAAATCCTTTTCTCCTAGTCCGTAGAGGATGCTGGGGACTCCAAAAGGACCATGGGGTATAGATGGGATCCGCAGGAGACATGGGCACACTATAAGACTTTGAATGGGTGTGAACTGGCTCCTCCCTCTATGCCCCTCCTCCAGACCTCAGTTATAGGAACTGTGCCCAGGGAGACGGACATTTCGAGGAAAAGGATTTTTGTTATACTAAGGGTGAGACACATACCAGCTCACACCACAAACACACCATACAACTAGATTAGCAGGAATACCAGAGAACAGTATGAACGAAAAACAGCAACAAGCTGAACATAACCGATACACAATCTTCGTGTAACCGAAAACAACCACTAACAATACAACTGCAAGTAACAGTCCGCACTGGGATGGGCGCCCAGCATCCTCTACGGACTAGGAGAAAAGGATTTACCGGTCGTATTAAAATCCTATTTTCTCTTACGTCCTAGAGGATGCTGGGGACTCCAAAAAGGACCATGGGGTCTATACCAAGGCTCCAGACCGGGCGGGAGAGTGCGGACAACTCTGCAGCACCGATTGAGCAAACATGAGGTCCTCATCAGCCAGGGTATCAAACTTGAAGAACTGATCAAAAGTGTTTGAACCCGACCACGTAGCTGCTCGGCAAAGTTGAAGTGCCGAGACCCCTCGGGCAGCCGCCCAAGATGAGCCCACCTTCCTGGTAGAATGGGCTTTCACTGACTTCGGCAACAGCAATCCAGCCGTAGAATGAGCATGCTGAATCGTATTACAAATCCAGCGTGCAATAGTCTGCTTGGAAGCAGGATTTCCAATCTAGTTGGAAGCATATAGGACAAACAGAGCCTCTGTTTTCCTAACACGAGCCGTTCTGGCGACATAAATTTTCAAAGCTCTTACGACATCGAGAGATTTTGGCACCGCCATGGCATTCGTAGCCACAGGCACCACAATAGGTTGATTTATGTGAAACGAAGAAACCACCTTCGGCAGAAATTGTTGACGAGTCCTCAATTCCGCTCTCTCCACATGGAAAATCAAATATGGGCTCTTATGAGACAGAGCCGCCAATTCCGACACTCATCTAGCGGACGCCAAGGTCAAAAGCATGACCACTTTCCAAGTGAGAAATTTCAACTCCACCTTCCGCAAAGGTTCAAACCAGTGAGACATAAGAAATTGTAACACTACGTCAAGATCCCACGGTGCCACGGGTGGCACAAACGGAGGATGGATATGCAGCACTCCCTTCACAAAAGTCTGAACTTCAGGAAGGGCGGCCAATTCTTTTTGAAAGAAAATAGATAAAGCTGAAATCTGCACTTTGATGGAACCCAATTTCGGGCCTGCATCCACACCTACTACCAAACAAAAACCAAGTGGCGCTTGACAATCAGATAATTGAAAACATTTATTTTAAAATATAAATGAAATACAACAACCTCCCGGGGGTATATTACAATATTAAAACATCACAAGAATGTCAATGTACAATATGTTATGACTAAGTATCCAAAATGTAATTAGAGCACCAATTGAAAACAATATCATAGAAATTCAATTACTAATACCACCAGAGGGGTCATGGAACGTGCAGAGTTCAATGTATGCACTGAGATATATGGCTAATAGGTACTTGTCAAATAAAGGATCACTCACGGCTGTGTGCTTGAAAGATATTGCATGTAGCACAAATAAATGGCATTGTTCAGCTGGTGCAGAATTGGTGAACTGACAAATGAATTTGTATGCACCTGTAGCGCTGGGCAGGAGCTTTCGATGCCTGCTCCCTGGTGCTGTCCCGTTGGCCAGGGAGATGTATACACCAGAGCCTCAGCGGTAGATGGAAATGATGCCGCGCCGTGCTGGGAGCCCTGGTTGTCTGTCCTTACCCGATCAATGCTACCTCCGGTAGCTCCGTGTTTCCCAAGCGGGGACAGATGACTGGTGTAGCCGGAGCTGTAGCGATGGTCAGGCCGAGTGTACTGGCCGGCAGCCGACCTGTCTGTGGTTAGATGAGCACCCGATGTAGTTTCCGTGCGCAGGTCCGCACCGGACCTAATTGGGAACGGCAATTGCTGCTTCTACCGCCCAGACAGGAGATGAGCGGCTGGGGCTGTAGGGGTGAGAAACTGCAGGCTGAGTTCTCCGGCCGCAGTAATCAGACTGAGCTCCTATGCACGGCTCTAAAGGAAGATTTAGAGTACACAGCAGTAGTGATCCTTGAGGTATAACACCTGTATCCTTAACGCGTTTCAACGCCAGCAGGGCTTCTTTTTCAAAAGGCAGGTATACCTGGGAGTAGGAGTGTTCAGTCCTTATAAATGCTCCACAGGTGAAACTAATTATCAATAATTGAACTCAGCCATTCTGAATCATCAGGTTAGGTGTGATATTTTAGGCTCCATTACTTTGGAGCAGACACAAACTTTCGTGAATAAAGCAAGAGTATTACTATATTAATGCCATAAAACAGTAACCGTTAGTACAGAGCCATAGAAAGGCAGCACTAAATACACTGCATGGACAATACAGATAAAATAAAAGAACCCAAATGAAATATGAGACTGGGAATACATATCTTTATCTTGGAAGATATATTATAATAATTCGTAATTACCATAACATTTTGCATACATACAAGTGTGTGTAAATAAATAGATAAAGTTCTATGTTATCATCACAATAATTTAAAAAACCGTGGTGAGAAACAGCTTATTTTGTGTAAATTCATATTCCTACACACTCTTCCGATCTCTGCTGACAGCAAAACATGTTCTAATACCTGGGAGGAAAAATCCCCCCCACACCTAAAATAATGTGCTAGATTGCAGAGAGGGAAAGAAAAAGAGAAAGAGAGGGAAATGAAAGCAAAGAGAGGATAAAAAATTCATGGTAGCTTGGTTATTTATGGAATTTAAAAGGACAGCTACTTGCACAAAACTGGTAAATAAAAACAAAAATAAAAAAAGGAACAATAAAAGATACTGTACATGACCAGTGACAGTTGGTACACACCAGTGTCACAAAAGACGGACAGGAAGAAAACCCCCTAAGCTGAGATGGCGAAACCAGGTCTGTGAACACTCCTATAAAGGTGCTCAAGTTGGAAACAGAAATAAAAATGTAAATAAACTCGAGATCTATGGTTTCATTGAGACCCTGAGGATTGAGTGTCTGTAATCTGAGGATCCATGCTGCTTCCTGTCTACACAAGATTCTAAAACGATCACCTCCCCTGCTGGTGGCTGGGATATGTTCCAGCCCAACCAGCAGGAGCCCCGTGGGATCGCCTCCATGAAACTCAGAAAAATGACGAGGAACACTATGATTCGTGCATTTATTCAGGATGTTTCTTCTGTGTTCCATAAATCTGAGTTTCAGGGGGCGTATTGTTCGACCTACGTAATATAATTGACAAGGACATATTAATAAATAAATCACATATTGGGTGTTACAGTTAATAAAAGTGTTGATTCTATACTCTTTTTTAGAGACATTAGAAACAACACTTTTAGTTATATTCAAAACAAACGAACAAGTGGTACACCTCCCATGGTTACACTTATAGAAACCTATAACCTCTGGTCCAATTAGAGTTCTTTGTGTACTTTTTGAAACCTGATCCGAGTGTCCTTTAAAGAAGCTAGGGGCCAGAATATTTTTCAAATTCCTGGCTTTCTTAAAAACTATCACTGGTGTTTTATCTAAATGGTCTTTAAGAACAGGATCAGTAAATCGTAATCTATAGTTTTTGTTAACTATGCTCTTGATCTTACTAGCAGCTACATTAAATTTGGACTTGAATACTAAACTGTACTTATCCTTATTCTTATTTATTACTTTATTTTTATTTTTATTTCTATTTTTATTGTTAGTATCATTATTTTCATTAGGTTTGATCTTATTGAAACTACCATAGGGAACCTCTTGTATGGTGATGATATTATCATCATTGATCTCCAGATTCACGCCACCTAGGTGACCAGATTCCTGTATGTCAGCATGACTTTCATCAGTCTCAATAGCAAGAGTATCTTTTCTTACAAGTTTAGAAGCATAAACCAGAGCTTCATCTAATACTACTTGTGGATAATCACAACCTTTAAATGTGTCCACCAGATCCCTAACATGTTCATGATATTTTGTATCAAATGTGCAATTTCTTCTAATCCTGTGTACCTGGCTTTTCGGTACATTCTTAAGCCAGCTTTTATTATGATTGCTGGAATAAGGTATATAATTACATACATCCACTAATTTTTTTAAAGGGAGATACTGTGACGATTCCCTCTACCACCTCCACCGTTACATCCAAAAAATTAATCTGTGAGGGATGGTGAGTGCATGTGAAGGTTAAACCATAAGTGTTATTATTAATATACCTAACAAACTCAGTGACTGAAACAGAATCCCCTTTCCAAACAAAAAACAGGTCATCGATATAGCGGCCATAGAGGACCAGGTTCGCAACATGGGCGCCTCCCCAGATGTAGGTGTTTTCAAAGTCGCCCATGTAGATGTTCGCAAAACTGGGCGCGAACCTGGTCCCCATCGCTGTACCGAGGACCTGCAGGTAGTGACAGTGATCAAATAAAAAATAATTGTGAGACAAGATAAAAGCAATAGCAGAAAGAATAAACTGGCGTTTCCCCTCTGAGATACCCATATCTTCGCGTAGGCTTTTTGCCACACATTCTATCCCCTTTGCATGTGGGATATTTGTGTACAAAGCTTGAACGTCACAAGTGACGAACAAGAAGTCTGGATTCCATTTCAAACCTTCCACCAGTTTGATAAACTCAGTGGTATCTCTAATATGGGATCTCAGAGAGGATGCGCGTGGCTGTAAATAATGATCAACGTAATAAGACAAATTAGATGTAAGACCCTCAATCCCTGAAATGATAGGACGACCCGGGGGTTCATGTAGTGTCTTGTGTACTTTGGGAAAGTGATAGTAAATGGGGGTGATTGGGTGGAGGGGGTAGAGGAACTTAAACTCATCACGTGTAAGAACATCATCAGCACAAGCCAATGTCAACATATTTTTTAATTGATTTTGATAATCAAGAGTTGGATCCTGTCCTAAGATTCTACAGAAGGTGGTATCGGTCAATTGTCTTTTCGCCTCTCTAACGTAATTTTCTGTATTTTGCACCACCACTCCTCCTCGCTTATCTGCTGGTTTAATGGTGAGAGCCTGATTGTCAGAGAGTCTCTTAAGGGCTTTTCTTTCATCAGGCTTCAAGTTGTACAAATAAGGGTGTATTTTATAGTCGCACAAATTAAGGAATTCCTCCAGAGTGGTATGATAAAAGGTGTCTATGGCACTGGTTTTGTGTTGAGTAGGAAAAAAATTTAGATTTTTTTCTTAAAGGTGCCTCTATTAACATCAAATAATAATGTTTGCTGGTCTAAATCGTCAGGGAGCATATTTTCAAGCAACAATTAATTTGGCATAAAACATTATTATTTGATGTTAATAGAGAACCCTTGTGCTGATGATGCTCTTACACATGATGAGTGTGAGTTCCTCTACCCCCTCAACCCAATCACCCCCATTTACTATCACCTTCCCAAAGTACACAAGACACTACACGAACCCCCGGGTCGTCCTATCATTTCAGGGATTGAGGGTCTTACATCTAATTTGTCTTATTACGTTGATCATTATTTACAGCCACGCGCATCCTCTCTGAGATCCCATATTAGAGATACCACTGAGTTTATCAAACTGGTGGAAGGTTTGAAATGGAATCCAGACTTCTTGTTCGTCACTTGTGACGTTCAAGCTTTGTACACAAATATCCCACATGCAAAGGGCATAGAATGTGTGGCAAAAAGCCTACGCGAAGATATGGGTATCTCAGAGGGGAAACGCCAGTTTATTCTTTCTGCTATTGCTTTTATCTTGTCTCACAATTATTTTTTATTTGATCACTGTCACTACCTGCAGGTCCTCGGTACAGCGATGGGGACCAGGTTCGCGCCCAGTTTTGCGAACATCTACATGGGCGACTTTGAAAACACCTACATCTGGGGAGGCGCCCATGTTGCGAACCTGGTCCTGGTCGCTATATCGACGACCTGTCTTTTGTTTGGAAAGGGGATTCTGTTTCAGTCACTGAGTTTGTTAGGTATATTAATAATAACACTTATGGTTTAACCTTCACATGCACTCACCATCCCTCACAGATTAATTTTTTGGATGTAACGGTGGAGGTGGTAGAGAAAATCGTCACAGTATCTCCCTTTAAAAAATCAGTGGATGTATGTAATTATATACCTTATTCCAGCAATCATAATAAAAGCTGGCTTAAGAATGTACCGAAAAGCCAGGTACACAGGATTAGAAGAAATTGCACATTTGATACAAAATATCATGAACATGTTAGGGATCTGGTGGACACATTTAAAGGTTGTGATTATCCACAAGTAGTATTAGATGAAGCTCTGGTTTATACTTCTGAACTTGTAAGAAAAGATACTCTTGCTATTGAGGATGATGAAAGTCATGCTGACATACAGGAACCTGGTCACCTAGGTGGCGTGAATCTGGAGATCAATGATGATAATATCATCCCCATACAAGAGGTTCCCTATGGTAGTTTCAATAAGATCAAACCTAATGAAAATAATGATACTAACAATAAAATTAGAAATAAAAATAAAAACAAAAATAAAGTAATAAATAAGAATAAGGATAAGTACAGTTTAGTAATCAAGTCCAAATTTAACGTAGCTGCTAGTAAGAGCAAGAGCATAGTTAACAAAAACTATAGATTACTATTTACTGATCCTGTTCTTAAAGACCATTTAGATAAAACACCAGTGATAGTTTTTAAGAAAGCCAGGAATTTGAAAAATATTCTGGCCCCTAGCTTCTTTAAAGGACACTCGGATCAGGTTTCAAAAAGTACACAAAGAACTCTAATTGGACCAGAGGTTATAGGTTTCTATAGGTGTAACCATGGGAGGTGTACCACTTGTTCGTTTGTTTTGAATAAAACTAAAAGTGTTGTTTCTAATGTCTCTAAAAAAGAGTATAGAATCAACACTTTTATTAACTGTAACACCCAATATGTGATATATTTATTAATATGTCCTTGTCAATTATATTACGTAGGTCGAACAATACGCCCCTTGAAACTCAGATTTATGGAACACAGAAGAAACATCCTGAATAAATGCACGAATCATAGTGTTCCTCGTCATTTTTCTGAGTTTCATGGAGGCGATCCCACGGGGCTCCTGCTGGTTGGGCTGGAACATATCCCAGCCACCAGCAGGGGAGGTGATCGTTTTAGAATCTTGTGTAGACAGGAGGCAGCATGGATCCTCAGATTACAGACACTCAATCCTCAGGGTCTCAATGAAACCATAGATCTGGAGTTTATTTATATTTTTATTTCTGTTAAAAAACTTGAGCACCTTTATAGGAGTGTTCACAGACCTGGTTTCGCCATCTCAGCTTAGGGGGTTTTCTTCCTGTCCGTCTTTTGTGACACTGGTGTGTACCAACTGTCACTGGTCATGTACAGTATCTTTTATTGTTCCTTTTTTTATTTTTGTTTTTATTTACCAGTTTTGTGCAAGTAGCTGTCCTTTTAAATTCCATAAATAACCAAGCTACCATGAATTTTTTATCCTCTCTTTGCCTTCATTTCCCTCTCTTTCTCTTTTTCTTTCCCTCTCTGCAATCTAGCGCATTATTTTAGGAGTGGGGGGGATTTTTCCTCCCAGGTATTAGAACATGTTTTGCTGTCAGCAGAGATCGGAAGTGTGTGTAGGAAATGGAATATGAATTTACACAAAATAAGCTGTTTCTCACCACGGTTTTTTAAATTATTGTGATGATAACATAGAACTTTATTTATTTACACACTTGTATGTATGCAAAATGTTATGGTAATTACGAATTATTATAATATATCTTCCAAGATAAAGATATGTATTCCCAGTCTCATATTTCATTTGGGTTCTTTTATTTTATCTGTATTGTCCATGCAGTGTATTTAGTGCTGCCTTTCTATGGCTCTGTACTAACGGTTATTGTTTTATGGTATTAATATAGTAATACTCTTGCTTTATTCACGAATGTTTGTGTCTGCTCCAAAGTAAAGGAGCCTAAAATATCACACCTAACCTGATGATTCAGAATGGCTGAGTTCAATTATTGATAATTCGTTTCACCTTTGGAGCAGGTATAAGGACTGAACACTCCTACTCCCAGGTATACCTGCCTTTTGAAAAAGACGCCCTGCTGGCGTTGAAACGCGTTAAGGATACAGGTGTTATACCTCAAGGATCACTACTGCTGTGTACTCTAAATCTTCCTTCAGAGCCGTGCATAGGAGCCCAGTCTGATTACTGTGGCCCGGAGAACTCAGCCTGCAGTTTCCCACCCCTACAGCCCCAGCCGCTCATCTCCTGTCTGGGCGGTAGAAGCAGCAATTGCCGTTCCCAATTAGGTCCGGTGCGGACCTGTGCACGGAAACTACATCGGGTGTTCATCTAACCACAGACAGGTCGGCTGCCAGCCAGTACACCCAGCTTGACCATCGCTACAGCTCCGGCTACACCAGTCATCTGTCCCCGCTTGGGAAACACAGAGCTACCGGAGGTAGCATTGATCGGGTGAGGACAGACAACCAGGGCTCCCCGCACGGCGCGGCATCATTTCCATCTACCGCTGAGGCTCTAGTGTATACATCTCCCTGGCCAATGGGACAGCACCAGGGAGCAGGCATCGAAAGCTCCTACCCAGTGCTACAGGTGCATACAAATTCATTTGTCAGTTCACCAATTCTGCACCAGCTGAACAATGCCATTTATTTGTGCTACATGCAATATCTTTCAAGCACACAGCCGTGAGTGATCCTTTATTTGACAAGTACCTATTAGCCATATATCTCAGTGCATACATTGAACTCTGCACGTTCCATGACCCCTCTGGTGGTATTAGTAATTGAATTTCTATGATATTGTTTTCAATTGGTGCTCTAATTACATTTTGGATACTTAGTCATAACATATTGTACATTGACATTCTTGTGATGTTTTAATATTGTAATATACCCCCGGGAGGTTGTTGTATTTCATTTATATTTTAAAATAAATGTTTTCAATTATCTGATTGTCAAGCGCCACTTGGTTTTTGTTTGGTACTTTTGTGTTTTAAGGGACTGGCAATTCCCTTTTACAAGAGGCTGCTGACAATCATATCGCAGTACTACTCACCAGAGCGCTCAGCGCTCTCTTCTGCATCCACACCTGCCTGCAAAAAATGGTGGAAACGACCCAGCTGAAACTCCTCCTATTTTTTCCAAATACGGTGATAATGCTTCGCCGTGACCTCCTTTCTAGCCTTAAGAAGAGTGGGGATGACTTCCCCGGGAATATCCTTTCAAGCTAGGATTTGGCGTTCAACCTCCATGCCGTCAAACGTAGCCGCGGTAAGTCCGGAAATATGCACGGACCCTGCAGTAACAGGTCCTCTCTGAGAGGAAGCGGCAAAGGATCTTCTATGAGCAATTCTTGAAGCTCCGGATACCAGGCCCTCCGTGGCCAACCTGGAACGACGAGCACTGCCGGAACCCCCGTTCGTCTTACGATCCTTAACACTTTTGGAAAGAGAGGAAGTGGAGGGAACACATACACCGACTGAAACACCCACAGAGTTACCAGGGCGTCCACTGCACTGGCTTGGGGGTCCCTTGTCCTGGAACAATGCCTCGGAAGCTTCTTGTTGAGGCGAGACGCCATCATGTCTATTTGAGGAATCCCCCGCCTTGTCACTTCTGCAAATACCTCTTGATGAAGAGCCCACTCTCCTGGGTGGAGATCGTGTCTTGCGGAGGAAGTCTGCTTCCCAGTTGTCCACGCCCGGAAGGAAGACTGCTGACAGAGCGGTCACGTGCTTTTCCGCCCAGCGGAGAACTCTTGTGGCCTCCGCCATTGCCGCTCTGCTCTTTGTTCCGCCCTGGCGGTTTACGTACACCGACCGCTATTATGTTGTCCGACTGAATCAGGGCAGGTAGACCTCGAAGAAGGTTTTCCGCTTGCAGAAGGCAGTTGTAAATGGCTCTTAACTCCAGAACATTTATGTGGAGACAAGATTCCTGGCTTGACCATTTTTCCTGGAAACTTCTTCCTTGTGTGACTGCTCCCCAGCCTCGGAGACTTGCATCCATGGTCAGCAGGACCCAATCCTGGATCCCGAACCTGCGGTCCCCTAGAAGGTGAGAACTCTGCAGCCACCACAGGAGAGAAATTCTGGACCTGGAAGATAGACTTATTTTCCAGTGCATATGTAGGTGAGACCCGGACCATTTGTCCAGCAGGTCCCACTGAAACACCGGGCATGAAACCTGCCAAACGGAATGGCTTCGTACGCCGCCACCATCTTCCCTAGCATTCGAGTGCATTGATGAATCGACACTCTTGCCGGTTTCAGAATCTCTTTCACCATGCCTTGGTATACCAGAGCTTTTTCCGCCGGAAGAAACACTCTTTGCAGTTCCGTGTCCAGGATCATGCCCAAGAAAGACAGCCGTGTTGTCGGAATCAACTGGGACTTTGGCAAATTTAGAATCCAACCATGATGTTGCAGAACCGTCAAAGAGAGCTCCACATTTCTTAGCAACTGCTCCTTCGATCTCACCTTTATCAGGAGATCGTCCAAGTATGAGATAATTGTGACACCCTGCTTGCGTAGGAGTAGAATCATTTCTGCCATGACTTTGGTGAAGACCCTCGGGGCCGTGGAAAGCCCAAACGGCAACGTCTGAAATTGGTGATGAGAATCCTGCACCGCAAATCTCAGGAAAGCTTGATGTGGAGGATATATCGGGACGTGTAAGTGAGCATCTTTTATGTCGACTGACACCATAAAATCCCCCCTTCTAGACTGGAAATCACAGCTCGAAGAGATTCCATCTTGAACTTGAAAGTTTTCAAATACAGATTGAGGGATTTTAGGTTCAGGATCGATCTGACCGAGCCGTCCGGCTTTGGCACGAAAAAGAGGCTCGAATAGAACCCTTCTCCCCGTTGGGACGGGGGAACCGGGACAATAACCCTCTGTTGATAGAGATTTTGTATCCAGCATTTACTACGTCCCTTTCTGGGATAGAAACTGGCAAGGCTGATTTGAAAAATCGGTGGGGGGGCATCTCCTGAAACTCCAGTTTGTACCCTTGGGACACTATGTCTAAGACCCAAGGATCTAGGCCCGATTGAAACCAGACCTGACTGAAGATTCGGAGATGGGCCCCCACCGGCACGGACTCCCGCAGGGGAGCCCCAGCGTCATGCGGTGGACTTGGTAGAGGCGGGGGAGGACTTTTGGTCCTGGGCGCCAGAAACAGCAGGCGACCTTTTTCCCCTTCCTCTACCTTTTGAAGCGAGGAAGGACGAGCCTCTTCCTTTTTTGTATTTATTAGGCCGAAAGGACTGCATCTGATAATGGGGCGCCTTTTTCTGTTGCGTGGGAACATAAGGAAGAAAAGATGACTTACCCGCTGTAGCGGTAGACACCAGGTCAGCGAGGCCGTCATCAAACAAGACACTACCTTTATAAGGGAGAGCTTCCATAGCTTTCTTGGAGTCGGCATCAGCATTCCATTGATGAATCCACAGCGCCCTCCTGGCCAAGACCGCCATGGCATTGGCCCTTGATCCCAAGAGGCCAATATCCCTCGCCGCATCCTTTAGGTAAGCTGCAGCGTCCCTGATATAACTGAGAGTCAAAAGAATGTTATCCTTATCAAGGGTATCCATGTCAGATGCCAAATTATCAGCCCACTTAGCAATCGCACTACTCACCCATGCCGACGCCACAGCAGGTCTGAGGAGTATACCCGTAGTGACATAAATGGCCTTTAATGTCATTTCCTGCTTACGATACGCAGGATCCCTGAGGGCAGCCATGTCAGGAGACGGAAGCGCCACTTTCTTGGACAGCCGGGACAGAGCCTTGTCCACATTGGGAGATGACTCCCACTTTTCCCTGTCGTCAGAGGGGAAAGGATATGCCATAAAAATTCTCTTGGGAATCTGCCACCTTTTGTCAGGCGACTCCCAAGCCTTTTCACAAAGAGCGTTCAGTTCATGAGATGGGGGAAACTTCACCTCAGGCTTTTTCCCTTTAAATAAACAAACCCTTGTATCTGGAACAGGAGGTTCCTCAGAAATATGTAAAACATCTTTAATTGCCACAATCATGTACTGAATACTCTTTACCAATTTTGGATGTAAACTGGCTTCACTAAAGTCGACACTGGAATCAGAGTCCGTGTCGGTATCCGTATCTGCCATCTGGGTAAATGAACGTTTCTGTAACCCTGAGGGAGCCTGTACCTGAGACAAGGCGTTCTCCATGGATTTTCTCCACGTTTGTGTCTGAGAATCAGAAGATTTATCCAGCCTCTTAGACAATAACGCCACATTTGCATTCAATGTACTCAACATATTCACCCAATCAGCAGTCGGCGGTGCCGACAGAGTCACCACCAAATCCTTCTCTGCGCCCCCAGCAGCTTCCTCCAGTGAGGAGCACTCAGCCTCAGACATGTCAACACACTGTACCGACACACACACTCACACTGCCAATAGGGGACAGACACAGGCAAGCCTGTTAGAGAGAACACAGAGGGAGTATACCAGCTCACACCCCAGCGCCCATATACTACTAAAAAAAAATATATGATCACTGCGCTGTATTAAATACATATATATAGCACCAATTGACTGTGCCCCCCCCCCCCATTTTGCTCCCTGTACTTGTTAAGGAGAGTGGAGGTCCAGGCCAGCGTCTCTGCATGCTCTGTGAAGAGAGAAAATGGCGCTGGTAAGCTGTGCTGGCGGGGGTCTTATATTTAGTGCTTAAGCACCGAGAATATGCTTTTTTGCCGGTGAAAAACTCCAGTAACCTGCTGCCCAGGGCGCCCCCCCCTGCGCCCTGCACCCTGTGAGTGCCGTTGGTGTGTGTGTGGGAGCATGGAGCGCAGCGCGACCGCTGCGCTGTACCTCCGTTACTGAAGTCTTCTGCCGTCACTGAAGTCTTCTGCCTTCTGTATACTCACCCGGCTTCTTTCTTCTGGCTTCTGTGAGGGGGTTGACGGCGCGGCTCCGGGAACAAGCAGCTAGGCGCACCAAGTGATCGAACCCTCTGGAGCTAATGGTGTCCAGTAGCCTAAGAAGCAGAGCCCTTAACTCAGAAGAAGTAGGTCTGACTTCTCACCCCTTGCTCCCACGATGCAGGGAGCCTGTAGCCAGCAGGTCTCCCTGAAAATAAAAAAAACTAACAAAAGTCTTTTTAGAGAAACTCAGGAGAGCTCCCCGAGTGAGTGTCCAGTCTCTCTGGGCAAGAATCTAACTGAGGTCTGGAGGAGGGGCATAGAGGGAGGAGCCAGTTCACACCCATTCAAAGTCTTATAGTGTGCCCATATCTCCTACGGATCCCGTCTATACCCCATGGTCCTTTTGGAGTCCCCAGCATCCTCTAGGACGTAAGAGAAAAAGTATTTAACGTTACCTACAATTCCTTTAACATACACACTATAGTATATGGGAGGAGAAGGTGGGCAAACATATTGTAAAACGTGGAGGAGGAGAAAGTGGGCATAAATATTGTAGACTATGGGAGAAAATGGTGGGCATACACATTGTATTATATGGAAGTAGATGGGCATATACATTGCATAATATGGGAAGGGGGGGTGGACATACACATTGCAAAATATGGGAGGAGAAGGCGGGCATTCATATTTTAGAATATGGGAGAAGAAGGTGGACATACACATTGCAAAATTTGCGAGAAGGTGGGCATACACCTTGCAGAATATGGAGGGGGAGAAGATGGGCATAAACAGCCACACATACTTACTGCCTCATAGCACCCTACCACACACACACACACTGCCCCATAGCCACACACATGCATGCACACACACACACACACACACACACACACACACACACACACACACACACGCACGCACACACACAGTGCCCTATGGCCACACACAAATACTATGCTGCCATGCACACACACGCACACACACATAAAAAACACTCACCATGCACACAAACACACAAGCTTAGTTACCCATCTTCTTCTGATAGGGGCGGGCTGCTTGCTCCTCAGGTGCACAGCTCTTCTTTTCTGTAGTGGCAATGCGTGACATGATGTCATGCGCACCGCATAATAACTTTATTGCGCAGCTGCAGCGCCAATGAACAGGTGCCAACAGGTGGTAGGATCTGGGCCCCAGGCTCCATCACTTTCCTGCGAGGGCGTGCAAGCAGGCAGACATACAGGCAGGCAGATAGCCAAGTAAAGGACTGGCTGAGGGCCTCTTTACCTCACAGAATGATGTTGAGGCAATAGTGGCTGGCAGGCGGTAGGAGCAGCCTGGGCCCCGCTTGTCTGTTTAAGTGTCTGGGCCTTGGACTGCTGTACCGGCAGTCCCCCCTTGATGGCGGCTCTGCTGTGGTAGAGAATTTTTGTACTTTAAAAACAAATGTGTCCTCATACATCTAGCCTCAATACGCCATACACCATAAGATGCCTGGCATTAGTGAGTCAGCAGTTGCCAGGCAGCTCTGTAAACATTGGGTGTATTTTTTTTGCTAACAATGCATTATTATGTGAATAGGACGCACAAGCAGGCTCTGCTGATTAAAATGTTATGTGGCATGCCTATATTGTTTGTGCGGTTGCGGCTGTATCTGCATATACGAAATGCTACGTTACAGTGTTTTCCAGCAGCTCTAGATATTAACCTTTGGAAAGTGCAGGTGGGTGGCCGCTGAGCTGTTTCACTGGCTGCGGGGTCCTATCCTATGCTATTTGCTGATCCAGCTGGAATCTCTTGCTGTTCAAGAAGCAGGCAGTCACAAGTGCCATACATGCACAGAAGATAATGTTGGGCCTCAGGCAAGCTGCTGGGTCCTAGTGCCCGGCTGCTGTCTAGCTCCCCTGCAGCCAGGCCGTGGCGATTGGCAACTTGGGTGCCCCCCACTGTAAGAGAGGGAGGACTGGGGCACAACATCATTGTTTCCGCTGGGCAAATACGCCCTTGTTAGGGAGCCCTCTGTCTTAAGTGCCCCAGGCCCTTCAAAGCCTTAATCTGGCCCTTCTGCCACCATCACAGTAACCATGCAACTAGTAACCCATTTACTGTGTCAAAATTTGTTGAGTTGTATTAGTATGTTTCCTTGTTTCAGTATCTATTCTCTTGTATTGGTGATTATTTGTTCTTCAGAGTTCTTGTTCTTCAGAGTATGTCTAAGTTTTTATGAATACCGACCATTTTTTCCATTTATATAATTTATACTAGTTGATGTGCCGATTTCATCTGGGCAAAGGTCTGCTGGGCAAAACTTTTTACCCCTTTGCCCCCCTGTAGGAGTAGAATTTCGAAATGTCCCTGCTTATTGGGTGGTTGCACATAAATGTCACAGTTTCCAGACCACCCAGCAGGTCACATGTTCCAGGTCACCCAGCTGGTGCACAGGGAGAGTTCATAAACTGTCACGTTTTCCAAAGCACAATGGTGATGCATTGTAAATGGCAGACAGATGTTTTGTCACATAACTACGAAATGAAGCAACCAATTACAACGCCAATATTTTCTGCAAATCTATGGACAAAGGGGGTCATTCCGAGTTGATCGCTCGCTAGCAGTTTTTAGCAGCCGTGCAAATGCTATGCCGCCGCCCACTGGGACTGTATTTTAGCTTAGCAGAAGTGAGTACGAATGTATCGCAGAGCGGCTACAAAGTTTTTTTGTGCAGTTTCAGAGTAGCTACTCAGCGCTTGCGATCACTTCAGACTGTTTAGTTCCTGTTTTGACATCACAAACCCGCCCAGCGTTCGCCCAGCCATGCCTGCGTTTTTCCTGGCACGCCTGCGTTTTTTCGAACACTCCATGAAAACGGTCAGTTGACATCCAGAAACGCCCCCTTCATGTCAATCACACTGCGGCCACCAGTGTGACTGAAATTCTTCGCTAGACCCTGTGCAAAACTACATCGTTGGTTGTGCCCATATGACGTGCGTGCGCATTGCGCCACATACGCATGCGAAGAACTGCTGTTTTTTAGCCTGATCACTGCGCTGCGAACAAATGCAGCTAACGATCAACTCGGAATGACCCCCTAAGACCTTTAATTTGGTATTATGTGTCCTGCTCAGACAATAGAAATATGTCACTTGTAAAAGTTGTCTTTCTGCTACCTATATAAATAAAAGGCAAATACCACGGACTCATCACAAAATCTCCTGAACCATAAGGACTAGGAACTTGACATTTGGATAGTAGCTTGCTTTTGTGACGTAGGTAACCACTAGAAGGGATTTTCCTAAATTCCACCCACAAAGTGGTTAAAAGGGGTGAAATGATTAGTGGGAATTCCCCCCTCACAGAGGAGAGTTAAGACAGCCCACCCAGCTGGGGCAGTAAAGAATGCATGGTGCCGGTGATACCAAGTCGCGGAGGGGGGAGGACACACTGCTCTGTTCCTGGACTTCCTTGCCAGTCGCAGTTGCAGAGCAGTCCATTATTAAAATAGGGAAGCTAACTGCCATCCCTAAACACTGTCAAACATTGCTGGGTGTGGCTCCCCTATTTAAATAATGGACTGCTCTGCAACTGCCAATGGCAAGGAAGTCCAACCTTATGGTTCAGGAGATTTTGTGATAAGTCAGTGGTATTTGCCTTTTAAGTACTTAACCAACCCATTTCCAGTCAGGAGAGTGTCTCAGTTATCAGAGATTAACCTGTCACTTGAACTAAACATTGCCGAACCTCTCAGAGAGCAACAGGAGGAAACAAGAGATAGATATTTTGACTGTTAAATGTATTAAAGGAAAGCTTCATAGTCAGCAACTGCTTAACTGCAAATATTAATATGCTCAAGTATTCTAATGCAGGAGGAGGCATCTGTAGGAAAAAGACTCTTCCATGCAGCGCTGATATGTGTGCTGCGTCTGAAGGTGCAGCATCGGATCACTATTGTGACCATTGGTTGTGATGGTCGCAGCCCTCAGCCATCTTAGTAACCTTCACCTTACGCAGGCTGCTGGAGCTCTTTTGCTGGTGCCAAGAAGTCTGCAACCAAAGAAGCAGAGACTGGCCATGCCTGCCTACAAATGGGGGCAACACTCCCGTTTTGTAGAACAGTCCCCGTCGCTGCCTCTGCTCTGCCCCCCAAACGCCCCACCATCTCAATCATGCTGCAGCTAAAGGGGGACTGCGAGCAATCACGCAGGACTCATTCTGCACGTACGCAGAACAGTACCTGCGCATGCGCAGACCCACAAACATCGGAGATAAGTGTAAATATCAGGTTTCATTACATCTCGAAATTAGGCACTTAATTCATTGATATCTAATAAAAAATTAAAAAGGCCTTAGTGTCATGAAAGTGTGCAGTATAATGTTTTATAATTCTGTAACTTAATATATCTATAAGTGAGTATTAAATGTTATACCAATTCCTGGTACCGAGAATAATTCATCTTGTTATTTAAACATATAGGTGTTCCACTCATCCCATAGTGTTACATACCCCCCACTACATTTTGTAGGCACTCCGCTGCAGACTACTGACATCTAGGAATGGATGTGGGAAGCACGCTCTGCTACACAGCACCCCACGCAGAGATGTGCAGACAATGTGTCTGAGGATAGTACCTGCAATAAACTATACCCCCTTTCTCATGGTTCAAACACTTAGCACACAATGGAACAATAACTCATTCGTGAGCTTCATTCACCCATACACAAACATACACTCTCATAACTATCACTGGATATTATACCTGCCTCCTCAGGTATGTATGTGATGTATTACACTCTTGAGAATGCAGAGGCAGAACCTATAAAGAAAAAAAACATAGCACACTCCTCTGCCTGTCCGCTATAAAACATATACACTAGAAGGCATGCAGAATAACATGATTCCACATAAAGTTCATATTATTGTTAGAATGTGACACAATACTAGGGTTTGTAAAAATTATCTACAATGTAAAATTTAAATCACTAGCACACAAAAGGGAAATATTTGTACGTACATACCTTCTTAGTAATAAACATCCTGGATGTGCAGGGTTTTTTTTTTAATACAATAATAATGGGCCTAATTCAGACCTGAAGCTAGGCTGCGTTTTCATACAGCCTGCGATCAGGTCTGAACTGCGCATGCGTATGCAGTGCAATGTGCAGGCGCATCGGTCCGCAGCGATGGGGATCGGCGGGCAGCGACGGTATGTGTGAGAAAAGCGATCACACGAGCGATCGCAAGGTGACTAACAGGAAGAGGGCGTTTGTGGGATGCAACTGACCTTTTTTAAGGAGTCTCCGGAGAAACGCAGGAGGGACCAGGCGTTTGGAGGGAGGGACTCTGACGTCAGCTCCGGCCCCAATTATTGCACTGGAAGAGTAAGTCCTGGGCTGTGTAGAGAGCTCTCCTGCACATGCGATCGCACCCCTGCACAGCGATTTCCTCCTCCCCCTGTAGGTGACAACTACCTGACCGCAGGGATGCAAAAAACGCACCCTAGTGATAAGGACTGAATTAGGCCCAATGTGCCCACCTTTGCAAGAGCTTACATGGCTGGCAGTATGAATTAAGCAAAGCTCTAAATTGCAGGCAATGGGGGTAATTCTGAGTTGATTGCAGCAGGATTTTGTTAGCAGTTGGGCAAAACCATGTGCACTGCAGGCCTGCAGGGGAGGCAGATATAACATGTGCAGAGAGAGTTAGATTTGGGTATGGTGTGTTTAATCTGCAATCTAAATTGCAGTGTAAAAATAAAGCAGCCAGTATTTACCCTGCACAGAAACAAAATGACCCACCCAAATCTAACTCTCTCTGCACGTTATATCTGCCTCCCCTGCAGTGCACATGGTTTTGCCCAACTGCTAACTAAATTCCTGCTGCGATCAACTCAGAATTACCCCCAATGTTCGTGATGTGCCATTCCGGAACAAAACACCTCACCCATACACGTTGCGAGTTTTTCTTCATACCCCATAGAGGTGCTCAGGAAAACTTGCAATCTTTGAAGCAACAGAACTGGCTGATATGTGGTGCATAGCCGATTATCACAACATATCGCATGTAGCTGAATTGAACCCTGAAAGTTTATGTACTATATTTTTAAAGTATCAAAACAAGTACTGAGTTGCTGAAATACACAACCAGTTTTATGCTGATAACTGCAGCAATACAAAAAGGAAGTGGCTGCATTCAACAGGTTTGTGAACGTAACAAGTCATCACGTTGATACAGTGCCATAACTAGACATTTTAGCGCTGTGTGCAAGAAACAGCATTGGCGCCCCCACGCCCCTTATGTAAAGTAGGGACAGTGCGCGCCGTATGCGTGCGTCAAAAAATAGGATTTTAATATCTACCGGTAAATCCTTTTCTCTTAGTCCGTAGAGGATGCTGGGGACACTTCAAGAACCATGGGGTTTATATCAAAGCTCTAGAATGGGCGGGAGAGTGCGGATGACTCTGCAGCACCGATTGACCAAACATGAGGTCCTCCTCAGCCAGAGTATCAAACTTGTAAAATTTCGCAAAAGTGTTTGAACCCGACCAAGTAGCTGCTCGGCAGAGTTGCAATGCCGAGACCCCCCCCGGGCAGCCGCCCAGGATGAGCCCACCTTTCTGGTACAGTGGGCCTTCACTGATTTCGATAACGGCAATCCAGCCGTAGAATGAGCCTGCTGAATCGTATGACAGATCCAGCGCGCAATAGTCTGCTTGGAAGCAGGATTTCCAATCTTGTTGGAAGCATACAGGACAAACAAAGCTTCAGTTTTCCTAAGTGGAGCCGTTCTGGTGACATAAATCTTTAAAGCCCTGACCACATCGAGATATTTTGATTCAGCAAAGACGTCAGTAGCCACCGGCACCACAATAGGCTGGTTCATGTGGAACGATGAAACCACCTTCGGCAGAAATTGTTGACGAGTCCTCAACTCTGCTCTATCTTCATGGAAGATTAAATAAGGACTCTTGTGAGACAAAGCCGCTAACTCAGACACCCACATGACCACTTTCCAAGTGAGAAATTTCAACTCTACCTTCTGTAAAAGTTCAAACCAATGAGATTGAAGGAACCGCAACACCACATTAAGATCCCATGGTGCCACTGGGGGCACAAAAGGAGGTTGGATGTGCATAATGCCCTTCACGAAAGTCTGAACTTCAGGAAGTGAGGCCAATTCTTTTTGAAAGAAAATTGATAAAGCCGAAATTTGTACTTTTATGGAGCCTAACTTCAGGCCCGCATCCACACCTGCTTGCAGAAAATGGAGAAAACGCCCCAGCTGAAATTCTTCCGTAGGAGCCCTCTTGGATTCATACCAAGACACATATTTTCTCCAAATACGGTGATAATGTTTTGCCGTTACATCTTTCCTAGCCTGAAGAAGTGTGGGAATGACTTCACTGGGAACACCCTTTCGGGCTAAGATCTGGCGTTCAACCGCCAAGCCGTCAAACGTAGCCGCGGTAAGTCGTGATATACGCACGGCCCCTGCTGTAACAGATCCTCTCATAGAGGAAGAGGCCAGGGATCTCCTGTGAGTAATTCCTGAAGATCTGGATACCAAGCCCTCCTCGGCCAGTCCGGAACAATGAGGATCGCCTGAACCCTTGTTCTTCTTATGATCTTTAGCACCTTTGGTATGAGTGGAAGCGAAGGGAACACATACACCGACTGAAACACCCATGGTGTCACTAGCGCGTCCACAGCTATTGCTTGAGGGTCCCTCGACCTGGAACAATATCTCTGAAGTTTCTTGTTGAGGCGAGAAGCCATCATGTCTATTTGAGGAATTCCCCAAAGACTTGTCACTTCTCCGAAGACCTCTTGATGAAGACCCCACTCTGCTGGATGGAGATCGTGTCTGCTGAGGAAGTCTGCTTCCCAGTTGTCCACTCCTGGAATGAAGATTGCTGACAGAGCGCTTGTATGTCTTTCCGCCCAGCTGTGAACTTTTGTGGCCTCTGCCATTGCCGCTCTGCTCTTTGTTCCACCCTGGCGGTTTATGTGCGCTACTGCTGTTATATTGTCCGACTGGATTAGTACGGGCAGGTTTCGAAGGAGACGTTCCGCTTGAAGAAGACCGTTGTAAATGGCTCTTAACTCTAGAACGTTTATGTGTAGACAAACTTCCTGGCTTGTCCATCTTCCCTGGAAGTTTTCCCCCTGTGTGACTGCTCCCCAGCCCCGGAGACTCGCATCCGTGGTTACTAGGATCCAGTCCTGGATCCCGAACCTGCGTCCCTCTAGGAGGTGAGAGCTGTGCAGCCACCACAGGAGTGAGATTCTGGTTCTGGAGGACAGGATTATTTTCCGGTCCATGTGTAGATGGGATCCGGACCACTTGTCCAACAGGTCCCACTGAAACACTCTGGCATGGAACCTGCCAAATTGAATGGCCTCGTAGGCCGCCACCATCTTTCCCAGCAAACGAGTGCATTGATGGATCGACACTCTCGCCGGTTTCAGAATCTGTTTGACCAAACTCTGGATTTCCAGAGCTTTTTCTTCTGGAAGAAACACTCTCTGTAATTCTGTGTCCAGAATCATTCCCAAGAACGACAGCCGTTTTGTCGGATTCAACGGTGACTTTGGCAAGTTTAGGATCCAACCATGTTGTTGTAGAACTGTCAGGGATAGCGTAATGTCCTGGACCAGTTTGTCCTTGGATCTCGCCTTTATCAGGAGATCGTCCAAGTAAGGGATAATTGTGACTCCTTGCCTGCGAAGGAGAATCATCATTTCCGCCATTACCTTGGTGAAAATCCTCGGAGCCGTGGACAGACCAAACGGCAATGCCTGAAATTGGTAATGACAATCCTGAATAGCAAACCTTAGGTAAGCCTGATGCGGAGGATATATGGGGATGTTTAAGTAGGCATCCTTTATGTCGACCGACACCATGAAATCCCCTTCCTCCAGACAGGAGATCACTGCTCGGAGAGATTCCATCTTGAATTTGAATTTTCTTAGGTAAAGATTGAGGGACTTTAGGTTCAGAATTGGTCTGACCGAACCGTCCAGCTTCGGGACCACAAACAGGCTGGAATAAAAGCCTTCACCCTGTTGAGACGGGGGAACCCTGATAATGACCTGATTTAGGCATAACTTTTGTATTGCATCGCATATAACCTGCCTGTCTGGAAGAGAAGCTGGTAAGGCCGATTCGGTGAGGGGGAACGTCTTGAAACTCCAGTTTGTATCCCTGGGACACTATTTCTAAAACCCATGGGTCCAGGGCCGAACGAGCCCAGAATTGACTGAAGAGCTTGAGACGTGCCCCCACCGGTGCGGACTCCCTCAGCGGAGCCCCAGCGTCATGCGGTGGATTTGGGAACCTGCAACGGCCGGAGATCTTTTACCTTTTCCTCTTCCCCTATTAGCGAGGAAGGAATAACCTCGGCCTTTTTTGTATTTATTTGGCCGAAAAGACTGCATCTGAAAATGGCCTTTCTTTTGTTGTGGAGGAACATAAGGCAAAAAAGATGACTTACCCGCGGTAGCCTTAGATATCAGCTCAGTGAGACCGTCACCAAACAAGACACCACCTTTATATAGGAGCGACTCCATAGCTTTCTTAGAGTCAGCATCAGCATTCCATTGATGAATCCACAATGCCCTCCTAGCTGAAATTGCCATGGCATAGGCTTTTGCTCCCAAAATGCCAATATTCCTCGCCGCCTCCTTTAGGTAGGCCGCAGCGTCCCTGATATAACCTAGAGTTAACAGGATGCTATCCCTATCTAGGGTATCTTTATCAGATGCCAAGTTATCTGCCCACTATTCGATAGCACTACTCACCCACGCCGATGCAATGGTCGGTCTGAGCAGTGTACCTGTGGGGACGTAAACGGATTTTAACGTACTTTCTTCTCTATGATCCGCAGGATCCTTAAGGGCTGCCGTGTCAGGAGATGGTAAAGCCACCTTTTTAGACAACCGTGATAGGACCTTGTCCACAATGGGGGAAGACTTCCACTTTTCTCTATCCTCAGAGGAGAACGGATACGACACCTGAATCCTCTTGGGAATCAGAAACTTTTTGTCAGGATTTTCCCACATTTAAAAAAAAAATAAGTATTCAGTTCATGAGAGGGCAGAAATGTTACCTCAGGTTTCTTTCCCTTATACATACAGACCCTAGTATCAGGAACAGCAGGGTCCTCAGTGATATTTAACACGTCTTTTATTGCCACAATCATGTACTGAATATTCTTTGCCAATTTTGGGTATAATCTGGCATCACTATAGTCGACACTGGAATCAGTGTCCGTGTCGGTATCTGTGTCTGCCAATTGAGCAAATGAACGTTTATGTGACCTCGAGGGGGTCTGGACCTGTGATAACACATCCTCCACAGATTTCTTCCATGCTTGGTTCTGAGATTCAGATTTATCCAATATCTTATTAATAAGAGCCACATTAGCATTCAAGGCATTCAACACATTTACCCAATCAGGAGTCAGCGGTGCCGACATGGTCACTCCCACAGCCGTTTCTGTCCCTAACACAGTCTCCTCCTGGGAAGAACACTCAGCCTCAGACATGCCGACACACGTGCACCGACACCCACTGACACACTGGGCAGATAGGGGACAGACCCACAGTAAAGCCTGTCAGAGAAACACAGAGGGAGTTTGCCAGCTCACAACCCAGCGCTCAATCCCAGTACTGAAACTTTAATATAAAGCCTAGACCTGTTTCTAGCACTTTTATAACTTGTATTAGCCAAATTAACTGTGCCCCCTCTCCCCCCTGTTGTGCACCCTGTTACTTGTTACAGCAGTGTGGAGGCAAGGACCAGCATCTCTACAGCTTTCTGTGAAGAGAAAATGGCGCTGAGAGCTGTGAGGGCTAAGCCCCGCCCCCTCAATGCCGAGCTTCAGCCCGCTATTTTATAATATAAAAACGCTGGCGGGGGTCAGGATTTTGTGCCTTGGCATATCTTATCCACTTTGCCAGCTTGTATGAGGATTTTTTTATGCTGCCCAGGGCGCCCCCCCCCCTTCCGCGCCCTGCACCCTGTAGTGATGCTGTGTACGGGAGCATGGCGCACAGCACGATCGCTGTGCGGTACCTCCGAAGCCGTCACTGAAGTCTTCTATCGTCTTCTACTCACCTGTCTTCTGACTTCTGGCTCTGCAAGGGGGGTGACGGCGGGCTCTGGGAGTGAACCCCTAGGCGTACCTAGTGTTCCAGACCCTCAGGAGCTAATGGTGTCCTGTAGCCAAGAAGCAGAGCCTTTGAACTCATTAGAAGTAGGTCTGACTTCTCTCCCCTAAGTCCCATGATGCAGGGAGACTGTTGCCAGCAGTTCTCCCTGAAAATAAAAAACCTAACATAAGTCTTTTCAGAGAAACTCAGTAGAGCTCCCCTGTGTGTGACCAGTCTCCCTGGGCACAATTCTAAACTCTGGAGGAGGGGCATAGAGGGAGGAGCCAGTTCACACCCATTCAAAGTCTTAAAGTGCCCATGTCTCCTGCGGATCCCGTCTATACCCCATGGTTCTTGAAGTGTCCCCAGCATCCTCTAGGACGTATGACAAATATAGGGGCGTGGCTTCAAGGGGAAGGGGTGTGGCCACAAAATAATACCAATTCATATTAAGGTGCACAGTAGTGTCCATTATTCAAATTACGCCGCACATTAGCACCACTACACCAGGTAGAGCATCTTTTACACATTACGGCAGACAGCGTCCCCTTTTAACACATTACGTCAGCAGAGTCCCTTTTTTACACATTACAGCAGACAGAGGGGGTCATTCCAACCTGATCGCTCGCTGCAGTTTGTCGCAGCGCAGCGATCGGGTCGGAACTGCGCATGCGCCAGGGCCGCAGTGCGCCGGCGCATGGCAGCCGTCATTGCCTATCGATCACCTCTGAGGCAGAGGCGGTCGCTGGGCGGGAGGGGGCTGGACGGCGGTGTTAAGCCGCCATTTAAGGGGAGCAGTCCGGCCACGCCGTTGGGGGGGGGGCAGGCCGCGGCAGCTGCGTGACGTCACACGCAGCCACTGCGGGCCGGGGAGCGACGAGTAGCTTCCGGCCAGCATGCTAAAGCTGTGCTGGTCGTGAGCTACTCTTGAAGTGCAAAGGCATCGCCGCTGTGCGATGCCTTTGCACTTCTGCAGGGGGGGGGGGGGGGCGGCACTGACATGCGGGGCGGACTAGCCCTGTGCTGGGCGTTCCCCCGCATGTCAGTGTGAATAATCGTAAATGTGCTAAATTTAGCACAGCTACGATCAACTCGGAATGACCCCCAGGGTCCACCTTTTACACATTACGGCAGACAGAGTCACCCTTTTAACACATTACGGAAGACAGAGTCACCCTTTTAACACATAACGGCAGACAGAGTCACCCTTTTAACACATTCTGGTAGACAGTGTCCCCTTTTTACACATTACGGCAGACAGAGTCCCCTTTTACACATTAGGTAGACAGAATAGATTGGTAGATAGATAGATAGATAGATAGATAGATAGATAGATAGACAGAATAGATGATAGATAC
The DNA here is from genome assembly GCF_028390025.1 of Pseudophryne corroboree. NCBI lineage: Eukaryota > Metazoa > Chordata > Amphibia > Anura > Myobatrachidae > Pseudophryne > Pseudophryne corroboree. Next base: position 190,517,663 of record NC_086450.1, on the reverse strand, counting down.
TTACTGTGTCTCCGCTGGCTCAGGCAGTCAGGCTCCTCTGTGCAGCTGCTGGCAGGTCCCGGGCAGGGGGGGAGAAGAAGGGAGGGGACTCGGGAGCCGCAGCAGCGAACTGTAATTGGTGGCGACTCCGCTGCAGCTGTCCCTCTCCTTCCACATTGGCTGGCCGCTGCCGCTGTGAATGCTGGGATGAGGGAAGCGCATCTCAACTTTCACAGCGGCGGTGGCCAGCCTATGTGGAAGGAGAGGGACAGCTTCAGTGGCGCCGCCACTAATTACAGTACGCTGCTGCGGCTCCCGAGTTCCCCTCCCTTCTCCTCCTTCTCCCCTGCCCACGTAGCTGCTGCTCCTCTTCGTGCACACGCAGGCGGCTTGTAATGAGTCAGATTGACTCATTACAATGCCGCAGACTAAGGTCCCCTTGGAACGGGGATGTGGCCAGTTGTGTCCTCAGGGCGACTGTGCTGTGTACCAGGCACACCTGGCACACAAGTAGTTATGGCCCTGCGTTGATATGTGTGCATAACTGCCAACAAGCTTGATTTTTGCCCAACGTCCCTTTTCATTGGCTCCATTATTAATACTTTAGCCTTGTGCAGGAAAATTATGGGAATCCTCTTGTATTAGGCTATTATTACGCAGCACAATACATAAAATAATGCAGAGACTGCAGTTTCTACATAATTTTAGATATAAAAAATAAGATTTTAAACCTACCGGTAAATCTTTTTCTCCTAGTCCGTAGAGGATGCTGGGGACTCCGTAAGGACCATGGGGTATACACGGGCTCCGCAGGAGATATGGGCACTCTAAAGAACTTTTAGTATGGGTGTGCACTGGCTTCTCCCTCTATGCCCCTCCTCCAGACCTCAGTTAGAGAAACTGTGCCCAGAGGAGATAGACAATGGCCCTCATTCCGAGTTGTTCGCTCGCAAGCTGCTTTTAGCAGCTTTACACACGCTAAGCCGCCGCCTACTGGGAGTGAATCTTAGCTTCTTAAAATTGCGAACGAAAGATTCTCAAAATTGCGATTACACACCTCTCAGTAGCTTCAACCTTACTCGGCATCTGCGATCAGTTCAGTGCTTGTCGTTCCTGGTTTGACGTCACAAACACACCCAGCGTTCGCCCAGACACTCCTCCGTTTCTCCAGCCACTCCCGCGTTTTTCCCAGAAACGGTAGCGTTTTTTCACACACACCCATAAAAACGGCCTGTTTCCGCCCAGAAACACCCACTTCCTGTCAATCACACTCCGATCACCAGAACGAAGAAAAAATCTCGTAATGCCGTGAGTAAAATTCCTAACGGCATAGCAAATTTACTTGGCGCAGTCGCACTGCGGACATTGCGCATGCGCATTAGCGACTAATCGCTCCGTTGCGAGAAAAAAATACAGAGCGAACAACTCGGA